>NW_004955464.1:2201318-2578687 GCF_000276665.1 Chinchilla lanigera
GGAAGGGAAAGGAAGGGAAAGGAAGGGAAAGGAAGGGAAAGGAAGGGAAAGGAAGGGAAAGGAAGGGAAAGGAAGGGAAAGGAAGGGAAAGGAAAGGAAAGGAAAGGACAGGAAAGGAAAGGAAAGGAATTTCCATTTTTCTTTAGGACATGCATGTTACATATTATACTTTCCCATTAACTTGAGTAAATATCAATTTAATATAAATATCAAATATAACTTTAATATAAAGAAATATTTAAATGACTATATAGTATATATTTAATATAAAACAATTTCATATGAACACCAACACAGTTCAGTGAGGCCTTCTTTATTTTACAGAGTATCAGACTGAGCACTGGAGCAGGTTGGCATTTTACCCACCTTTACTCTGCTCAAAAGCAGTCATGCCAGTGTTAACTGATACAGGTTCTCAGACTGCAGCAGAGACTCTGACCAAGTAACTTTCTATTGTATTCAAAACATTTACAGATCTGGGGCACTCAGAGATCTGGCACAGCCCACTCCTTTGAAGCTCATAGTATTAAAAAAGAAGAAGAAGAAGAACCATATTTAGGTCGTTCATTTTATTTTTTGTTTCCCTAGAGTCTTCTCTGAAATGTTACACTAAAAATATGTCATTCTATTAATGTCTTTTTTACTCCCTTTCCCAATCCCCCAAAGCTTTAAAAGATTTTACCTTTGTCAAGCGCAGAAATTGCCTTGATTTCTTAAAGTGACAAAATATGCCTGTTCTATGGTTTAGCCCTAGAATGTCCCCCAAAAGCTTCCCACTCAGAGGTGGGGCTTTGGACAGTGACTGGATCATGGGGAAGGGGGCGCTCTATGATCAGTGCCGAGTTCACCTGCTGTTAGGAGGTGGGGCCAGGTTGCAGGTGGGTTCCTAGGGCTGTTCTTTGTCTCTGGCTTCTACCTTCTTTCTATCTGTGCACCCCTGCTGCCATGCAGGGGGCAGCTCTCTTTCACCATACTGTTTCTTCCTTGGAGCCAGCCGTCCATGGACTAAAAGCTCTGAAATTGTGAGCCAAATCAACCTCTCTTCTTTTAAATTACAGTTATTGCTGTTTTGTCCCAGTGATGGGAAAGCCGGCTAAAAAGCCTGTGTTTGATGAGAAGCTCCAGCAACCCCACAGACAGAACCAGGAGATATTTGAGTTGTTGAGGCGTCTCTGTAGAGGAGGTCCAGAGAGGGCCCATAGGGTAGTAGAACACGCTATTACTTTGTGTCAGTATCTAATTTTCTCAGCCCTGGCCCCTAGGTGGCTAATGGAGCTGGGTCATGAATTAGAGTATTTTGATCTCAATTCAAAAAGGAAGCTATGTGTTTCCATGCCAGCTCCTGGACTAGTGGCCAAGTGACCATGGGCAAGTCTTTTCACTACCTGGATTTCAGCGAACCCATTTCTAAATGGGGCATTCTAAGGCTCACATCACAGAATTATTGTATGGATGAGACAAACTGGCTGTGAAGCACCAGTGGGATGATGCCTAGTATGTGACAGATGCTTGGCAACTGGTAGCTCCATTTCCTATCCTTGGTCCAAGTTCCATGACTAAGTCCTTGTGTGGTCTTAGCATCTCTTCCCTGCTAGATGAAGAGCATCACGCAGAGGTAAAAGGAGAAGACAATTCCTGAATCCCTGTCAAATGAAGACAAACAGAAAACTTACAAAGGGAGAAGGTGGTGGCTTTTGAAATTAGAAGGTTTGGTATTGTTTGGAATGTAAATGTAAAGCTTTGTTTAGGTGTCTTCAAAGGAAAACCAGGAGCAAGGAGTAGCAGCTGTAGCAGGACAGGAGTTAGATGAGCACCAGGAAGCAGTTTCTCGGCTCTCCCCATCAAGAGGCAGCCACAGAGGGGTAGAATTCCCCAGGTTGGCAGAGTTCTGTCTCACTTGAGCAGTGCAAACAGAAGTGAGATGGCCAGTTGCCATACAGTCTTGATGGTGATGGACTGTGTATGTGTGTTACAAGACACTGATCCACACCCAGACCTACTTCTGTCACTTGGTTCTACCACCCTGGGCCACTGTTGGCCTGCTCTGTTCACTCCAGAGCCAGGTAGCTTGTACCTAGGGACCAAGTGGCTCCTTTATGCCCCAGGGCACTGAAGTTATTGAAGCTAGCCAACAGTAAGCCTGCTGCCCCGCCTTGTCCTCTTCTTCCCTCAGACCCCACAGTCACCCTCTGGCCCCAGTCCCCCTACCTGTTCCATGGCCATCCCTGGTGCCTCCCTGAGTGGCCCTGAATGGCTGGCTGTGTTCTCCTAGGAGAACTGGGCAAGCAGGACCACATTCACACTGGATTGATCTCCTCTTGATCTAACTCTGTTCTTACCGCACAGAGGAAAGGGACAGGATTAAAAGGCATTTCACTATGATGTTTCTCAGGCCAAGCTGTGCAGAAATACTGACTTCCAGCCCCCGACCCCCATCCCAAGTCCATCTAGCAGGGCTTGGGAAACCCCCAAGGGAGTCTGAATTTAACCGGTTGTCCCCGGTTCATTCTGACAAGGCAGCCCATGAACCCACTGTCCTCCACAGCCAAGGTTTTATGATTATTAAGAGGAAAATAAAGATCATCAAGGGAATAAAACTAGTCATGGTTATTAGATCTACATAGAGTCATAGCTTACAAAGAGCTTTCAGTTTTCCCCTCAGTCAACCCTCACAGCAGGCATTTGGAGGGAATAGTGCTACTCCCCTTAACTTACCAGGGACTCTGGGCATTTCCCCACCTGGGCTCTCAAGATCAGTGAATGAAAGGTTAAGGTTTGAACTCCGGTGAGTTTGTCTTCAAAACCTAGTTTCATCAAATCACAGAAACCAAGATGTAGGGACCTTCGTTATCATTGGTAAGGAAGGGAGCCAACTTGCTACAATAAAGCAAGTACTTGACTAGTACAACAAGGACAGCTCTGTCTGTGTCCTGCTTGGCTGGACTTTATTAAAACAGTTATTCCTTACTGATGTGGGAGACAGATGCAGGGCCCCACGGGTATCAGAGGCATCCATCCTCAAGGTTTTTTCCTAAAACATGGCTGGCTCTTCATATGGAAGAGATACCAGCCCAAACCACCTACCCCTTTGGAGTGTTGAATTTTTCCTTATTCTGGCAAGTCCAATCCATCAGAAGAAGCTGGAGAGTTGAACAAGGACCAACTCCTTCCACGGCAAGTTATTCATTTATTCAGGCAGTGATTCAGCAGCAGGTAGCAATGCTGAGTGTGTGTGCAAAAGGCTTGGCTGTCTCGCTTCAGAGACTGAGGAGGGGAGTCAGAAATCCAAGCCCAGGCCCTAGGGAAAGGACGGATGCAAATCCACACAAGTGCTCCCAGCAGAAGGGAATGCATGGATAGCAAATGAATGTGTAACTAAATTAATAAATTACAAATTAGAAGTTGATCTTTGTCTATGTGTCTCTGTCTCAGTGCATCTACATTGGCAGACATGGGGAAATGACTTGTGTAAGCATATGCCGTGTAGGCTGCACGCCTGCACACGTCAGGTGCAGTGCAAGGGGCCCAGATGCTTGAGCTGAGACCCGGTGATGTCTGGGGATTTGTGTGATGTCTGCTGGCTTAGAAATGGTGGAGCCCAGGCTCAGATGAGCCCCTCAAAAATAAGCTCTCTGAAGGGAAGTGTCCAGCCAGGGTTGGCACTCCACCCTGTGTGGAATCAACTCTAATTCAGGTTGGCCTCTTATTCCTGGGCCCATGCAGCAGTTTCCAGTGAATCCCTGAGACAAGCACTTGGTGCTCCCTGTCTGAATGCAGCTGAGCCCAAAGGACCTGGCTATGAATGAGCACAGCAGATTGAGCCTGCCTGGTGGACATGCCCCATACAGGGAAGCCTGGTGCCAGCAATGCCTTACTTTGATTAGAAATTCAAAAATAGAAGTATCTGAAGTTCCCCCAGCCCAGCCCTTCTGTGGCCACAGAAGAGCCCTCTGGCATGATTTTGATGTACGAGTCCCTGACATGACCTAATTTAACTTCTTTCATTTGCGTGATAAATGAAAATGCCAGAATGGGATCCCAAAGGGTGTTCCCCCTGCTCGACAGCCACCTTGGTCCCCTGGCTGCCGAGGGTGATGATGGGAGATGGCATCTCTGCCAAACCCCTGCTGGGGACATCCTTCACCCTCCACTGGAAAAAGGGCTGGCTGCATGGCCAGTGGGTATACTTCTGGTACTTCTTCTGAAATTTGTGGGACATTTTTGAACCTACACCTTGGGACTTAAGGGAAGTCAAGTGGTCCTCACTTGATGAAGAAAGACATAAATAGCATTTCTGAGAGATCAGAGGTCAGAACCACTGGGAAACCTGCTACACTACACAATGCAGACTCTACCCTTAGAAATTCTAATCCACGAGGTTTTAGCAAAGTCAGAAGTCTGGATTTCGAGCTTTGGCTTCCCAGTAGCCTACCAAGTAGCCTTAAAAAAGACACATAACCTCTCTGAGCTCTACTTCTTTAGAATAACAATACCTGCTGCATAGATTAAGGTGAGAATTAAATGAGAGAATGCTTTCTTAGTGCACAGTAATAAATCAAAGGTTCGATATTATTAAAAGATTTGCCAACAACTTTAGGAAGTAGTTCTGTTTTGATTTGGTGTAGGTTGGTTGTATTTTGATTTTTAGGAGACTTCCAAGCACACAATAGATTTAGAGGCAAAAGCTCAAGGTTAACAATCCCACACTGGCATTCACTGGGTCTGCAACTTATTTCCCAGCCTTGGAAAGCTTCGGTTTCC
Organism: Chinchilla lanigera; assembly: GCF_000276665.1. NCBI lineage: Eukaryota > Metazoa > Chordata > Mammalia > Rodentia > Chinchillidae > Chinchilla > Chinchilla lanigera. The sequence goes on from NW_004955464.1 coordinate 2,206,080, forward strand.
TCATCCATAAACTGGGAACCTTGCTGACACCCATCTCCCTGTGATGCAGGGAGGAGGAAATAAAAAGTGGAATGAGAAAAATGCCTTACACATTATAAAGCTCTTTGCAGATTTGCTATGATTCATGTAATAGCAAAAATGATCTGAATGAGCGCTAAACTGCCCCCATTACCATCCCTGATGGCCTGCCCCGCAGCATCAGAGTCATTCTCAGCCTCCACACCCATTTGTATGCAAACAATTACTGTGCAATAGGCCTTCACCGCTGCCTCTGCTAGGAAGTCACTCGCTGTGCTCTTGCTTACATTATTAATTTGTTTAGTAAACCCTTTCAAGTCAAGTTCGTGTAGAGGTGAGGTGGCAAGCAGCCACCATCCAGAGCCTAGAGGGAGGGGAGGCTGATGGATCACAGGGCCCAGCGCACACGTTGCTCACATGGAACTGGGAAGCAACCAGGGTGTAGTGTCTCTGGGTGTCTTTACCCCATCTCAAAAACATGGAGTTGGTTTTCTGGATTTTCAGAACAGTTTGTTGTCTGTTTGTCTTGATATGTTTCCACCTGTGTTCTGACTGCCTTCACAAAGCACCACACACCGAATGTCTTGAAGCAGAAAGGTACTGTCTAATGGTTCTGGAGGCCAAACTCTGGTGTACACAGGAACACACTGCCTCTGAAATCTGTAGGTTGGGGAAACCTTGCCTCCCCGTTTCTAGCGTTTGCCAGCAATCCAGCGCTGTTCCTTTGCTCGTGGATGCCTCAGCCTTCCACCTTCTTCCTGTGGGTCTCTGTTCCCTTCCAATAAGGACAGTGGTCATATGGGATTAAGGGTCCAACCTATCCCAGTATGACCTCATCTGAATTTAAGCAATTATATCCTACATCCTGATGAGATCACACTGACAGGTACTGGGGGTTAAGCCTTCCAGATACCTTTTGCAGTTCAAGCTATAACATCACTTGCCATGTGATAGTTTTACTTCTTTGTTTATTATCAGAACATAAGCTTGAAGAAAGCAGGGATGATGGCCATCATTGTCCCCATACCTATGTGGTGCTTAAAGGAACTCAGTCATGACCTGTGAAACCCAAGCTTGACCTCGAATCTGCAGCCTGGGGCAGGGGAGGAAACAGGGCTTTGGGGGTTTGGGTAGTATTGGTTTTATATCTCAGCCCCATAGTCTACTCTTGTGCTCAATTCTTAACCCCTCTGCAGCCCTGTGTGTTGGTTTCCACAGCACACCTGGGAACACTCCTCAGCAGCAGCCCTTTAATGGGATAGTGTGTAAGGTATGGCTCTCCGGCATCATACGCATTTCTGCTTTATCTGGCTTCAGTTCTACTATACAGTCTCACCTCTTTTTCCAAGCTGGTGTCCTTGAGCACAATGTATTCTCTCAAAACCTCTGTTTCCCAACCTGTGCAAGGGATGAGAGTATCCTCTCCCAACCTACAGCTTAGGGTCCTTAGGAGATGGAGTTATGGCAGTGTATGGAAGTATTTTGCAAACTAATGATGTAGGGTTCCCATTATCAATTTAAATGTGCTAGTAACATTATTCAACACTTATATCGCCGCTTCGCCGGATTCAAAGAACTTCATTTCCATTTATGTCATTGATTCCTTTTTAAAGTATTTGACTGAAGCCCAGAGAGGTTAAGAAATTTGCATAATATCACAGAGCCATCTGCAAGGCCAAAGTGGAAGGCTGTTCGGCTCCCTGTCCCTTCTGCCCCGGTCTCTGCCACCTTGTGATCCTATGGGTAGCAGAGTAATGAGGCCAGTTTTGTCCACCTATGTAAATTTTGGAAAGGTTCTGACAGCCTCTAATGAGTTTATTTCACCTCCTTTTCCTCTTTCCTGTAAAATAACTTTTAAAAAAACAGATGAAGAAGTAGCAGCCAGAAAGTAAGAATAGCAGCCCCATCCAGCATACCTGAAGATGAGGGCTGTCTCACTGGTTTTGCAGCCCTCACCTGAGTCCCTGATCCCTGCTGCCTGTGAAGCCAGCAAGAACCTTCCCTGAGCCACACCCATCCCAGCAGCAGACCTGGCAGCACCCAATGGGAAGGGGCCCACCAGCCACAGGTGGGATCTAGGATCTGTCATCTATTGTGGACCTGGGCTCTAGTCTAGATAGCCAACTGCCTACCTAGCTGCCTTGTCCCCTCCAAACTGCTACCTACCTGAGTACCTAGGCACAAGGCTTGAGGTAAGCAAAGCATCTTAAAAAATGACTTGTTTGGATCATTTTTACTATTACACAAATCATAGCAAATCTACAAAGTGCTTTATAACTTGTACAGTGTTTTTTTCACTCAGCCTTTTATTTCCTCCTCCCTGCATCGCAGGGAGATGGGTGTCAACAAGGTTCCTCTTTCATGGATGAGGAAACTGAAGCTTTCCAAGGATGAGAAATGAGTCATAGACCCAATGAACACCAGCATGGGACTTTTGACCTTGAGCTTTTGCCTCTAGATTGATTAGGAGGTTGGAAACCTCCTAAAAATCAAAACAAAAAGAACTTCTAAGGTTGTTGACAAACCTTGTAATCATATCTGATCTTTAATTGACTAAACACTCTCTCAAGGGCTTTGGAATCAAACAAACTTGAATTTGAATTTTGTCTTGGTCAGTTTGTAGCTGTGTAATCTAGGAAAAACCCTTAATCTCTTTGAAATTACTTTTCTCGTCTATAAAACAGAGATTAAAAAGTACGTGTATTGAATGAGATAATACACAAATAGCACTTATTTCTTGGCCGGAAGTAGCAATTCATTCAATGCCTGATAGTTACCTTCCAGCTCTGCACTTGACTGGGCTGGCCCTAGTCCTCATTCTGCTGAGCCAAAGCCTGACATGGCCACAGTCCTGTTCTCCCCCTCTGTTCCTGGCAGATCTCCCAACCATGCATTTCAGCATCCTGCCCCAGGAACTTCTGGGTTGTGGTGAAAAGGAAAGATTGCTCCTACCTGACTGTGAGCATGACGTCCTCCCCAGGGCTTCTGACTCTGTGCCTGCCTCACCTGGGAAACCCTAATCTGCTTGATTTGGATCCAAGGTAGAAAAATCCCCAGGTCACTGTGATACAGGCTTCTAGCACCTCTGGTTGTGGTCCTTCTGGCATCACTCTCCCCCTTCCTCTGGCCATGTTTGAACACCTGGGGAGCCACACAGCCCAGGCCACATGGGTTGTGAACCAACCTCCATCCATCCCACAAGTAGAAGAGTGCATTTATTCCTCCTCTGATCACCCTATGAATGCCTCACCAAGTCTTCCAGCAAATCTTTACAGAGCATATATTCATGCGGGACCTGTGTTGAGGGCTGGGAAGCAAAAAGGACAGAGTTGTACTTAGTCCCCCTCCAGGAACAGGTTTGGTGTGGAGTGAGTGGAGCATGATAGGGTCCTCCAGCCTCTTTCCAGCAGTGGCTCCAGTCTTTTGGCCACTGTGACCCCTCAGGGGCTCCACACCTGAAGCATGGCAAGGGACTCCTGCATGTGACAAGGGTTTAAACCACAATAAATGTTTTTAACACATTGTTATGAGATGATCATAACATGGATTTCAAGTCCATGGATGATGTCCAAACTTATGGACAGATGCTGTTGTTCAAGAGCAATAATGCACAAAGTGTTAGGGACCAAAGTGCTATGTGGATACTAGGGGCGGGGGCTGCTGCTTTTGTAGGTTTTATTTAGCTCTTAAAATATTTGAGGATTCTGACACAGGCTCAAAGTACATTCCCTAAAAATTATTAATTAAAATATGATCATGTAGAAACTCCCACTTATCAAGTGCTTCCTACACACCAGGCACTCAGAGTTTATGTGAGTCAGTATATTCAGCCCTCAGCACAGTCCTCTGAAGTAGGTAATACCCCAACCCCACCATATATCTGAGGAAACTGAGACAGGAACAATCTCTAATTGGCTTGATAGGTATGGCTAGAAAGCAGCAGAACCTAGGATTTGAACCCAGGCCTCCTGGTTCCAGAAACCACACACTTCAACTAGGTAGGAGGCGCCTCAAAAAGTTTAGTGTTTGGAGCCACAGCCCTGGAGGAGGTATGGCTATTCCCATCTTACAGATAAGGAAAGAAAAGGGTTTGTGCCTAGTTCAAGACCCCAAAGCTAGAGAAGAGCTGACCGTAGAGTGGTGTGACTGGCCACTGCAGAGAGATGCTTCTCCCTACATAGACTTGGCATTAAGACCTATGTTGCTGATTTTCTTTAGCAGCACGGATTTTCCTGTTTGCCTCCTAGCCTGAAAAAAATTCTCTTCCAATTGTACCCAGTGCTTTGCCCAGAATGTTTCACTTAATGTTTATATCACCTGAAAATTAGGAGCAGACCACTATTGTCATCTTCTAATCCAATATTGTTTTCTAGCTCCAAGTAGGGTCTAGAGCCCAACCATATATTTGTTTTGGTACTACCTCAAATTCCTGTCACAATTTGAAGCACAACTTCAAGTAACTGTCCTGTGCTGTTTTTGTGTACTCACACCATTTCTCAACTTCTCTGGTGCAAGGCTATGCACCATGTAACACACAGCAATGAGTAGCATGCTGGTATGCTGAGCCTTGCTTTCCCATCTGTGGAAGTGCCGGTGCACATGACACTAGAGGCAGGGAACCAGTTGGGACACGTTGCATAACCAGAGTCCCCTTATCCTCCTGCTCAGTTTCCATGAAGCATCTTGCCTCTTGCTTCAGGCCTATCTTTTTCCTCATCTTCTTTCTTCATTTGTGTAGGAAACCCTCTCACCACACCCTCGCCAAAGTCTGGGACTCTACTTGTGACATAAAATATATAGTTAAGTAGCAGGCAGGACAAAGGAAATAGGAATAAAATAGTGATCATTTCTTTTTATTATTAGATTGCATTTTCAATACATAATAACTAATGCTCATCTTGGGGAATTGGCACATACATATAGCACCATTTTAGCCCTCCTTCCCAGCTTCCTGCCCTCTTTCTCTTGCCCCTACTCCAAGTTCCCTTCCCATCTCCACAAAGTCTACCTCCCTATTTCCTACCATCTCTCTTTTATGTTGCTAAGTTATTTATATTTTGGGGTTGTCGTATAAGATAAACTATACAATAGTTGTGCTTGGGTGTCTGATTTATTTCACTTAACATTATGATTTCAAGGCACCTACAAATGACTCAAGTTTATCTTTCTTTATAGTTGAGTAGTACTCCATTGTATATAAATACCCCATCTTCTTTATCCATTCAACTATTGATGGGCATATTGGCTATCTCCATGGTTTAGCTACTGGGAATTGTGCTGCTATAAACATGGCTATGCATGTGTCTCTCTAATATGATGGTTTAACTCTTTTGTGAAGATACGTAGAAGAAGTATAGCTGGGCCAAGTGGAATTTCTATTATTTTTTGAAAAATCTCCATATTTATTTCCATAGCAGTTTCATTAGTTTACATTCTCACCAGCAGTGTAGAAGGGTTTCTTTCCCCCCTACAACCTTGCCATTTGTTGTTTTCTAAGCCCTTCATGCTAGGCATTCTTACTGAGGAAGGGGTCACTCCTATGTAGAATGTGAATGAATAAAAGAGAGCATTCCTATCTTGGAAAATAGATGTAGTTCCATGCTTGTCAACATTTATGAATTCCACCACAAAAAGATTGTTTCTCATTAAGGATCAGCCAATGTATACAAGGAATGGTGGTGAATTTGGACTCAGAAATCCTACATTAAAGTCCCAAGTTCTTCCCTTATTGATACTGTGGCCTGGACAAATCTCCCTCTAAATGGCAACATTTTGACTGTGAAGACCTTTTCAGAGCAAGAACCCTGGCTTTCCCTCTCTGAGCCCTAAGTGAGCATGTGAGCAGAGCCCTGGCTGGAGGTAACACTGAGACGATGTAGGGGACCAGCAGATGCCTGGGGTTGTCAGAGGAGTGTGCATAGCCATCTGACCCAGGCAGACCCAAAGGGCTCCTCAGAGGTAAACACTGATGGCTTTACTATTCTCCATAAACACGAAATTAATCTGCTTTCTTTATTGACTTTTGAAAGAAAAATGGCAATGATAGCCAGAAAGATAGAAGCAGAAGAAAGCAGAAAAAGGTGCCAAAAATGAAGGCACCCATGCCAGCATTTATGCAAATGTAATCTGGATCTCTCTGACCCACCCCTGAGGTCCTGACTCCACTGAATGGGGCAAGACCGGCCCTGCAACACACTCTGCTTTGCAGTACCCTCATCTCAGAGCTCCTGCATGCCACTGTTTTCCATTTTGAAAAGACTTTCCACAAGCTTTTCAAAGGCAGCTCTAAAATAAATTCAAGGGGAGCACAGTAAAAATGTTTTCAGGGTAGTATTTTATTAGAAACTCAATTTATAAGGCTAAAGCAGCTAGAAAGTCTACATGGAGAAAAAAAAAATCAGGAAGAAACTACCTGCACATTATTATACACCAGCTATATGAGACACTCCTTGTTTAGAGAAGCAGATTTGTTCCAAAGAAGTTTGTAAGAAGGTTATTTGGAATTCAAACAAAGGTAACTAGGGTTAAGGATGCTGGTGAGGAAACCACAGAAGTTTATTGACTCTATGATGTAAGATGATAATACTGATGACAAAGCAATACAAATAGTTGATTTATTGCACACTTACCAGGTTCCAAGACTGTACTCTACACATCCGAGCTCAGGAATCCTCAAGGCAACCTGCAGAGTAGCTTCCTTTAGTCCACTTTCTAGGTGAGGAACCCCACGCTAGGGAAATTCACCACTGTATGGCCACCTCAGTCACAAAGGAAGTGACATCAACACCACATATATGTCCAGCCTGGAATCTGGAATCACCTTATCTCGCCTCTCCCTTTCCTCATACCCCACGTAATAAGCAGCTCACACATTCCTACCTTACACCTCCTTCCCACCCCTGTGTAGTTGCCTTCCTCATCTATGGAACAGAGTATTCTCACAAAACATCTCTTCTTACATGGCTCCTTAGAAATGGTGCCCTGATCAATCAACTTGCTGAAGTACCTCCACTGCACTCTGACCCATGAAGCCAGGCCTTTGCTCCACTGTTCTCTCTGCCTGGAATGCTGTGCCTATACATTCTCCTGCACTCTGCTGCACAATCCTAGCCTCCAGGAACTCTCCACAGACTTCCCCAACTCTACCAGCAGCAGTTTCTCCCTCTCCTGTAGAACCAGGCATGCCACAGCATAATTCTTTCTTGTCTTGCCTGTCTTTCTGCACAAAGAGTTTATTGCAAGCAAGGAAAATCCTGTCTTGTATATTTTTTTAAATTTTATTTTAAAAATTAAAAAAACTAACAACAGTGAAGACAAAATCAAAATAACACAAAGACAACAAAAATGATACATGACATCAAAACAAAATGATAGGAATTAACAATGGTTGCTGCATTACATACTGTTACCTTCAACGAAGCTGCTCAGTCCACCAGACACAAGAATGTAAGACTGATCAAACAGTCAAAGACAGCAACAAGTAATAAAAAAAAACAACAACATTGGAAATGATGCAGAACTTTACCATACAAGATGGTAGGAGTTCAACAATGCTTCTTATATTACATATTGTTGTTTTCAGATCAGTCATTCTGATTACCAAATTCAAGCCTGCAAAAATGGTCAAAAAAAAAAAAGAAAATTTTTAACATTGACTGTTCCTTTCAGTAAACCACAGACATCAGCAGTATATATGAGGGTAGCTGGAATAGGTGTCTTATGTATTTCTGATCTCAAGCGTCTAGCATGATGCATGCTACCAACTGCATATGGAGTGAATTTTTGTTGACCTCGACTAGCTTTGTTAAGTCACCCTTAGATTGGAATTTCTTAGAATTAAAACTGACCTATGGCAGAGTGTAAAGAAGCTAGCATCCCACTGTAAGAGAGACCCCACCATGGTCACTGCGGTGCCCCATTAAAGCCACGCTGTGGCCCCATACTGTAGATTTGCCAGAGGGAAGGAGCCAGAGGGGCATCCCTCTGCACAGGAAAGTGATAGTACTCCTACCTGTTTCCAGTCTCTCCTGTGCACTCTTTTGCAGTTGTGAGCAATAATTCTCAGCAAGGGAAGTCATTCATTGCTAGTGCAAACCCTGCCTTACAACAGGATGTCAGCACCTGGCCTCTACTTAATAATTAGGAGTAACTCAAGTCTTGGGCAAAAGAAATTCCTTGCAATCTTTTTTCTGCCATATTTTGGCTATAAATTAGTTCATCAAGATGATGTTCCCTCTCAGTTCTTAAAGGAGTCACACACTTACACAAACTCCTAGAGGCTCTGTCTCAGTTCCAGTGATGCAAGGAGCTCGGGAGTGGAGGTCTCTAAATAGCAGGACTGTGTCTATGTACAGAGAATGATGCTGGTGCAGGCAGTGGTGGGCTCTCAGGCTTGCCAGTCTCTCCAGTGGTCCCCATGTCCATCTACTGTGAAAGGGAGGCCCAAGAGTTCTGTTAGGTTGCCTGAACTCTGTCTGCTAATTCTCCATTTTCATTTTGTAAAAGGATCCAGACAGTCAAAGTAGTTCGGACTCAATGCAGCCTCACTGCGACATACACATTTACCATCCATGTATTCATTTATTTCCCCATCATTACCATCGTGCACGTGCTCTGTCACTGAAGTGTGGGAAAGCAGGGCATTTAGGCCTTACCCCCTTTCCAAGCAGTGCTTATGAACATCTATTTCCTGGGGATGAGCATAAGATGGGATGGAAAATAATCCATATCTACTGAGGAGCAGAGACCAGGATAGCATAGAAGGAGAACAGTTTCTGCCACTCATTTCACTCACATGGGTTGCGGTGGCAGTGGAGTTCGAGTCAGGAGCCACCTGCTGTTCCACATGCAGAAGGAGGGAGTATGAGTGGGGGAAATTTAGAGTCCAAGGGGAATCACACCTGACTCTGCAACTTCATATGATTGTGGACAAGACATTTAGTGCCTCAGAGATTCAACTTTCTCAACTGTAAAGTGGAAACAATGACCTCTTATGAGGCTGTTCCTAAAGGTTATATTAACTAATTATGTAACCTAGCACAATAACCTAGCACAATACTTGGTACCAAATCAGCACCTGGTACCAAATCAGCACCTGGTACCTGGTGCTTTGTAAATATTCTCTGCTTCTACCTTAGAGTGACTATTTAGGTCTTTTGAGGTACACAAAGAAGATGACCAAAGTGCATAAAGATGACTGAAACAATGTGCTTTCTGACACTTTACTAGATATTTTAGTTATCAATAAAAGACAGGCATGTTAATGCCAAGAAATTAATGCACTTCAGAAGCTCAGACAGATGTCAGCAGAGGGAGTAAAGAGAAAGTTGTGGAAAGGAGGTAGAAAAGTAACAAAACAGATAGATGGGAGAGATGGTTGAATGGATGGGTGGATGGATAAGTAGGTAAATGGATAGGTGATGGTGGGTGATTGGGTAGATAATTGATAGATGATAGCCATATTGATTGATGCAAGTGAATAGACAACCATACTTATCTAGGAAGGACTTGTATTACTAAGTGGTGAGAGAAGTGGGCAGGAAAATTGTTTGACAAAAGACCTGAAGGCAAGAGTGCTCTGTGGAGAGATGAGCATGTACATAAGGTCAACAAGAGAGACAAGGGAAGCAGTAGCAGATCATATAGAATCAAGGATCTTGTGTGTGAACGATGAAGTAACCCAATTCTTCACCAGGCAGCGATCTTGTTTATAGCATTCCACCACTTGTGGTCTAGCCTCAGGAGAGCTAAGAGCTTCCCAGTGTCCATCAACTGCTCTGCAGCCAGCATACAATGCTGATGGCTCCTGTTTCTTGATAGTCTTTGCAGTGCCATGCTAGTTCTACACATTATCTCAAATCCTCTTAAGTGCCCTGGAGGAAGGTGTTATTATCCTTACTTTATAAAAGAACAAACAGAGATACAGGAAACTTACAGTTAATTAAAGGACCCAGAATCTACACCAGGTCTTTAGGGCTCTGTAACCTACCAAGGGCATCTCTGCCTCCAGAGCATATTTCTGTTCTCGAGGACAGCTCCTTAAGTGTCAGCCTCATCCAGAACTCACTCTCAGAAGCCTTCCTTGAAAGAGAGAGTGATCCCACCTGCTTCCTAGCACCTGCAGAACTCTCACTGGAGTTTTTCTTTCCCATTTTTTTCTTTCCTTTTGTGTCTGTGTCATGTAAATCTCATTTCTGTTCAATGCTATTTTACAAATTTAGTCTTTATTCTTTCTTTAAATTAGGAAGAATTATCAAAATCTAGTCAGAATTTTAGAGTTGTTCTCACTCTCATCCAAGCTAACCTGAAAAAAGTCTATTATCTGTCCCATTGCACAATCCAGTGTCTCCTCTTCAAGAGATATATTGGTGTCTTTAGCTATTCAAGGGATTCAACTGACTGAGCATGTTTGGGTCATTGTCAATGGATTTATCAGACTCTTAAAGGCTGTCCTTGTTAGACTCAGGGCCTGCCTGAGGATGGAGCAGGGACACTCACCCGGAGCAGTGCCATCTGACCTTCCAGATGCAGAAGGCAGAGGATGATGTCATTGTTCAAAAGCAATGAGAGAAATTCCAGAACAAGTTCCATCTGCCTTTCTTTGCAGATCCCTGCTACTGGGTCCCATGAGTTAACCAACAGTTCAGCACAGTTTTATTGCAAATCTACCATGTATCCAACATTGTGAAAGTACTGAAGGTGCAAAGCTAAGACACACTTTCTGTGCTGCAGGAACTCACAACTGCAGGCAACAAGCAGGCCACAAATACAGTGGGGGAAATCCTCCTGCCATCACGGTCAGCAGGAGGTGCTGTGGGAGCACAGCCAATGTAGGAATGCTCTCTGCAACATCCACAATATGAAGATTTCTAAATCCTATTTGAGTAGCTCCAGCCGCGGAATCCTCCGGCTGCAGAATCCTCCAGCCGCAGAAGTTTCAGTTTCCACAGAATCTGCAGTCACTGAATTCTCGGTACAGAATCCCCAGGAATGAATTTAAGCCCCACACATTAATTCATTTCTTTAAGACACAATATAAAATATAGGTTCAGAGTCTGGACTCTGGAACCACACCACTTGGACATGATATATATATATATATATATATATATAGATAGATAGATAGATATAGATAGATAGATATATATAGATATATATAGATATATATACTTTTGGTAACAGGAATTGAACTCAGGACCTTGCATTTGCCAGACAGGAGCTGTGCTGCTGAGCTACATCACCAGCCCTAGACATGATATTTGATAGCACCCATCTCATTAGGTTTTTATGAAGATTAAGTAAATTAATACATATAAGGCACTGAAAATAGAGCTCAGCACATAGTAAGCATATCTGTTGATGTTAGCTACCACTTCTTTAAAGCAGAAATGTTTGGTGGTGCACGTCTATAATCCCAGTACTTGGGAGGCTGAGGCAGGAGGACCATTGGGAGTTCGAGGCCAACCTGGGCTACAAAGTGAGTTCAAGGCCAGCCTGAACTGCATAGTGAGACTCTGTCTCAAAAAGACAAAAATAAATGAATAAATAGTTTAGAAAATTCCATAGACTAAGCTGAAAGTTCTCTCAGGCTGACATCTGCAGGTCCATTTTCATACCCTGTGGGACAAAACCTACACAGGTTCCAGTGCTGCGTGAAAATCATCAAGGATGTATATGATCCCTGGCCTCTGCCCACTAGATGACAATAGTACCTGCCACTCCCGACAACCAAAAGGGAGAAGAGGCAGGACGAGCCTGCGCTGTTGTTTTGGGAAGAAGAAAATATTTCTGAGCCCTCATCACACAAGCTGGTGACTGCATTGGCCATGCTAGGAAAAGGCTGGAAGACCTAAAGGTGGCCTTCGCTTGATACTTTCCATTCCCTTGAAAGCTATTAGGCTGCATAGCTGAAAGTGTAGCTCTTTCTGAGCAGACTCCATATGCAAAAACTTATGTCAGTGCAGAAAGAGTGGAAAAGATGAATGAAAATTGATTCCTTGTTTTGGTGGGTTAGAACCTGAACTCTGATATGGGATTCTAACTTAAGTCCCAGCTCTGCCACCTTCTAGATGTGTGACTTTGAGCAAATTACTTGAATTAACTGAGCTTAAAATTCCTGGTCTATGGAACAGGCTGATAATAATACTGGTGATAGAGTGTGGCTGCAGAAATTACATGATATTTTTTAAGTTACATAACACAGAAACTAGAATGTAATAAACACCAAGTTAACATGTGTAATTATTCGTACATAACCTATAGTCTGGTAGGAGTCTGCAAATAGAGACAGGTGGCTATAAATAGCTATAGGTATCTTGTATACCTGTAGTGTACGACAGGTAGACTCGGGTAGTAGATAATGGAAGAAGAAAAAAAACCCAGAAAGACACTGTGCTTGAGGAAATGGTGTTGCATTACATGACTGTGGATAGATAGCTACAAATCTCTTCCCATCTTGAATTTACTCCTTTGCTCCACAGTATATATTGTGAGCCAACCACAGCAAAGATAGAAATTGAGCTTCTTGCTGAGGAGACAGAATTCCATGAAGAGATATCAGCAGAGGCAAGAGTAAATGGCATCTCTAAGAAGGAATAAGAAATGCTACTGGGACAGGGTCAGGAGCTGGGAGCAGGAAGAAATGTGAACACAGAAAGCAGAACACAGGAACAGCAGGACATCTTTGAATGCCAGACTAAAGAATTTTGACTATTCTCCATGCCAGTGGCTATATCTCAGTCCAGGGTGATTCTGGCCCTCTGAAGACATTTGGCAATGCCTGGGGACATTTTTGGTTATCGGGAGTGAAGGGCGCTGTTGTCATCTAGTGGACAGAAGCCAGGGATGCTGCTACACATCCAACAGTACCCCAGGAAGCCAACCCCACAAAAAGAAGCATCAGGTTCAAGTTAGTAAGGTGCTGAGGTTGAGAAACCAGCTTGATGCAGTAGGCAGGTTTGAGATCCGGGAGTGAGTAAATCAGGATTCTTTGACTCCTCTGAAGAAACATGGTTGTAGGAGACACTGGAGTCAAGGACATCAGCAGAGAGGGATTTGAAATGGCTTGGGAAGAGGCACTGATAGGACCCAGAGAGAAAAGAACAAATGTGAGAGTGATTGCTTGGGACATATTTACCCAACAATGTCATCACAGGATCTGCTTGGAATGCTATCAGTAAACAATAGTCAGTAAGTAAGTCCATTTTAGTTTGTATTTCTCTCCAGATGTTTTTAAATAAACGTTTCCAATCTGAAGTGATTTTATATTTACAGAAACATTGTTAAGATAGTTAAGAGAACTCCTCTACTCCCTTACCCCGTTTCCACTGAAGTTGATGTCTTACGTAACCATGCTACATTTGTCAAAATTAAACGCTACACTTCATTTAGATTTCACCAATTTTCCACTCACGCTTTTTCTGTTCCAGACAAACCAGAATTCTACGTTGCCCTTAATTTCCATATGTCCCTTATATGCATATTTGTTTGTTGAATAATAAATGCATTCACAATAGTTGGAGTCATCTCCTCCATGGCATTCTGAGCAGACCTGAGTGTAGACAGACCTTTGTGCTTCAGGAAGATCAGCTGTCAACTTTGCTCAAAGCTCTAAGTAGCTGCTCAAAGTAGCTGTTATATTGGCAGGAAATCCGCTCTGTAACTAACACAAAATTCCGTAAATGAAATTGCTAATTTAAGCCAAGTTATAGCTTTCAAAGTTTTCCTTTAGAAGAATCAAATATCTCAAATTTAGTACTATTTCTAAAGAGATTCACTAAAAGCTTCAAATTTCAGGTACTCTCTTTAAAAAATTTAGCTCAGAATATAAAAGCAGATTGTTGCACCTGTTCAAGCAGAACTCAGTACCTAATTATGTGTTTAATGTTTCTGAGCCAGCACTCTAGTTGGACAACTCCTTTCCATGGCCTGGAGCTGTGGCTAGTTCTCTCACTGTCAACAGACAAGCCAGTCTCTGATCACCTGGAGCCCGGCCTTGCCTGCTTTCCCTCTCCTTGTCCGTTGCTCCCCTGGTTTTAGTCAGGTTCTTCCATCTCCAGGTTTTGTACTCCAAGTCCTGTAAACCTCTTCCAGTTCTTTTTATTTTTTTTATTTTTGTTTGTTTAAAAAATATTATCTGTAGAATTCAAAAGCCATAGAATTCAAAACCCATAGATAAGGAGGAAATTTAAATTACCCATGATTTCATCACTATTAACAGTTCAGTTTGCTGAAATACTCATATATACATACATATATACTGTCTCTAAATAGGTCCATACAGCTATAGGGACGTAATAATATAGCACTTGTGCGTATCTCAAGTCAGTTAATCCTCAAAAGTTCTGAGAATGGACTCTGTAATCATCCTCATTTTACAGAAGAGGCTGTGAAGGCTTGGGAAGTAAGTGCCCTGCCTAGGATCACACAGCTGGTAAGAGCGGGATCTGCAGTTCCAATAGTCAGGCTCCAGAACTGTGACCTTAAACACAATACCATGTTGCCTAGTGTTTTTCCCCTGCTTATTTCTCTTCAGAAGTGTGATGAAAGTCTATGCCAACACACATCTTCTTTTTTAGATATTGTTGGTGAGTCCAGTGTTATATACAGTGCTTCAGTAAACACCCTTAGGACTCATCTTGAATTTCTTACTCTCTTTCTTGTTTTCATAATCCCTGGGGTCATCTGTGCTTCTGCTCCTAAAACTCATCACCTTCTTCTACTCCCTGTTCCCAGCCCCAGCTTCCTATCTCCAGCTCTCTCCTTCCCCACCTCCCTTCACCCAGTGCTCAACCTTGTCCGCCCTTTTGTGTTGAAGCAGCCCTAGTTCACCTGGCTACACCCACCTGTCCCGGCCTGTTGCACTCTCATTAGTCCAATGGAGGAGAATGATGACTTGCTTGTGAAAGCTTTATTCCAGAATCTGCAGCAAAGTTTGTACAAATTCTCACTTCAGTAAACATTTATTGGGCATCTATTATTTGCAAAGTGTTTAAAGGACACAGCGTAGAGCTCCTTTCTTCCAGGAGTGTATATATAATTCTAGCAAATGGCTGAAAGAAAAGTAGAACCAGCCAAAATGTAAATTTTATTAACTTGAGCGTATTAATAATATACAGTGGGAAACAAGGGAAAGAACGAATAGATTTTGATTGGAGCTTTCAATCAAAGGTTTCAGAGTGAGTGACTAGATGAGAAATTATCATTTTATCCTCAGGCATGTCATACGTCATTTTCTGATGGGCTGGGTCACTTGAGGGTCAAGGTGTTGAGCCCAGCACTTGCAGGCGGAACTGCAGGAGGTCAGCCAGCTATCTTGGGAGGTTCCTGGGACATGGGACTTGACTGCTGGCACCAACAAAGCCCCAGCCAAACCAAGACACATTGGTCACCCTAAATAGCAGTGTCTAATACAGACCATGCCTATTGCCCCTATGGAACTCACAGATTACACGCCGGTAAAAGAATGAAAGGATGTGATGCCAGGTGGGTGGGGCAGGAGAAGAAGAGGGACTGGCACTGTGCTGAGCTGGGGCAGTGGTCAGTGTTGGACTGGGTACTCAGAAAGGGCTTCAGATCCATGGTCACCTAAGCAAAGATGCAAATGTGAATGAAGGAAGGGATACAGGCATGCAGGTGCCTGGGAGAAAGCACACTGGACCAGCTCAGCTTGCGGGCAGGGGCAAAGAAACAGAGATACAGTCAGAGAGGTGGCCCGGAACCAGGACACACAGGGCCTGGGAGGTGAGTTGAATTTGATTCTAAGATAGAATTCTTGGAAGGTTTGAAGAGGACATAGCATCACCCGATATATGTCTTGGCATCATCTGATAAATATTTTGTAAGGACAACTGTAGTCATATGGAAATAGATTGTCAGGTAGAAGCAGGAAGAACAGTTAGGATTCTATTGCAATAATCTAGAAGGACAGAGTACAAATCAGAGTGAGACTGCAGGGCCACAGGCAAGCCTAGGCTTAACCCAACCCAGTCATCAGTAGGGGAGAAACTCCTTAAAAATCACTTAACTTTTATTAGCCTTTCATCTTAACTATAGATTGGGGATTAACAACTTTTGAACATCAAATAAAATAACATGTATGAAAGTGATAAACGAAGCACCTGCAGATCTATTTTGAAAACTGTAGAATCCCATAGGAATTAAAATGTTGAATCATCTGACTCCTAAGGGCAATGACTAGCCACAAAAAAATAGGAGTGACACAAATGCATGGGTCTGATGCTGCTGGCACAATGAGTATGTACGTAAGTTTTTACTACAATCAAAGCCATCAGCAATTTCCTGGGTATGCTGAGCTCTGTGCTACTCCATCTTGCCCCTGAGGTTTCCTGTACTCAGAAGGCCATCCCTTCCCCCCACGGGCCTGTTCCACTGCTCTGGCTCAGTGCAGATGCACCTTCCCATGGAGACTTTCTTGGATCTTGCTTTCCATCAGGGTCAGCGGCTGCTTCCTCACTGTTGTCCCGGGACAGGGCATTCAGTTCTAACTCTACCATACTTTGTCAGCATAGTTACTTTTACACACTCTGTTATAAAAGGCATATCTTTCTCCTAGTAAAAAAATTTAAAAAATTAGAGGTCAGGGGTAGTGCTTAATTCTTCCGGGCTATTACAGAGATATGCCCCTTGCTGTGTAGCTTAGTCCTTGGCATCTAGCAGGGACCTTGGGCAGTACTAATGAATCAGGAGGGACATGAATGTGTCTAGAACTTTGATCCCTGATCTACCACTGAGAAAAATAACAGAACAGCATGATGTAGGAGAAAGAGAGGATTTGAAGTCAGACTTGAGAACAAAACTGGGTTCTGGTGCTCACTAAGCCCTGTGGTGTTGCCTGGCTCTCGGCACCATCTCAATCTGTATTAGTTATGTAACAAATCCCCAAGAAACTTGACAGCGTTAAACAACAATCCTGCATTACTTCACTCACTTTAGCATGGACTACAGCTGCCCAAAAGCCTGCCCTGAGTGGAGCATTCAGGGACGTGGCAGGAGGCTTTAGCCCCTCCTCTCAGGGACCTCAGCACAAGGCTACTCACAACAGGCTGGCTGGCTTTCCCAGAGTGGAGGAGAAGCTTGCTAGGTGGAGCAACCCAGGGAAATTAAAGGTTCCCACTTGGAGATACCAGGTGATCCAGTGATCCAAGAAAGAGACAGGAGACAGAGACAGGAAATCTCAACAGAGATTTTGTGACCTAACCTCAGAAGTGACATTCCTTTTCTCCCGCCATCTCCTACTGTCCCACAGGGCACCCTGCCATGTGGTGGGAGAGGATTACAAGAGAGTGTGGATACCAGGCATCTTCAACTTGTCCTGTGACTGTGATGCCGCAACCCCCCCCCCCGCACTACTCCTGGATAGACTCAGAGCCTCTGGTCTGGCATACAAGGCCCTCCAGGATCTGCCTCTAAGCTAGTTTTCCCACCTCACTCCACACCTCCTCATTCATGCTTTAAGCACCAACTCTCTTGAGCTTACAGCTCTCAGCCTTCGTCCATGCCACCCCCTGCTTGTTGTGACCTCAGGTTCACAGCTCCTTATGCCTTCAACCATGCTCACTTCCTGCCCAAAGCCCACCTGGCCCCCTTCCCCAGCATCCCCAGGAGGCATCCTGGGCAGTGCGGGCCACTGCAGTCCTGATCAGCAGCTCTTCTGAAGCCTCAGAGCAGACCACCCTGCCCACACCAGGTACCCGGTCCTTCGGAAGGGTTTCCTATGCAGTTGGATTTGGGTTGAAGCCTTGACTTTCAAGATGTCCATTTTTCCACCGGGCAGTACCTCTACCCCCTAGGACCTTGGTTGACTCCCAAACATCCCCTGACCTTTCCACAAGCTCCTCTGCTCCATCTCAACACACTCACCTTTGCAAAACCTCTTAGGATGTAACCCATTGCCCTTTAGGAGCTGGGCTACCTTAGGAAAGTTACTGACCTTCTCTAAGGCCAGAAAATTAACAGTGTGTAACAATAAACACTGGGACTGCTAGAAGTGATTCATGGGACAATCATTGTCAGGAGTACATGGAAGAGTATCTAACACCTAATAGGGGTGACTGATAATATTGACTCCCTTTTTCCCTTCTTTGTGGCTCAAAAAAACATAGACCCAAACATCAGCCCAAACAATTCTCCCAAAATTCATTCTCTCACATCTCCCTTCTACTGTGAAAGCCTTTATTTTCAAAATTTTGACCATGGAGCTCAGAAATAGAAGTATCAGTGAGAGAGAGGGTGTGTGTCAGGCCTTGCACACGAAAGCCACTCTGGTCACACTGGCACTGTGGAGAAAGACTCGTGTGAACTCTCCCGGCTTCATTCTCTCCACCCTCAAAATGGGACAAGTAAAATCGGCTGTTAGAGGATCCAACGAAGTAACCCAGGATTCCAGAAGGATCCCCAGGCCTCAGCATGGCACACAGTAGCTATTTCAGAGATGTTCTCAGCCCTTTCTAGGACATGCATGTACCACTTGTTTTGGTCACTACTTTGGGCCTCTTAGCTTGGCATCACCCTCACCATTAACAGCCACAGATATGCAGCATCCATGTAGGAAAGGACACTCTCACTACGGAGGCTCCATTCTGGAAAGCTGAAAGCCCCAGGCCTCATCTGTTTGAGTTCTGTCAGCCAAGCTTGTCCTCTCACTACAAGATTTACTTCCTCATCAGTATGCCCAAGTTTGCCATGAACAGACTTTCTCTTCATTACTCACCTCTCATAGCTTCGTTACTTATGTAGAAGGAGGAGATGCTCTTTCGCCTTTTAAAATTACATTTATTTTTACTGTTTCCATACTATCATACTTTCAGTTACCTACTCATTCACTGAGAAGTAGATTTCCCCTCTTTTGGCAAAAGAAAGCAAGTAATTTTACAAGTAGCTCAGAGCTTTCTGTTCCAACCAGAAGCATTTAGCCAGGCGTTCTGTCCTCTGGTTTCTTGGAGAATTTATAGAACAAAGGTAATTTCTTAGTTAACAAAAGATACCCACTTTTCTCCCTTCCTTGTCAGTTACATGCACAGTGACTCAAAATAATTTGAAATCATGTATTATTATTTTTGCTTGAGCTTTGAATGGTAGCAGGAAATAGTCTTTATAAAATGAGTGCTTGCATCAGCTAGTTTATTTTTTCAGTGTTACAATTGAATTCCTTGCTTCAAATCTAGAAAAACACTCTCCACCCCACTGCCTGCTTTAGATTTTAAAGTTTCTCAGTGATTATATTCATTTGTTTATTTTTCCAATTCATCTAATCATCCAAGACAATAATGTCCTAGTGAAAAGTTCCTTCAACACTAGTTCTATAGGAAAATCAGTGTTCTGGGCACTAACGGGTCCCCTCGGCTTCTACAGAGCTCAGCTGGTGTTGCCTCCTGTCAGTGACTACTCCCCATGGAGTCAATCTCATAAACATTTGAGGACAAGTAGCCGAGGTCTGACTGCAGCATGTCAGGAGGAAGGCCTGGGAGGTTCTCAAAAGAAGGAAGACACCACAGTTGAGATGCTAAGAGTGACATTAAGAAGGAAGTCCTTGGACAAAGGTCCCTGCCCCTGTTCCTTGCTGTATCTCAACATACAACTCACCACCCGCCATGGCGGATGCTCCTCAGTGCTCAGGGACTGGAGGGCCGGAGGATGGACAGGCCAGAAAGAGCTCCAGAGTTCCAAATTAATGTAGGAACTTTTTCATTTTCTGGTCTGCCCTCATGCCATGGATGAGTGACATGAAGTCAGGGAGAGGACACATGATATGCTTTTGTAATGTCACGGCAGGGGTTGGAGACCTAGAGATTTCCCACAGCACCACCCTCCTGTTCCTTGGTTCTTCTTACCCTCGTGAGAAAGGCCAGGGTGGAGCGAGGCTGACTCAAAGTGAGGCTGACCTCTCAGGTTGCCCAGTTAAGAATAAGGAACTCAGAGAACTCAGAGAACGAAAGTAGTGTGAAACAGAGGTTTACCTATAATATGGTGAAGGTGGGGGAAAAGCTGTAGAACAACAGGAATGTTTGGCAGGGAGAGCTCAAAAGTGAGCTCCTCAGGATGGTGTCCTTTCTCTGCCTCTTTTCATAGGGGTTTTAAGCCAATCAGGGTCTTTGCCTTTGTTTCTGGGGTGAGCTTGTTGCCAGAGTGGGCTAAGGTGTATGGAGTTTAAGCGGGTTTCTAGTGTAAGAAGGTGGGTCTCCACGAATAACTGTTCACTCCTGTAAAGGTTTCACAAATGGCAATTTCCAGTGACCAGGTGGTCATTTCTATAGCTGTTAGCTGTGCCATATTAGCCCTGCACTCCGTCTCTTCCTATCTCCCCTTCTCACTGTCCCTACTTTCCTCCGTGACATGATCATCTACTGCCATAAGACTGGGAATAGGTAATAGTCTTGTCCTGACCCCTGGAGAGTCAACACTTGGTTGATTGGATGTGGGGCTTGTTGCCAGGGGTTTGGTCTTGTGGGCCAATAGAGGAGTTGGCCTGGGCATGGCAAGTTGCACTAGGAGGGGCACAGAGGCAGGTGTCAACACCTGCTGTCAGCTTCAAACCACAAAGCTGCTTGAAAATTGATTGTTGCTCATAGTCACACAGAGCCTGCATTTCCCACTCTCTAAAAGGGCCCGGGTCTTCTAACCTTCCCCAGGAATTGGTTTTGAACCTACACTTAGATGTCTGCTCTACCACTCATGCTGAAATTCAGTTATAATCATGACAGTATTAATGGGTGGGAACTTGGAGGTGTGGGTAGGTCAGGAGGGCAGATGAATGCTTTATCATGGGAGGAGCAGCTACGGCAGGAGAGGAACTTGCCCTCCACCTTTCCTCTGCCTCACCCTTCCTTTGCCATAGGACAACACAGCCTGAAGATCCTCACTGGCTTCCTCTCCTCTATCTTGGATTCCCAACCTCCAGAACTGAGACAAATAACCTCTACTATTTATAATGGGCCAGTCAGTGGTATTTTGTTACAGCAGCAGAACACAGACCCAGACAGCAGCACAGATCTTCTGAGATCTGCCAAGTGGGCTGGGCACTGAGCGCGCTTCTCTCACTGTGCCTGAATAATTGGCTTGAGCTCAAGGCAGAAGGGGGAGAATAGAATAAATGCAGCTCACAGCTTCCATCCTGTCATGTCTTTTCTACAACTTGAATTTCTTCAGTATTTAGAATAAAGAGGGTGGGCTCAGAGAGTTCTCTTCTTGCTTCTGAGAAGGTAAAACTCCAAGGAGGCAGGAGGCTGGGTATGCCAGGTGCTCAGAAAAGGAGGTCAAAGGATGAGCAGGGGAAAGGCCAGGGTGGGAGGGGAGCCAACCCGGGGAGGAAGCCATCACCAAGGTGCTGACATAGAGAGGGAAGCAAGACCCCCCACTCAGCCACTTGCTGGGGCCACTCTGGAGGCAGAAGAGATGTGTGGACAAAGGGAGCTTGCGGTCCTGAGACTGAAGGAGAGGTATGCATGGGGATGCCCCTGGGTGCTTGCGCTGGGGTACAGCAGCAGTTTCCTTGTCTGGTGCACATGAGAATCACTGCAGGGCTCTTTTAAAAAGCAACTATGTGCAAAT
The DNA here is from genome assembly GCF_000276665.1 of Chinchilla lanigera. Taxonomy (NCBI): domain Eukaryota; kingdom Metazoa; phylum Chordata; class Mammalia; order Rodentia; family Chinchillidae; genus Chinchilla; species Chinchilla lanigera. The sequence continues at coordinate 2,227,665 of NW_004955464.1, forward strand.
CCTGGACAAGGAAATTCAAGATATTTTAAAAATCTGCCTAGTGATTCTGCTGCACAGTGAGGGCTGGGTGCCACTGTGCTGGATAAAGTACAAGGGAAGACAGAGACATTGCCTCACTCTAGGCTCATCACAGACTTTGAATAAACATCATAAGGACTGGGTGCAAAAGACCTCCAATTCAAAACTTCCAGGGAACGGAGACCTGGAACCTTGCATTTGGAAAATTCCTATCATGATGCAGATGACCAGCCAGGCTTGGGAATCACCCTAGGAGAACAGCTCTGCCTAACAGAGATGTAATGTGAGTCACAGGAATGATTTGTGTCCTCTGCTTGCCACAGTTCTAATAATCAGAAGGAAGCAAGTAAAATTTAACTAATATTCTTTACTTAACACACATATCCATGTATTCTCATCTCAACATTGGGTCAATAAAAACATTTCTTAGCTTTTTGACATTTTTACATATGCATTTTAGGCCTTCAGATTTGTCAAATCTGGTGTGGACTTAACATTTACAGGTCCCACTTTCCAAGGGGTGGGACCACATGGGTACCCTGACACGGAGAACCAGGCCAGACATGGTGAAAGTGCTGCTTTGGGACTTGGTTTGTGTCTCTGCATTACGAACAATGAAAACCATGTGATCAGAGGGAGAGCAGCAGGGAGCAACTGAACAGAAGGCAGGAGATGGGCGCAGGGGTCGGAAAGGAAACAGAGGCAAGGTGGGCTTGCGGGTGGACAGGAACCAGGGCCTCATCTCAGAGGAATAAAGCCTTGCCGGCTGTGGTGAGGAACTCAGGTCTCCTCGACAGTGACCAGTGGCTCCTCCTATTCCTCTGACTGTCTGGATACTTCTTTTTTTTAATCTCATGCACCTAACATTTGTTTTAGGAGTAAGGAAGAAATGCTCACATTCACTCATTTTTCCACAAAGGCTCCAGACCCTCCAGGACATGACATTAGATTTATTGGATTATCAAGACTCTGCCTCTGGGCAGGTTGACTGAAGGGGGCCTCTTTTTGTTGGGAATCAGAGCAATAATTAGGGAAGACTTTGCTGACATTGAGAATCTGGTGAGCATATGCTTTTTCAGATTAATTTCAACTTCAGATTTTGTCAGGGTCCTCAGAAGCCTCACTGTGGGTGTATTAGATACATTTTAAGACAATAATAAAACTGATTCAAATGATCCCATCTGTTAAAATCCTTTTACAGAAATCTGTCCTGCTTTTTTGGCACTAGCTCACTGACAAAATTTGTTATGGATTGGTGGAGGGATTTGTCACTGGCTTACCATCAAGTTCAGAAACCAACTGTTCCAACCCAAGGTTTTGGTGATATATTTTTGTGACACATGAGCAATTAATTGCAGACTGGAGGAGCATGGCAGGAGAGATGGAAATAGACTGTAGACTAGCGTGGAGTTGGTGTTTGAGGATCAAAGGATAAGCCCAGCTGTTTGCCAAAGGGAAATCCAATCTAACAGCAAACCATACTGTGGATGAAACACCTACTGAAATGCAGATTTCCAAGCCATGCTGCTGAGGACTCCGGTTTTCAGAAGTGTCTTAGGGGAACAAAGAGAAGCTGCAGTTCTCTCATTTTTAAATCAAGCAAAGCAGACTCATTTTTATCAGTTTTATCTTTGGATTTCACTAAGGATTATATTTTAATTAATTAATTAATTGAATTAATTCATAAATAAAATAATTAAATTAATGAAAAGGCTCCACAAAACATTTTAGCTAAGTATCACTTCAATTTTAGTGTATGTGCTGCCAAAGTGAGCACTGCAGCTAAAGGTCATCATTGAAATTTTTAAAAATACTTAATAGTAGAATCCTGTTAAGACAACAGATTTGGCCAGGAATAGTGATACATGCCTATGATCTCAGTACTCTGGGAGGCAAAGGCAGGAGGACTGCAATTTTGAGCCCAGTCTTAGTAACATAGCACCTTAGAAAGATCCTGTTGCAAAATTTAAAAAAACTTTAAAAGGACTGGGGATATAGATCAGTGCAAAGGCCCTAGGTTCAATCTCACTAGCAAAAAAAAAAAGAAAAGAAAAAACCTACACAGATTTGTTTTTTCACCAACATGGTGCTAAAAGTGAAGGAAGTTCCTGCCATTGCAAAACTAAAGCCAAAGATAAGACTTTAAAAGACAAGAAGGCAATGTTGGAAAATGTCCATAATGACAAGAAGATAATTTGCATGCTGCTCACATTCCAGGACAAACAAGCTTGACTGCTGCACTATGATCAGTTCTTTCTGGCCACTGAGTCTCTGGTGAAGAAGATAGAAGACCACAACACAATCGTGCTCCTTGTGGATGTTCAGGCCAATGAGCAGCAGATGGAGCAGGCTGTGAAGAAGACCTATGACACTGATGGGACTAAGATTAACACCTTCATCAGGCCTGATGGAGATAAGGTGTATGTTTACACTGGCTTTTGACTACGATGCTTTGAATGTTGCCGGTGGTGACAATTAATCTTGATTGTCAACTTGATTGACTTGAAAGATGCTTAGGCAATTTGTAAAACATACTTCTGCGTGTATCTGTGTTAGCCATGAGGGGGATGACCTTGAGAAGTAAATCTGATCCCTGATTCCTTCCTCTCTGGCTCCTTCTCACCTATGTGCTTCCAAGCTCCTATGAATTGAGCAGCTTTTCCCACTATGCCCTTCAGCCATGATGTTCCTACATTGGAGCCAGCCAACCATGGACTGAAATATCAAAATCATGAGCCAAAATAAACCTCTTTTCCTTTAAATTGCAGGTGTTGGGTATGTTGTCCTAGCAACTGGAAAGCTGACTAATACAGAAAATTGGTACCAAAGACTGGGATTATTTCTGTAACTATATCTGATCATGTGGATCAGGAGCCTTTGGAACTGGCTTGTGGGAAGAGTTTGGACAAGTTTGGAGAAGCAGGCTAGAGGAAGTCTAAAGTGGTGTATGCAGAGCTTCATTCTGGTTGGAGTTCAGAATATTAGAGTGATGATAGGAATGTGGACAGAACGGGTGGGCTCATAAGATTTAAAATGAGAATGAGGAATTTACAGTACCTTGGTTCATGAATTTAATTTGTTCTATGATTTTGGAAAAGATGGCCACTTTTGTGTTTGTGTGGGAAAGATGGCCTCAGTGATATTTGTCACATGATGCAGTTTGCAAACACAAACAAAATTTTGCCAAAGACTTCTGTTTGTGAACCAAATTGTTTGCCAACAAAAGAGTTTATAAACCAAGGTACCACCATACTTTGCAATAACCCAATAAGAAAATGCCTGAGGGCATCTCAGGAACTGGCCAGGTATCACCTATTTCAGGTACAAGGGAATAAAAGTATGAAGTTGATTGACAGACTTTGCCTCAAAAAGAGAGTCCCCAGGCTACCCTGCTCACTAAGAGCCACCTAGAGAAATGTTTTCTAGAGTTTGCCATCTAGATACTCACTCAGGGTCCTCTGCAGCCAGGGTTCAAGAGGGCTCAGCTACTGCTTGAGCTGACAGCAGACCTTAGTGTCATCCATGAGGTGCTGTATTTACAGGCATGCAAAATACAAGAGTTGTGAAGTCATAGAGATTTCTTCTCAGATTTCAAAGGAAGGCTTGGAAGGCTGGCAAAATTATATGATGGGATCAGAGTCCCTGCTAGGAGCCCCTGGGAGGGTTATGTGTGAAGCTGAAGATGCAATGGAGACTCCAGAACACTGAGATGTCAGGAACAAGGAATGTCTGCCAAACAAAACTGTGGACAGAGGGGAAAAACCAACCCAAGAAAGATACCATATGGACTATAACTAGCAAGGTCTTTGGAGCTGTAGATGCTGAATGCAGAGCTATGGAATGTAATATTTGTCCTACTGGGTTTTGATATTGCTTTTATCAAATTCTTTTCTATGCCTCCTTTCTTCTCTTTTAGAATGGGAATATTTACTATATACCATTGTACTTAACTTATATTTCAATTTTCATAGAAGCTCATAGATAAGAGTTTGTCTTGAGTCTCAGAGAATACTTTGGATATGCACTTTTCAGCAATGCTAAAATAGTTAAGACTTTGGCAACTCTTAGAATTGTACTAAATGCATTTTGTATAATGAGATGGACCTGAATCATTCAGAGTTAAGCCAAAATGTATGGTTTAGATCTAAAATGTCCCCCACAATGTTTTCAGAGGTAGGACTTTTAGAAGGTGATTAGGTCATGGGGGTGCTAGACTTAACAGTGGATGAATGCACTCATAAGTTTATGGCTGAATGTGTCCTGAGGAAGTGGAGCCTATTTGGAGGGGATAAGTCAGGGAAGAGATGACCTAGAAGGATGTATTCTTTTCCTTATCCCTTTCCTATATCCCTGCTTTTGACTAACAAGAGGTGAGCATCTGTCTCCTGCCAAACCCACCTTCCATGATATCTCTGCCTTGGAACCATACAATCTTGGACCAAAACCTCTGAAATTGTGAGCCAGAATTAAGCCTCTCTTCCTTTAGGTTGTGAGTTTATTTTTTCCCCATGCCAGGAAAGCTGACTGATACATCAGTAAAATTGGGATCACTCAAACTGAGTGTACTTGGCTAATTTTATCTGTCTGCCTGTCTGTCTATCTATCTCCATTAAAAAAGATAATAAATTCTACAAATGGTAACTTCAGGCAACTACATGGGTGAACCAGGATCTAGATCATTCTTTATTTCGTTATTCATTCATATATTCACTCAACTATTCCCAGATTACCTTTTATGGCATAGCTACAATGTAAAGTGCTGGGAATACAACTGTGAATACAGCTATGTGTTCCCTGCCCTTATGTTATTTGCATTATTTCAGGAAAGACAGACAATAAACAAGGACATAAATACAGTTTAAGGTTAGGAAATTAATACAGAGGCAGCACTGAGGATGGAAAAATGTGGCCTTAGAAAAAGTAGTCAGGGAAGATTGACTCAAGAAGTGTCCTAAAACTAAACATGAAAGGTATAAGGGAACTAGGTGTTCATGAAACTCAAGAACAAACATTTCAGGCAGTCAGTAGAGTTTATGCAAATAGCTATACAGCACCTTATATTACTGAGGAACTGAAAAGACTGTGTAAGGCCTAAAAAGGCAGAGTTTATGTAAGGTGAGTCTGCAGCTCAGGGAAGAACTCAGTCGCACAAGGCCTTACACAGGCCAAGATATTCTCTAAATACAATCCAGAGCCCCTGAAAAGTTTTGGAAGGGAGTTGTGTTCCCTCGCTCACATATTTCAAAGGCTCTTTCCATCAGCAATTGTCACTAGCGGGAGAGCAAAGACAAACATGGGCTTTCCCTGGACTAGCAGGCACTTTGAAATGAGGAACTCAGTAGGACTCATCCTTAGAATCAAGATCACAGGCAGAACACAAGGAACTGTTCCCCTACTTGAACCTGCACATAGCATAACCTCTCCGTCACTAGCCAGGGGACCCTGATGCCCATGGCCAGTGGAGCTTAAGTGATAGCTCCACTCTAGGTAGGAATTGGTCCATGACCCAGAGCCAGGTGGAACTGGCAGGGCACCTTGTCTGAAGCCCTGGGGAGACTAGGGTGGGAGGGCAAGGAAGGAGCAGCCTAGCCTTTGGAATGGACAGCTGTAACCTGCTATAATCCTCCTTGAGAGAATCCATGCTGGCAGCCAACACAGGCTCACATCAAATCCACTTTCCCCACAAATTGCATCCACATTTTTGCAATTTCGTGTGTATTGATTTTCCTCCTAGGGCCCTCTTTGAGTTATTTAACTGCCACCATTGCAAAGGGCGGCAAGTAATTTTCAGTGCAGATCCACTTCTCTTGAGAAACTCCCATGCAGGCCAGTCCTATAATTTCATTTCAGAGCAGTCCTGGATGATTATATTATCCAAATCTGGGCCTTACTGCAGAATAAATGGTGCAGCCATGAGGACAGAGAGTGTTAGATCTTCTCCATTTCAAAATAGGAAGGGAATCAAGGGCTTGGTGGAGTGGAGAGGGACAGGACTGGAGGCAAAGAGTACGAAAGGAGTTCAGATGCTTTACGTACATGTGCCAGCTTCCCACAAGGAACATAAACATTACACACTACACATGTATACTAGTAAACAAAAACGATAAAATTTTTAAAAAATAATATATCAAGTACAAGTAAAGTAACAAAGAGGTATCCAAGGGGGAAAAGACTTAAGCATTCTTTATGTTTCTACTTTGAAGCAAAGGTAGATTGGCCAACGTACTCCATATTTGTGGTAAGCTCAGCTCCCTTGATTTTCTGTTGGTATTCTTCAAAGCCTTTGATATTCCTACAAGATGCTGAGGAACAGTGAACTCACATCTAAAGCTGCATCTGCTGTAGTGCTATTGTTGATGACAATGGTCAAATCTTTGCTCCTTGCTCTTATGTAGAATCTCATCCACTGGAAGGCTTTTGGTGCTTCCTATTATCCCCCTTTCCAAACTAAGAATGGGTTTTTTTGGCTACTTATGTGCATATGTTCCTTTTCACTGTGGCTACCAGGAAGCTGAAGGACATATACCATAGGTCCCATCATCATTATGGTCAAGAGTGACCCTTCTGATACTGATATATTACACATGTACATGCACACATAGCTCTGGGGCTACTTCAGTGCCCTCAGTCAATTCAAAAGGCTTACAATGATTTCTGCCAAATAGAAATGCTGGTGCATCTTCACCCACTGTATTCACCAGATCTGGCATTGTGTAACTCCTAGCTCCTCATAAAGTAAAAATGACCATCAAAGTGTACATTTTGATTCAACAGTACATCAAGACAGCCCAGACAGTATAAATAAACAGTCATAAAGAGAACTTCCAGAACTGCCTCAGAAAGTGTCAAGCACAGTAAGATATGTGTGTTCAAAGTAAGGGGTAATATATATATATATATATTTCTGCTTAGTTTTCTATTTTTTATTTTTTATGTTGAGACAGGGTCTGTCTAAGTTGCCTAGGACTTGAGGTTTTGGTCCTCCTGCCTTGATCTCCTAAATAATTGAGATTCCAGGTATGTGCCATCACATTCAGTGCTAGTTTCTATTTATATTCACATATTCCCAGTCCTAGTTAACTATCCTCATATAGTTTTATCATTATTTTACTGTGCTTTGAGACATCTTGAAATTGTTGGACAGCATTAAGAAGTAAATACACAATAGATGTTCCTACATTCATTATGAACCCTCATGCTAGGTTTCAGGGGTAGTAGGTCCTGGTAAGACCTCAGAGAACATGAGTGGAGGAATCATGCATGCTGTAGCTTCCTCACAGGGAGGGAAGTCTGACCTATAAAATATGATGTGTAGTAACAGGACTGCAGTGTGTGTTGATCAGGGGATGTGGGTATCACCTTGGCAAGATATAAAATTGTTAGGAGGACAGGTGGTACAGTTGTATGTGTCATCACATTGTGAAACTTTGGAAGATGTATTATCCTCTGAGTGAAACATTCTGACATGATCAAAGAGAACTTGGTCTCGGGGGTCAGATAACCTTGGTTAGAGCCTCTGCTCTGTCCCTTATAAACTATATACACAGTTTCAGTAAATTTTAGACATCTTGGGGTCTCAGTTTCCTTGTCAAATGAGGAGGATGGTAGATATTACCTAATGGTATCAATCAGAGAATTAAACAGCTCAGTACATATAAAGTGGTGACAGCATTAACTGGTACATACTAGACAATCAATAAATGTTCACTGCTATTGCTGTTCTTGTTATCCCCTTGGTAGGCATTTTACCCATGTTGTCTTATTTTTCCTTCAGAGCTCTACAGAGTGACATTGCTATCCTCTTTAGTGAGGCTCAGAGAAGTGAAGCAAGTTGCTTAGGTCCCAGTGTCAAGAAGCTTGGATTTCAGCACAAAATTATTTTACTCCAAAGCCCACACTCTTCTTGCCCTGATGCCTTTATCACATGCAACAAGATGGAGTAAATAGAAAATTTCTTACTGATGCATATCGCAGGCCAGATAGAAGCAAGCTGTGGCTGTGATTCATCCATTCAAAAATTATCTGAATGCTTTACTTTCCCTCAATCACGTGACAAACAATGATAAGACTGCTTCCAGGCTCTGCCCTCAAGTGGATTCTAAACTAATGGGAAAGATAAGCAAAGCGAAATGTAGGGGGGAAATGCTAGATCAAGATTTGTGCAGTGGCATCAGAGAATAAAGAGAGAAGCTATCTAATCCAACCCACTGGAGTCAGTCTGGGAGGAACTCGTCATTCAGAACACTTCCCAGTATCCTGTGGGCTCATCATTAAAGAGGTTGTGTTTTACGATAAGGCAGCAGAATGGTAAATCTGCCCTGTTAAGCATCTCCACCCCCATGCCACTGACACTCACCCCTCCACCTGTGTCATCTCTAAACCCAGAGAAGGAGGCCAAGGGAAATGTCACTTGGAGTCCCCCACTACTTGTGTTCAAACCTTGCTGTTGCTAAGCACTCATAACCAATACTAAATTATATGAAACTACATTTAGATAAATTATACTGAAAACAAAATGTAATTAATACCCCCACTGCACTGCTTCCTAGTTGTTTCACTGCTCTCTGTGCACCTGAAGTTCCTCACTTCTATTGTGGGAGGCTGGTGGAAATTCTACCTAATGGTGTGCTAGTGTACATGGCTTTCCACTCCACATTTAGTAACACCGTGTTGGCAGTAGCGTGGAGTCAGCTGTGCTAGGATTATTTGCAGCACGGAATAAGCAAAGGTTGCAAAGCAGGCCTTAGTTTCTTATAGTGCGGGATGTTAAACTTCAGCGCACCACTGGTTCATTTTCCTGACCCTCCCTGAACTTGTCCTCCATGGTCCTCCACTGCATTTAACACTTACTTTATCTCTTTCTCCCGCGATCCATTCCTATCATGCCACATCAGCTCCCTGATTGGTGTGTACTTTTGTCGTCACAATCCTCTTGCCTCTACAAGCAAATCCCTTCTGCTTTTTTCCTTTCTCAAGCTTCTTTTCATCTGCAGTATTATCTATAGAGTCCTGACATGTGATTTGCCAGTCTGTTGAGCTACACTTCATTTAAAACCAAGTCTCTCATCAGCTAATTTATTGGGGTTTGAACGGGTGTATTGGCTGGGTGCTTAGCTGTTTTCATGGTGTGGGATGCAGTGATAAAGCCCCACATCAGGGAAAGGTCCTCTGCTCATCAAGAGATGATGGGAGCCCCGGCTTGCCCAGGACCCCAGATCGCTGCCTTAGCTCTCCCCTGTTACCAAGGCACTCTCTACAGCACCCATCACTGTTTTTGAAATGCCTTCCCTGCATCCTTTAATTGGATTGCAGCACACCAAACATTTGAAAAGAATTCAAGCCCAAGCTGCCAGGCTCTCTCTTAATGAACATTCTGCGTGTCGCCATTTGCCAAGAACGTCCTTCATTGGATGGAAATCAAGAGGTTGAATGAAGAAATAAAAATACACTTTTTCTCTTTCTCCTCACATACAGCTGCCTCTTTCTCCAAGTCATAGTTCTGTCTCTTGTGTATGGACTGTTTGCTCCACATAGAATTGGTTAACTGAGTGATTCTCTATAAATACCATGTTTAATTTCATGCCATTACCTTCTATCATTTATTAAAGAGAAAAAGATCCTACCAGATTCCATTGTAAGCTAAATTTCCACAGATCCTTTTCCTTAAATGCACAGATGGCATACGTTCTGTCCTTAAAATCCATATTGGTTCACATGCACAGCACCATGATATGCAACATGGAGCGTAGAAGGAAATGGTCCCCTGTATGTCACAATTTGCATACTGTCACACAGTCAGGCCAGAGATAAAGAAGCACAGATTTCTAGGCTCTGCCTTTACTGCAGGACAAAGCTGAGATTCAGAGAGGCTGACAGATCAATAATTGCACAGAGGGATTCTTAGAAAATAAATTTTAATGCAAAGTAACACCTTTAGCTGTGTAGAATCACATGTGTAGAAGCATTTTGCTTCCCCAAAACTGCACCAAACGTTTGCAAATGTCTTTCATTATTGCCTGCATCTCATGGAATAATAGCATGCATTTATTCTTGACTGTGCACTAGTCTATGGATACTGTAGCCATCAGGGACCATGTTAATTGCTCATTACTTCCCTAGCAGCTCACACATAGTGTAAAATAGATGCTCTGTGCACTCGGAGACCTAATAAACACCTAATAAATGTATGTTTGTTAGATGTGCAGATAGTTGTATGTCTGCTTTTCAGAAAAAGATATGGGAAACTGAGTTAGAGATTCACAAAATTTATCGATAGAAATACTCTGTCTCTCTGCTAATGAAAAGGGAAGAGTTGTAGACATAGAGGCCACTTATGGTGCCATACTTGGCGGCTAGATTTTACATAGGAGTAGCATCTTGGATTCCAGAATTAGTCTATCTAGGTTTGCAGTAAAGCACATGTGTATTTAAGATTGTTTTATCTTCTTGATGAAATTCCCTTTCAAAATTATTGTTGAGAGGGCTTTTATATTTGCCAGTATTACTTGTCTTGAAGTCTACTTTCTCAGATATGAATACAGTCGTACAAGTTTCTTATGTTTATATTTGCTTTGCATGGCTTCCTCTTAGTCTTTCACTTTCAACTTATCTATGTATATGTAGAGTGCACATTTAAATAAAAATGTGTATAAATGACAAATGTGTAGATTGGCCTTGTCTCAATATCCAGTAATCTTTCCTTTTTATGTGATGTTTGCCATTTACATTTAATGTAATTAAGACAGAGTCAGATTACATCAGTCCCCTTGCTATTTGTTTTCTACTATTCAATTTGTTCTTTGTCCCTCTATTCTTCTAGTCTGGCTTTCTTTTGATTATCCCAGTACTCTTTCAGTAGCATTTCATTTTACTACTATATTGACTCTATCTATACATTTTGTGTTAATTTGTAGAACTTGCTATATAAATTGCTTACAGATCTTGACTTCTCACAGTCATCCTTCAAATAATACCATCCTACTTATACTACTTTGTGAATAATGAAGAACTTTTTTGACTAAATTGTTCTATACACCTCCCCTGGCTTTTTGGGTTCTATTGATACATATTTTACTTCTACAGTGTTAGATTTTATTTTATTTTATTTTTGGTATCAGCAATCAAACTCAGGGCCTTGCACATGCCAGATAGGCACTGTACCACTGAGCTATATCCCTGGCCCCAGCCTTTATAGTATGGCCTCATTATTGTTGCTTTCAGATGTCAGTGGTCCTTTCAGCAAGTATCTGTGTGCATCTTTCTACTATGTCTGCTATCTTGTATTATCTCCATTCTGTCTGAAAATTTTCTCCTAGCATTTCTTGTACAGATTGAGCATCCCTAATCTGAAGTCTGAAATGCTCCTAATCTGAATCTAAAGTGTTTTGAGTATCATGTCAGTACACAAAGTTATAGATTTTGGAGAACTTGAGATTTCAGATTTCCCAAGTAGGGATACTGAACTAGTTAGCCCCATGCAATTATTTCACAATTTGAAAACTTCAAAATCAGAAACCTTTCTAGTCCCCAGAATTTCAGATTAGGGATACTCAACTTGTAATGTGATCTGCTGGCAGTAAGTTTCTATTGTTATTTACAGGAAAATATATTTATTTTCCCTTCATTTTTGAAAAATAGCTACTGAAATGGAGGAATTTAGATTGATAGTCTGTTTTGTCCTATGCTATCCCATGATTCTTTCACACAGTCTGCTGTCCATCTTATATGTCTCATTTATATAATATGAGTATTTTTCCTACTATTTTTAAAATATTCTCTTTATCTGGTTTTAGGAATTTAGGAAGGATGTGCCTATGGCTAATTTTCTTTTTATTTATGCTACTTGAGATGCACTGAACTTCATAAACCTATAATATGCCTTTCAAAAAAATCAAATTTCAAAAATGATTTAGTCTCTCTTTCTCTGTCTCTCTGTTTCTCTGTCTCTGTCTCTGTCTCTGTCTCTGTCTCTGTCTCTCTCTCTCTCTCTTCATTCTGCAGTTATAACTGCACAAGTACAAGTGACTTACTGATTGATACTGTCCCTTACGTCATTAAGGCTCTGTTCATTTTTTTCTAAATATTTTTATCTCTGTTTTACTGAACTTTTTTGTGTTCACTAGCACTCTCTTGTAGTATGTTACCTTATTATTAATCTCATTTATTTTCACACTCTTGCAGTTATATTTTTCAAATTTAGTATTCACATTTACTTTTGTTCTACAACTTTCAGCTCTGTCCTGAAATTACCCATATATTCACCCATTGTCTAGCCTTTTCTGTAGATTTAAAAAAATTCATTATAGTAACTTTTAAAGTTCTTGTCTGAGATTTTCCACTTCTATGTCATCTATATGCCAATTTTCTTGATTTTTATCTTGACTGGGAAATCAATTCTATTTCTTTACATATCTTATAATTCTTGGTGGTATGAGGAATATGGTATGAGATAACTACATAATAGAAAGTGTTATCATTTGTGTATGGAGTCCCCCAGGTTCAAACCTGACAGGATTGTCAAAAGTCTGTCAAATTTGTAAAAAATCTGCCTGCTTCTTCTTTGTCCGTGCAAACTGTTCTTCCCTGACCCCACCCTAAACCACTGACCCTATATAGAAAAGCATGATTTTTGTTAGTAATCTTTATATCTTTTTCCCTATTCTTCAGGAACCAACACAGTACTCAGTGCAAATTAATGTTTGTTAAAATTGAACTTAAATCTTAAAAGTAGACATATGCAATTTTCTGTATGTATTTGGACACTCACGTATATAGTAGGAGGCAGAGTGCTTCTATAGAAAAAGTGCTAACCTAAAAACCTTGACTTAAAACTGACAGAAAAACTTAGCGGCTCTATTATCTTGGGGAATTATCTTGGGGGTTTGACTATGGAAACTTCAGTTTCCCTCTATTTTGCAAGAATTGGGTGTAAAAATGTGTGTTCATACTTACCACAGTGCCTGGTGCATAAAAGATGATTTTTTAAATGTTGGGCTTGGTCTAAAATGATTTTTAAAAAATTAGTAGGATCAAAATGAACATGATATGTTTATAACTATCAGAAATCAGTCCAGTCATCGGGATGGACTACACTGGAGTTGAGAGTCCAGGGCTGGGTAAGGAGCTTTTCTGTGACAGGTGCGCCTCCAATAAAGATCAAGGCCTGGGTAGCAGACAGCAGGCACATGAGTACGGTGGAACTGTACGGAACAAGGAGTCTTATGTAAAGGCTGACTTCTCTAGTTTAGTGGAAAGTGCACTGGATTTGGATCTACCAGACAGAACACTTTTATACCTTAGTTTTCTCACTTAGAAAATTGAGGCATTAATAGTACTTATAAAGTTGGGGAGAGTGTTAAATGGGATCCTACTTACAAAGACCATGGCTTCAGAGCAGCATGTATATTTATTTTGAGTTATGTTAAAGTACATTCACCATAATTAACAAGTATAATTTACTTAATCTCCCCCAAAAGATGATAATACCTGCTTTTCAGACTGGTAAGAAGGGACTTCAAACCATGTGTGAGGAAATACTTGTAATGTGCAAAGCCCTGGATTAGTTCAGGGGTATTGTTTTTAGCTAGGTAAATATGTAAAGGTTCACAAGCACTCTTGCACTCTTGAAGTCAAGCTCTTTGAGGCAGAAATTTTCCCTTTCTTATCAGCCACTTCATCTACAACAATAGTGGTTGGTAAATACGTTATGACCAGCAAATGAAATTCAGCTACAGTTCTTCTGCCTATCTGGGCCTCCCTCAGAGGTATGTTGCTTTGGGAGTTTCCCAAGGTTCTTCTGGTACAAACTTGATGCTTATCTTGGTGCAAAAGTTAAATTAAAACAAATGTAAAGATCCAGAGACCTTGTTGGATAGATTCTGAGGACCTCAATACCCAGTTTTCAGCTGGGAAGTCTAATCTCATAGCATTCTGTAACACATCCCTTTCATATACTCCAGTCTTTGATTTTGGAGAGTTTCCAAAATCTTAAAAAATAAACAAATTCCCTACATGACCTTTGCAAATTTTCTGTTTCTTTGATGCTGTCCATTCCTGTCTCAGTTTTCCATCCCTGCTTTACAGGAGCGCACATGTTCCCACATCTAAGATTGTATTTTTTAAGAGGCAAGTTTTTAAGTAGTCCTGGACTATTTGGAAATATCTTTATTCTAGCTTTCTATTTGATTCATCCTTTGGCTGCATGTAGACTTTAGGTTGAAAATCATTGTCTCTAAGTAGTGCTTCATTGATTCTAGCTGTTCATGTGGCTAATGTCATTCTCTTTCTGTGTCATTGTGAGAAGCAGCTTTTGTCTGGGTGGCTGCTGTTTGTTTTTTGTTTTTAATCTCTGCAAGTTTTTTTGTCCAACTTCTTATTCCTGTCATTCTGAACTTCCATAGCACCATGATTGTGTCATTTCTCCCCAGTGCCCAAGTTGTTGTACTGGATCCTTACTAGATACTTTTAACTTAGAAACTCATGCAGTATTTTTAATTCTTGGAAATGTGATAAATAATTTTGTGGGAAATTTTCTCACCTCTGCTTTTTTTCCTGTCTCCTTCTTCTATCCCCTCCCACTGAGTACTCCTGTAAGTCAGATTGTTTTTACCTCTGAGTCTATCCTCTAACTTCTAATCTCTTCCCTCCTGTTGCCATTCCTTTACCCTTTGATTTTTCTTCCTATCATGATAATATCTAAATCTCTTTTTTATCCCTTTAATTTTTTTTGAATTTCAATACTCACACTTTTCATTTTATGGAAGCCTTTTTCTCTTGTTTCTTTTTTATAGCATTTTATCCATTCCTTTAAAATCATTCTTTTTCTATATTCCTTACAATATCTTTAGTTTCTGTGAGTATTTTTCTATTTATTATGGATTTCTATTTATTATGGAGATTTTCTTGTGGGAGGCTTTCATTGACATCTAGTGTTACTTGGCTGTTTATCCATATATAATTTTGAGACAATTAAAAGTTGACTAAAAGTATGCGGGTTCAACTGGGGTGGGAAGTGAAGGAAATTTATCCACAAACAGACTACACTTTTGCAAACCAACTTTTTCGCTAGAAGTAATAGACTTTTCTCTCTTCTCTCAACTACTGATACATACTGATTATTATTTTCTTTGGAACTAATCTGCTTTTCCACAGAGAATCCCTACTCTTTCTTGGAAAATGACTCATACCCATTTTGAAGAATTCTGGTAACAGACAAAGCAGGTTAGTGAACTGGGGGCCTAACATTTTTGTATCGAAATGACTCTACTTAATTTCCCTGAAATGTTGGGATTCTCCTGCTCCATGCAATGAACTGGTGTCCCCATGGTTGGAGCTTTCTAGGATATCGTTGCAAATAGACTTGTCAGTGAAAGAGTGAGAGAGTGTTTCCTTCCTGACTACCCAGGAAGGGAAGGACTCTGGGTGTTACCTCCTCAAAATACAGTCTGATTTAGCACAACCACTTTTCAACCAGGAGCCTTATCCTTGCTTTTATTAGGATCCAGTATTTTCGCCTCCCAGCTCTTTTCAAGGATGCTACAGCATTAAGGGATTCTGTTGTCTGTGGCGTCCTCTCTGTAGACCATCAAAATCCAGTTTCTCACCTGTTAGCGCATTTCTTATCCATCTTCCCAAACTCTGATGATGTCTCTTCTCTCCCTTCCCACTCTCTTTTCTTGTATGCATTCGTTTCCTTGAGTGCACTATGAATATCACTTTGAGCTGGTATTTTCAGAAGGAGTGAAAATAAATGCTGCTGTGATTTGTCTATTAAGCTTACTTGGAAGGCTCTTCAAGAGTAAATTTCTCAAAAGAAGACTTGACCTCATGCCAGTTCCTACTCCAAGTCCTCCAAAGCCTGCTCACCTATTTCAGCACGAGATGAGCATAGACTAAAATACCTCCCAATAAGATCACTACCAGCATCTCCAGTTTCATTACCAGTTGCCTAAAACCAGTGGGATCATCTTCCCATCTGTCTCTTCTGTAGATGGTCCCTCTGTTCTAAAATTGTGATGCTCCTGTCAGCATGGCCACAAGCAGATGTGCCTTGTTCCTAAAATTGACTTATATTCTCCTGGTCACTGCTCATGTACCCAAACTGGGCCAGTTCCTCCCCTCCTTGGACATCTTAAGAACCTTTGAAACTCAGAGGATGTTGCAACCATGCTCTGTACTATATGGATTGGAGAAGAAAAGAAATCTCATCTAGAGAGACAGAACATTCCTGGCAGCAGTCCTGGTGCCCCAATTAGTTCATTCCAGAGACCTAGCTCTATTCCTGCACTTTTGTTCTTGGGCCTGAGTATCCACTTAATGAATTTCTTGCTTAGAGCACTCTATAGCCCAGAGATAGAGCTTGGTGAGTGTTAGCTACTGTTATTTATTCTAGCCTACTGAATGATTGTTTCTTCTACATTCTTGAAGATAACCTTATATCTCATGTTCACTGATCTTTTCTGCCTCAATGTCCCCCTGTCCGGCTTTGCCTGCTAGATAACCCCTCTGCATATGCTGAAACTCAGCTCCAGGGCTACTCTAAGATATTTTCCCTCGTGCTCCACCCCATTTGGACTACCTTTTTTGAGTGTCTTTCTATCATGGAAACCAAATTGCTGACCTGCTTGTTTTTCTTATTAACTCCTTCTTTAGGTAAGCTATAGTTATTTCAACTTTGTTTTGTCAATATATGAGAAACAACAGAAGACAACCTAAGTTCATTAAGGAAACATACAGTTTATTTCCAATTAATAGCAATATAATAATATCTAGTAAGCATTTCCCTAAGAATACTCTTATTCTCATTTTTCTTTCATATGTAAAAATTAGCCCTGCAACTGATTTTAGTGTAATTTTTCTTTCTTGTTCCTAATATTGTAAGAAAGTTTAAGAACAATATGTGTCAAACATATTTTTCTAGAATAAAGTAATGATATAAATTTAGAGAATAAACACCTTTGTTTTAGTCACTTTTCTCATTGCTGAAACAAAAATATCTGACACCCAAAGTTAAAGGAGAAAAGGTTTACTTAGCTCACAGTTTGCAGAGGTTTCAGTCCATAGTCCACCAGCCCCAAGGCAGGCGAGCATGGCAGAGAGACAACAATTCATGGTGGAAGACAGCCAAAGCAACAAGAGGGAGAGACAAGCCTCTTTCTGTCCCTTATATTGTATGCATGCTACCCACACTAGGGTAGGTGTAGCACTTATGCTCTTAATCCTAGCACTGGACCATGAATCAATCACAAACTCTAGATTCAGCCATTTATGAAAAGCCTGCCTGCCATGACTATCTGATGCTTTGGGGGGACGTCCAAACACAAACCACAACAATCTTCAGTCTCAAGTCAAGGATCCTGATGTCTTCTCTATCGGACCAGAAACCATCTCAAAACTGCTCATCTTGGAAATAAGAGAGAGGAAATATTCCTTGTCTGTATACATTAAAAGAAGTATGATACTTCAAGTCGTGAAAGAAGGAGATCAAGGAGGAAATGAACCCTAACTGGGAACTGATGTGCTCCAACTGCCAAGCTAAGCACTCCTATATGCGGCATTTTGTGGATGCCCACAGATCAGCCTGACAGCTAATGTAATACAGATAGTGTGTTCCCTGCAGAGAACTAAGACTCAAGGAGGAAAAACAAGTTGTTAACGTCACACAGCTTGTTAGAGTCAGAATTTACCTTAACACCATGTCATGCTTTTAGGAACTGAACTTACCAACCATTATCTTTGTAAAAATTTCTCAAAGTATTTATAACTGGATGGTAGGAATATGGGAGAGTCACTGTCTTCTCATAATTTCCTGCATTTTCTCAGTTTGCTGTAGTTAGCATATATTAATTTTACAATAAAATTACATTTAAAAAAAGCAATTCCCTTAGATCAATAGGAGTGCCGGGGGATTTTATTTCTTTGAACAGCTAAGTATTAATTATAAGGATCCTTATTTTTTATGAATGTGCAATAGGAGATAGGATTCAGGCAATTTTCCCAGATCTTCACTATTAGTTACCAAACAAGCCTCCTAGATAACTTTCTTAGCACAAGCGTCTATTCTCCTGTGCTTCCATTTCATGCTTTCAAAGCCCTCCAAGGAGTTTGATGGTGGGTAACCTGCCAAGTTTCAGGGAGTCCTCTATCCCTGTGAGCCATGGTCTCCTCATCAGCAAATCAGGTCAAGATACTCCTCTAGGGACTGGGGATACAGCTTAGTGGCCGGCGCCTACCTGGCAAACGCAAGGTCCTAAGTTCGATTCCAGATTCTCAAAAAAAAAAAGATACTCCCCTGGAAGGTGGTCAAGATTGAATGCTGTAACTACAGGCCCCTACAGGTGACATGTGGAAATAACTCGACAGAGCCACAGAGGAACAAGCCCAGAAGGAGTGGCAGTGCAGCCATAAACTTAGAACACATCTGGCACCTGACCACCTGCATGCTGGTCTCTGCTCTGCCACTCATCACGTGATTTTGAGCAAATCATTTCACCACCCCCTATGCCTCTGCTCCCTCACCAATAAAATGGAGATAAGTATTTGTGAGGTCCATGTGAGGTGTAAAGACATTAATGAGAAAAAAGGGCTAAGAACACTGGTGCCTGATTTGCTAGAACTAGAATGAGTAGTATTCGGAGTCACTATTGAGGCCTGTTTCAAGAACTATGGTCAGGACTTCAGATTTATGTTTTTATTCTACAGGCAGGTCCCTTTCTGTCCACCGTGGAGATGATGGGGCAGAGCTTACTTTTTGGTGAGAGAGTATGACACTAAAAAAAGCCATGAATTCATCAGACGCTTTCAGGGCTTTTCAGAAGCAGAACGAATATCTACTCAAAACATGGCTCCGATGTTGAAACTGAAACCAGCCCCCCAAAAGGACATGCAAGGGCTACTACTCATATACTAAGGCTTTCTGGGACCAGGGCAGCCTCCCATCCAGTCTGAAGATGACTTGAGACCAATATGGAGAGCAAATAGGAGTTGGGGGGGGGGCTGGGCACCACACCCTGTGCAGGTGGGGCTTCTGTAGTACCAACCTCTCCCAGAGGCCAAAGAATAGACTTCCTTCTTAGTGTTCCCAGATGTGAGGCAAAGGGGGCATTGTAAGGCTTAACTGCTGTGAGCAGTCAAACATGAAAGAACAGAGCCAGACTCTATTCCATCAGACAATTTCAGAGAGCTTTGAGCTCTATTTTTAAACACAAAAAGTAACATGGTGTGCAGTGTTTTGGTGCCTGCCCATGGCTTGACATAGGGGTGGCTCTAATTCTGCTGGTATGGCCAGACAAGCTGTCTCTGAGAGGTGGCACTTGAGACCTGAGTGGTTAGAGCATGCAAAGGCCACTGAGGTGAGAGACAGCTTGGAGACTCAACTAATAAAAAAGAGGCACCACGTCAGAGGATGGTATGAGGCAGGTGGCCATGAAGATGGTGACAATGGTTACAGTTATGTTCAGCACAGGGAAGATTCAGGTTGCCATATTCAAATGTGTGAAGAGCTGTTTATGGAGGAGAAATGCAGTTCAGTTTGGCTCCAGTGGGAATCAAATGATAGGGAGTCCAATTTCTTATGCTATATGTAAGAAAGACATCTTGGACAACTGAGAGCTTGATTGAAAGGCAAGAGCTTCTTGTAACTGGTGATGTGACAGCCCAGGCCGAGGACACTAGCAGAGAGGATTTCAGCTGAGGGGCAGGCAGAATTGGGCCAACGGCCTACAAGGCTTTAAATTGTGTTCCCTTCCCAGAATCCATGCTTCTGGGAAACAGGCCCCGAAAGAAGTGGGTAGGACACTTCAGAGAAGACACAGAGAATGTGTCCCTGCAGCTGCCCTGGCTGTCATTGTTAACACCGACGACAGTCAGCTTCTTCTTATGCACAGGCCTCGGAAGAGCTGTGGGGATTTCTGTTTAAACACTGGCGATTGAAGCCCAGTTCTAGTTAGTGGCTTATTTGCATGTCAAATTAGGGTTCAAAGAAATGCAAATATGAAAGCTTATTTGCTCAGATAAATTCGCTTTAGTAACCTGGAGGAAACAGTAGGGTCTAAAACACTCAAACTGCAATTAATGAGATGACTTTGGCCTATCAACTTCCCCCAACGCACACACCTTTCACCTTCTCCTTTCCCCCATTTCAGTGCCCTTGTATTCAACACACACACAGCTCCCTGCTGTGTGGAAGTCACTGTACACAGCCAGAAACTCACAGAGTTCTGTCAACACCTCTGCTCTGGCAGGCGAAACAAGCCGGAGGGACAAAAAGGGATCCTGAACGCAAACTGCCAAGTGCAACAAATACATGTATAAAGGCACAAATCAATAAAATAAGCAAACAAACAAGCAAATAAGTAAATGTTATTTACCATAGGCCTGACCCTGTGCTAGGGACTTTGAAGGTAAAGATTAATTTTGACTGGTTAGAGAAATTAGAGAAATGATTCATGATACCTGTACTTCCCCTCCTCCTACATTTGATTAGGGGTAAAACAAACCTGGGGCAAAACACATTTCTCATTCATGTGGTGAGTACCAAGGCCTGACACTTAGTAAGGGTCTCAGTCATCGTTCCTGAGTAGATGGAGAATAAATGAGCACATAGCACTGGAGCTGGACTTCATTTGGGGGTCACATTTCATTAGGGCCAGGTGCTGGGGAAAGTATTCCATGAAAACTCCTCAGTGAACGAGCCTCAGAGGAGAGAAGGAGTAGGCCTTGCATGCCCTCCACACAGTCCAGTGTGTGCTTTGTAAGCTAGCTGCAGGAAGGCACAGAAGGAGAGCAAGTGGGAAGGAGGGCTGATGGGGAGAACAGGAAAATGATGGTGAGGAATCGAACTTGGTTCCACAGGAGGCTGGCATCCCTTAGAAGTTTTTGAGCAATTGGATGACAAGATCAGAGTCATAGTGCTTTATTGTTCTCTACTTGTCACTGGATAAGCACAAGCTGTCCTTAGTGAGTACACAGCCGTCAAGGGAGAGATCAAGCTTTAGGAAAAGTTGACACGGCAGTTAACTTGTGGAGGTGTGAACACACATTTCCCTACTTGTAAATTTGGAAACTCCAGACAGCCTCCCGTCTTGTGTCTTCAAAATATTTTCTGCATAATCTTTTCCCTCCTCTTTCTGACTTTCACACCCTAGCTTCCCTGTTTTGAGACTCTCAAGTCTGCTGCGTGCAATTCAAATTGTCCTCTGGTTGAAGTGTCACATACCATGTCTGGTAAGACGTCTTCCTCCTTACCACACATATCCTACCTGCAGTGTCTCCTGAGAAGCTTCTTCTTCACTTAAAACCAGGTGCTCCACTGCCCCAGCCCACACCAGAGCAGACATCAGCACTGCAATGCACTTTAAACAAATAAATGGCGTTTTTAATCCCCCTCACATTAAAGATAGAATCTTTATCATTGAAATATTTAGAAGATTTGACTCTAATCAATAGCGTCTAGTCTCAATACCTGGCATGCAGCACTCAGAGAATCTTCTCTGGATTGAGGTATGATCACAAGAAGGTAGGGATGGAGGGAAAGAGAGAGAACTGCACTTTCTTATAGAACAATCTATTACAGAAAACCCAGCCCCACCTTTTCAATGAGCGTGAAGACTTGTGGGACAACATGGCCACGTGTCTGGCAGGACACCATGGCCAGTACTATGAAGGCAGATCCATGTCCGATCTATCATTTCTGCATCCATGTACTTAGCCAAACCCTCGCACAAGAAGAATGACACATGAGTATTGGTTGAAGGAACAATGACTTGTACCAGGTTGCATCTTTCAGTTGTATCTATCTGGAATGGTAGGCCAGGACAGACTGTCTGTAGCCCTCTGCCTGGGGACCCAGTTCTCCTGACCTTCTAGAAGACAACACTGAGATGACTTTCAGGATCCATATGGTACAAATGCCTTGCTTCAAGTAGCATGTGTGGCTGAGGTTTTAGGTCCAACCCCAGTGCTGGTTCTGAGGAAGTAAAGAGGAAGGTCGTGATGATGAGAAGCTAATAATGCTCAGCTCTCTTTGCAAATAAATCAAATTATTCCAGCATCACTGCACTTCACTTTCTTACCCTTTTAATATTTCAGGAGAAGTCTCTGTTGCCGCTTTTAATCAGTGTCTAGGTGTCTGCATATATTGCTATAGAGCTTGCTTTTTAACCGAGGACTGATAAGAAGAGTAAGTTTTTGTTTTGTTTTCATTTTTTGTTTTTGTTTTTGCTTCGCTTTATTTTTTCTTCCTTTTGTTATTTTCCTTCCCAGAATAATCTCAGCATGGGTGAGTGGTTTTCTAGGTGCCTGAAGGGAGCTATACTTCGGTTTAAGTCCTTCTATAGGAAAATTTGACAGCATTATGCTTCAAGGTAACTGACAGTGGCTAGATAATGATAACAGAAGCACAAAATCACAGATCACTTATCATGTGTCAGGTGTTATTTTCAATACCCTTTACATAATAACTCAATGCTCAGAACATCCCTCTGGGAAAGGTAATTATCCTCATAACTATTTTACAAATGAAACTGGGACAGAGAGAGTTAAGATCTTTTCCCAATGTGACAGAGGTCATAAGGATTAAGCTAGCATTTGAACCCAGGCAGGCTGGGTCTAGCAAATCCCTTATCCCTCCCATTTAGTATTCCTAGCCATTTCACATGGCTTTCGTTTCTCAGTTGGTGCTCCTCAGAAGTTTATCATCATCCTGGTATACTTAGCCTGCTGAGGCCCCAAATACTCAAGTGTTAGAATTATTGATGTATCCAATCCATATTTATTGAATACTAGTTGTGTGTCAGACACTGATTTAAACTGTAGATACACACTGGTGAACAAAAGACAAAGTCAACACTGATTCCCTGAACCTTATATTCCAGTATAGGAAGAAAGATGATAAACAAAAACAACATCAGATGTAAAAGCAACATCATTAATCATCCAAGAAATGCAAATTAAAAAGCACAATGAGATATGACCTCACATCTTTTAGAGTGACTATTATGAAAGAGATAAGAAACAGTAAATGTGGCTAAGGATATGGAGAAAAGGGAACTCTTGTACACTATTGAGGATTTTTAAACCATTACTGCCATTGTGGAAAAGTAGCCTGGAGAGTCCTCAAAGGATTAAAAACAAAACTACCATATGATCCAGGAAATCCACTGCTGGGTATGTACAGAGGAAATGTAAGCGGCCGATGGAAGAGACAGCTGCACCGTCCTGCTCACCATAGCATTATTCCAATATGGAATCAATTATCCATCAATGGATGAATAAAGAATCTGTGGCCCATATACACAATGGAATTCTCTGCAGCCTTAGAAAAAAAGGAAATCCCATCATTTGGGGCAATACAGACACACATTATGTTAGGTTAGATTAGCCAGGCACAGAAAGACAAAATACTACATGATCTCACCTATATGTAAAATCTTTAAAAAATCAAAATTATAGAAGCAGAGGGCATAATGTTGGTCATCAGAGCTCAGAGAGGGAGAGAGTCAAGGAGACCTCGGTCATCAGACACAATTTTAGTTAAATAGGGAGAAAAAGACCAATAGTTAATAATAACAGTGAATCTATATTTGTTGTATACATTACACAAATGCTAGATTTATAAACAAGTAGTAAGAGCAGGCGTTGGTTTTTCTCACCACAAATTAAATATGTGAGTCAATTTATAGTTTATTAACCTTAACTGTCTATTACACTATGTGTATATATTTGAAAATATGTTATAGACCATAAATAAATAAATATAACTTTACTACCATCTTGTATGGTGAAGCTCTGCATCATTTCCAATGTTGTTTTTTTGTTTTTTGTTTTTTGTTTTTTTTACTTGTTACTGTCTTTGATTGTTTGATCAGTCTTATATTCTTATGTCTGGTGGACTGAGCAACTTCGTTGAAGATAACAGTATGTAATGTAGCAATCATTGTTAATTCCTATCATTTTGTTTTGAGGATATGTATACTTTGTTGTTTTTGTGTTGTTTTGATTTTGTCTTTGTTGTTTTGTCAATTTTTTAAATTTTTAAATTAAAAAGATATATAATTTTATTCATCAATGTATGAATAATAGACCTTCTAAAGCAACCAGATCTGTATTAGATCAGATGGTAATGTATTCAGTGGAGGAGAAGCAAGAGGGTAGAGAGTAAGCGGGAAGCTCAGGGCAGGGCCTAGGGGAGAAGGTGACCAAGGAGTCTGTCCTTGGAGGCAGGGACACGGTGGAAGAGCAGAATCTGAGAGAAGAGCTAATCAGGTGAAGCGAAGTGGCAAGTGTGAATGCTCCAGGCCAAGGGCCACCAGCAGGTCAGGAAACAGCAGGGATGATAACACAGTGGGAGTTAGGGAGAGCTTCATGGATAATGGGATTTTTTTAAAAATAAAAAGAAGTTCTGCAGTCAGACAAACTAGCACTTAACTTTGAGCTCAACCACTGCCATGCCATCATGACAAGGTATGGTCACCTTCAAGGTTCAGGCTTTTTCCCCTGCAGAATGGAATACCAGTTTCCTGTTGGGAGCAAATGAGAAAGTATAATAAGCCTGGCACAGAAGTGGAAGGCAGACTCTGGTCTGTGCTGGCTTTGCAGGTGTTTTCAGACAGTCCCAAGAGATAGCATCAGTGGAAATGGGTCATGCCCCAGCAGGCAGAAGCCTGCGGGCTCCATTGTCTCCTGACGCCTGTCTCAGTGCCATGGCCCCGATCTCCACCAGGCATCTCTTTTACCTTCTCATTCGCTTTCAACAGTCCACAGCAAAAGCTGAGGTCCAGGCAATGCTTCCAGCAAGACAGTGCCACCGACTGCCAAGAGAAGAGTGACTTGAGCTCTTGCAAACAAACAAAGCAAAAACAGTTTCCAAGATGCAGGCCTTTTGTTTGTGTGTGCAGGGACATGAGCAGTTTGAAATAGCTTCTGGAGTAATCGCTGGCACTGCCTTCCCTAATTACATAATGTCTGTCTTCTTTGGCAGTGACCTTGGTATTGTCTTTGGTGTGTAAAACATCAAGTCCAGGACTCCACAAACAGCCTAGTTAGCTCTTTTGTGTACCTACTTCCAACCTAATTTCTCTCCTTTGTCCTTTTACCTTTCTGGCTAAAAATATTTATTAAGAGATTCATAAAGTGTTCAGACAAACTCCTGGGTGATAAATTTATTCATACTACTAATATTTCTTAAATACCAATTCTGTGCCTAGAAGGATGCTAGACCCTAGGGAGCCATGAAGTTGTATAAAACCTCTCTGCCCTCGGGAAGTTGAGAGAGATGGATACATAGAAGATACAGCTCAATCCTAAAGTGCCTGATTTTTGGACCTAGACGCATTTGGATTTGAATCTCAGCTTCCATTTTATTTGGTGACATTCAGCATGTTACTTAAACTCCCTACGGCTTAGTTTTATCATCTGTAAAATAGAAGACATAATTCCTATCTCTTCATGTGGTTGGGTAGGTTGAGTTTAAACACTTGATATTGCAGGTGGCGCAGACTAAGTGCTAAATGTGCATACATACATAAATGCACATATACTGCATATATAAATATTCATACACATTTATACTCTAATAAGATTTTGTCACTGTCTCAAGCAATTATAATCTAGCAATCTAGCCAAGGAAATAAAATTTCATATAAAAATAATAGAGCAGAGATCAGCAAACTACAGCCTGTGTGTCAACCCTAGCCAACTACCTGCCTGGGTTTTTCTTTTAAACAAATAAAGTTTTATTGGAACACAGCCATGCTCATTTGTTCCTATATTGGCTTTGGCTGCTCTTGCATTACAGTAGGAGAGCTCAGTAATTGCAGCAGAGTCTGTATGTCGGCAAAGCTTGAAATATTTATCTGGCCCCTTTATAGAAAAAGGATGTCAAGCCATGGCCAGAGTACGAGGAGGACAGAGCCACAGTTGTGCAGATGGAACCATTTCTCTTGGTAGGGATGGAAGACTGCTTTAGGAAAGCAGTGATACTTAGCTCCCTCTCCTCAGACTCATCCCTTCAT
Organism: Chinchilla lanigera; assembly: GCF_000276665.1. NCBI lineage: Eukaryota > Metazoa > Chordata > Mammalia > Rodentia > Chinchillidae > Chinchilla > Chinchilla lanigera. Next base: position 2,253,692 of record NW_004955464.1, read on the forward strand.
TCAGAAATGTGCTTTACCATTTCCTGCACATTGGGCATTATTTTAGGTGTGGGGGCTACAAGAGTAAACAACAAACACAGAACTCTCTATGGGTATAAGGAACATATTCAGATGGAGGGGTAGAATTTTGAGAGAAGAAAATGGAAGAAAATCACTGCTGTTGAGGCAGAGTTGAAGCCAAGGCACAAATGTCTGACGTTTAGGAAAAGTTCCCGAGAGGGGAACAGTGAAGATTCCCCTAGAGGCTGCGAGTAGACCACTAAGGAAGGGCTAAACTATAAATTAGTGATTTTCAAAGCATGGTCCTTGGCCTATCCTCAGGATCCCATCCCAGAAGCTTGTTAAACACATATTCCTGGACCAATGTCTAGACATGCTGATTCTGGGTTGGGATCTTAGGAATCAACATACTTAATAGCCTCCTTAGGTAATCCTTCTGCTCGCTCTGGCTTTGAATCTTGTGGTGGAAGTTCATGCCATTGGATGATGGTTGGGGAAGGGATTCAGGGCCAGCAGGGGGAAGGAGGTGGGAAAGGTGGTGCAGATCTTCCTCCCATCTAGGAGGGTGTCCTAGAACTCAGAGCCAGAACTGGTACTAGTCTAGGTGCATCTGGGAAACCAACCACTGGTGTTGATTGTAAGTGTGGAAGCCCATTTACCAAAAGGTGATGAGGCTTCCTAGAAGACAGCTGCATCTTAAAGACAAGAGCAAGGCTGGCTGGATGTAGACCCCACGTGTGGGCAGAAGGGGGTGCCGCTCACACTTTGAGGACAGTGGCCACATGTGACTGCAACTCAGGCCCCCATGCCGCATTTCCAAGTAAAGAGGATAGGACCAGTTTACTAATGCATGAGTGTGTTATTCTCCTGCAGAGGTCTCTAGTGGAGCTAGCTGAGGAGAAAATGAAGAATATGGACCGAAATGGTGACTATACAAAGTGAACTTACTGTACAGGTAATTGTGTGGGGCTGGGCAACCAGATATAACTTGTGGGTAGGTGACACATTTCCTTTCATAGTAAACAGGGTGAATACCTCTGTCCAAGCAGAAGAAACTGCAAGAGCAAAGACCTGTAAGCAGAGATGCACCTGCAGGCAGTGATGAGCACACCAATTTGGCTGGACTAGGAGGCCCACGTACTGTGGTAATAGGCAGGGAACCTGGAAAGGCTGTCTAGGGCCAGATGGTGAAGAGCCTTGAATGCCAATCTAAGGACTTTGGCATTTATCCTGGAGGCAGTGGGGAGCCATTTAAGTTGTTTAGCAGCAGAGTTCGGGAAATTAAACCAGTGGGAGGATGGAAACCAGATTATAGAAGAGAGAGACTGGAGGAGCATAGACTCATTAGGAGGTCACTGAAAAGGCCCAGGTGAGAAATAATGAAGACTTGAATAAGATAAATGCAATAGGAGTACAGAGGAGAGGGAAAGGCGTTTTGAGAAAAAGAAAAAAAAAAGCAGAGAGAATATACAGGAACTGGCAACTGAATAGAGAAATGGACTATTTCAAGGGGTGAGTCCAAGATGATCCTGAACTGCAGAGACACTGGACCAGTTTACAGACAGTGAGTGAGCAGGGATGGATCCTTGGGCAGAGGTGCACAGCCTCTTGGCTTGATGGCCAACGGAGCTGCTGAGTAGGGTTTTTCTGTTTGTTTGTTTGTTTGTTTGTTTTTTAACTTCAGTGGCAAAAGTCCAGAAAACACAAGAGGAAGAAGAAACAATCTGATGATGAAGCCGTATGAGCCTATCAGGAACAAATGAGAAAAACCAAGTAGGAAACTGATTTATAAAGCTTCATCTTAAATACTTTTAAGAACCCCTGAGTGGGGGCCGGGGATTTAGCTCAGCGGAGCAGCACCTGCCTGGCAAGCGCGAGGTCGTGAGTTTGATTCCCGGCACCGGCAAAAAAAAAAAAAAAAAAAGAACCAAAAAACCAGTGAGTGCTTCAGTAATGGAGAGCAGAAATGAAGTCGCCTATGCCCACCGTGAAAACATTTCCCCTTCCTTCCCTTTTTCTTTTGTTTCTCAGTACAATGCAAAATCAAGCCATCCCAACAGCCCTGCTGGGCTCTGAGGACAGCAAGCAGGCGTCCTTCATGAAGCCAAAGTTGCCAAACCCGAAAAGCATGGAAAGGCCTCTCTTCAGCAAAAGCAGAGAGGAAAGCAAAATATTGTTCTAAAATCTACTTCTTGGTGGAAGAAGAACTTGTTTAAGAAATTAAGTACTCATTTCAAGGCCAGCACATTGCAGTCAGGACACTAGTTCGTTCAGACACAGACAAGTACAAGAATTATCAGAGGAAATATAAAAAAATCTTTGGATATCTACAATAATGCTAAACACTTACCTCCTCTGCCTGCCTCTTCCTTAAGGGTAGTCGCTGCTTTCGCTGATACTTGATCCCTTGGGGAGGATTGTTCTTGTCCTAGAGGTGCAGCATAGTGTCATCTCATGATCTCCAATTTTGCAGGAAAATACTCTTGGGCTTGAACCTGGCTTCTGAGAAATATTAGCCGTGTGACTTTAGGCAAATCTCTTAATTTCTTTGAGACTCCTTATTCTCATTTGTTGTTGTGAGAATTAAATTAGCTAATGAGTGAAGTGCACCCTGTAGGGAGCCTGGCATGGAATGAATACTTTTTTCTAATAAACTTTTAATTTTGGAAGTTATATATTTACAGAAAATATGCTATGATTGCACAGAGTTCCCATCCCTGCCTCAGTTTTCCTCATTATTAACATTATACATTAGTCTGGTACCTTTGTTACAATGCGTCCACATTGATCTGTTAGCTGGGGTCCACACTTCCTCACCTTTCTTTAGCTCTGTCCTTTTCTGTACAGTGTCACAGCCAGGGTTCCACATCACATTTAATTACCATGTCTCTTCTTGCTGTGACAGTTTCTCACACTTTTCTCATTTTAATGGCCTTAACAGGCTAGAGAAGATCTGGTCTGGTGTTTTGTAGAATATTTCTTGGCTGGGATTCATTTGATACTTTTATTAGGATTAGATTAGAGATGCAAGTTTTGAGGAGAAAGACACAAAGACAAAGTGCAATTTAGTGGCCCGTTCACTGAGGGTGTTGAGCGTTGTCAGCTGGCCGCAACAGTCAGTGTCAGGCTTCTCTGCCTGAGAGTCACTGCTCACCCACATTCCCTCTCTCGGCAGGTATTCGGAGGAGAAGTCACCCTCACACCTCACAATTAAGAAATGTAGAGTTTTGCTCCACTTCTTGGAGGGCAAAACATTTACATAAAATTATTTGAAATTGTTCTCCACAGGAAATTTGTCAATTCTCCTTCATTTATGCATGTATTCGAATATTCATTCATACAAATATGGACTCACGGATATTTATTCTGTCCTTTGTGTTATAATCCAATTCTATTTTATTTTGTTTGTAGATTATTGTGTCATTTATCGGTAATCTCTTCAGTTGGCTTTTGTGGCCTTTGTCATACCCACCCATGTGTGTGAATGTTATATTTTTGCACTGTATCACTTTCTGACCCTGTAAGAGGGCCCAGGCTTATATCTTATAATGCCTGCCCCAACCTATAATTAGGTATCTATTTAAAGAATTCTTGTTCCTTCTATTGCAACGAATAATTTTTGATCTCCTTTTGCCCATACTTTAAGGGTGCACAATGATGACACTAAAAATTCATTATGGAATTTTTAAACAATGTTGAAGTATAGACAATTTTGTGTCTCAAAGCAGGCAAATAATCTACTTTCATGTCTTTCTGTACCAGATATCATGCCAGTTTCCGAAGATATTAAGATAATACAGAAGGCATATCAATAGCTTCCTGTCTCTATTACTACTCTATGCAGTATACTAAGCATGTTACATGAACTCTTAAGCCCTAAAGACATCTTACAAAGTATAGATCCTACTATTACTCTTATTTTACAGACAACTGAAGATCTCTCTGCACCCTAGGGGCAGGGCTTGTGATAGACAAAAATAGATAAGCATCAGGTATGAAGAACAAGAAAGAGAGGCACCTAACTCAGCTATAGGATCAGGGAAGACTTCCTGGATGAGGCAACACTTGAGCTGAATCCTGGTGGGAAAAAGGGAATTATGAGATTATGAGTACAGTGTGTGTGTGTTATTTCAGGAAGAAGAAGCACCATAAGTATAGACTCCAGGGAGGATAAATGGTGACAGTGTTAGGCAGCCAGAGAATAGGGCTGAGGCTGACAAGGCAGATTATGGAGGCCAGCTTAGGGTACATGTCCATCATGCTAAGTAACTTGGACCTACCTATAAATGACAGCAAAGAAGGACAGACATGGAAAGAGCCAGGTTATAGGTAATTCATCTTGACACAGTTCAGACGACACATAGGAGCTGAAAGACAAGGCCGAAAAGACTGTTAGGAGGTAATGGCAAAGATCCAGGAAAGAGATGTCAGGGATTTCAACCAAGGCAGTGGTGGTCCAAATGAGAGAAATCAGCATTTATAAATTGGCAGGACTTGGAGAGTGGAAAACGATGAAATTTTTGTATTTATTTTCTTTCCAGCAAGTGAAGGCTGAGTCCTAGGGTAACAAGAAAAAAGATTCATGAGGCTCTAAGAAAATGTTCATGCATTTGACAGAAGCATCTTAAGATGGGAATCTTGAGATTTGGGTTTGCCTGAAAAAGAGCAAAAACAGAAGAATTCATGTACAAGAGTGACCAATGTGATTATTATTATAGCAGAATGAATATGAGATTTGGACTCAGGCCAACTGACACTAAATTCTGCCTCACCTACTTAGCTGGGTAATCCTGCATATGACTTATGAGCCTCAGTTTCCTCATGTGCAAAGTGGGGGAGATAGTGATGCTGGCCTCCTGAGGCTGTCATTGACTGAGTGTTAACACACCGAACACCTAGACATTTGTTGCCTGTTAGTATTACTTTCCAGTTGTCCAGGGCTTTCTTGTTTACTTTCTCATATATTTCAATTCATTTCTAAGTCCCATTTTAAGGGAAAGTTTGACCATTTCCTCCTTGCAGCAAAAAACTTATACATTGTGAGGGAAAAACATTTGCCAAAAGTTAACGAGCTCAGAAACAGGGCTTTGGGTCACAAAATCAGAATCTCTCCACTATATTTGCATCAGATCGAGACATGTTAAAGGAGAAGTTAGCCCTTGATCAATTATCTTGTTTATTCAGCTCACAAATATTTATTTAAAGTGCTCTTCTATGGCAGACATTGTGTATGATCAGGATATAGTGGAAAACAGACAGTTCCCACCTCACGATCTTTACATTGTAGTTGGAGAGATATGCAAGTTAACAAATGTACAACATGATATCAAAGGTGATCAGGTGCTGTGACAAACTCTAATATGGCTACAGAGCAACACATTCTTTATTGACCCCACTTCAAGTCTTTTTCCCAGATTAAATTTTTGCAAGTTGCTGCCTTACCATAGTGTGTGTCTTTCAGCTCAAGACTGTGTTCCCTGCAATAGCTGAGCAGAAGAGATTTTAGGGTAGGAAGTCAGACCAGACATCAGGGATAGAGGTATCACTCTTTCCTAAAAGCACTATCAAAAGTCTCACCTCAATTTGGGGCCCAATTGTTTTAAAAATCTTCTATGGCTATTAGCTAGGTAGAGGAGGAGGCTGAAATACAATTGTAAAGACTACGCTAAGGAGGAAAAGCAACAAGTTAAAAAGGTAGAACTGATTCTAACAGGAATAGTCTTTGAGATGCTTCTAAGGCTTTTCTCCATTTTCCTCTGCCACTGTATGAGAATTTATTTCATAATAAAATTTTCAAACCCCCTTCACTGTGCATTTTAATACAAGTATATTCTTATGTCACCAAAAACTCTCTTCAAACATAATCTGTAGTATTTACATTACCTTCTATTGTATGAATATAGCATCATTTGTTGAGCCATTCTACTACAGTTTAGGGCTCAGGTTGTGTCCAGTCTTTGGTTCATCAGATGTCTGGGTTTGGTTAGCTGTCCACACCTTCATGGGCATCAGCCGAAGCTAAGTGACCTAACCCAACACTTACCATTTTCATGCTTCTGTCAGGGTTGGGGATTCTGCTGGCTTAGTTTGGGCTCACCCCAGCACTTGGTCTTAGGTAGAGGGTGGCCAAGTTGGAAAGTCAAAAGGAGCCATATTCACATGTCCCGCAGCTGGTGTTGACTGAGTATGGAGACACCTTCGCTCTACAGGACACATTCATTCCTAGGAAACTAGACTGGTTTTCTTCCACGATGGCTTCAGAATAGGACTGCAAGAGGGCCAAGGAGTCTGAAGATCTCTTGTGGTATAAGCTCTACAGCTACTGAAATGTAGCTTTTTTCGTATTCTTTGGTCAAAACAAGTCGTAAGACCCATCTGAAATCAAGGAATGAAAGATGAACAATATTTTTGAATAGTAGGAGTGTCAAAGTCACATTAAGAAGGAGGATACACACCAGGATGTCAGGGATTTGTAGCTGTTAGTCAGCCACAGGGATTATAATGCAGGATGCTGCAGTGAACATTGGTATAAATTAAGCTTTATGTTTTAGAATGTAAAACATTATTTCCTTTGAATTAACTCCTAGAATTTGATTAACCAAGTGAAACGAAAAGATGCATTTTTAAGCCTCTATATTCAAAGGATCTGGCTTTCTACAATGCCCTTAGATGACCCCTCACCCTTTCTGCCTTGTAATACAGAGGAAATCTAATTGGTCAACTCTAAATAAAAAAAACTAATTCCAATGTGCTATTAGAATTAAATGCAGACTTTTTTCTAAAGGGATAAAGCAGCTCAGAGGCAATGAATGGTATTTTTCTGTGCTTGATTAAGAATAACATTCTCCTTGGCATAAATGAAATCTTGAGTGAGGAGTTGGAGGCAGACCAGACTTTAGATCCATCTACCAAACAAATCTCTTGTGATTTGAATGTATGAATTTGTTGAGATTTCCTGATGGCTAACAATATGCCTCCATGTTAGTAATGACAAAAACTAATAGCTGGGCACAGTATTAAAAAAAAAAGGCCTCTTTTTCATGTAATTGAATTCTTCAATCTTGCACTGCATTCATTGAGAAGAACTCTTGGGATGAATTTCTTTGAAATCTCTGCTACTGATTTTATTTTCTGATATGTTGACCTTCTTCATCTCGAGCCATGTTGCAAGATTGGCAGGCTTCGTTTCTGTGCATCAGACACAGTGAAAGCTGTGTAAGGCTCCTGCCGTTGAAATTTATTCAGTGTGGATGCTAATGAAGAATTTTAAAGCGATCTAGTCTCGTTTTCTCCTCCTTTACTCATTTCTCTTTAAGGGGGAAAAATAGCATCTCCTTAGCAAAGAGAGCTAAAAAAATAATGACTACATCTCTCATTCAGAACTTAGTCTTACTATCAGCTCACTCTTCTATTTTGAGAAGTAAACCATAAATCTGCATCCAAGATGGTGGTGATTATTATTTTTATTAGTAGAGATGAAATAGATATATATCTTACTGGCAATTACGCTATTTAAATGTCTTCCACGTGCATTGATTTATATAACATATGTATTTACCATTTACTGGGGATGTGCAATGTGAAACACACTAAGCTAGGAGTCTGCAGTGCGGATATGAATTAATTATGGGCTCTTCCTTCACAGCAGCTTGCAATCAAGTGTGGAGGGCGGACACAGACCTAACTGATCCAGGTAAGCATACATTCCTGGAAAGGAAGCCTCTCTCACCTGGAAGAGTACTTGAAATGAGTCGTAAGTGCTGAATAATAAGAAGTGAAGGAGGAAAGAAAACGTCTTCCATCCAAACACTGCGCATAATGAGGAATGTGTTCCCTATTCAACATGCTGCCAGTGAGTTGGATTAGACATATCAGCGAGGGCTTCATTTCAGTGCCACACTTGCTGCAACCTTTGCCTGCTGGCTTTCCTCACACACATCTAGAAAATCACATGCATCTAGAATGCTCGGCTCACCTGCAGAGTCACCCCCATGGATAGATTGGCCTGAGCACCAGCCGCAAAAACACTGATACCCCACTAGTTAGTTTTCTCCTTTCTTCTCAGCCAACCTCAACTGCCCCAGCCCAGCTTCCTCATCCGTGACTCAGCACATGCTTCTGCCCCTGCTGCTTTACACGCAAAGGAAATCTATGCAGTGAGAGGCCCTTCACTAGACACCTAAGCCTAACTGACTTGTACCCTCCTGCCCTGTTACCTCCCATTACAGAAGAGGCACCCCTGGTCCTCTGCCGAGGTAGTTTCTTCAGAGGGTCTGAAACTTGTCTTTAGAAGTGATGTCCCTCCCCATCATCATCAAAACAGGCTTCACTCACTTTTTTTTTTTTTTTTTTTTTTTTTTTTTTTGTTTTTCTCCGGTACTGGGAACCGAACTCATGACCTTGCGCTTGCCAGGCAGGCGCTTTTGCCGCTGAGCTAAATCCCCAGCCCCTACACTCACTTTATCTTGAATCAATAAACACATCACCTTGCAGAGACTCTCTGCCCTGCCCCAGCTATCCCATTGTTTTCTTTATCTCTCCTATGGGCACAGCTCTTCTTAAAAGATTTGTCTTTTATTTCTGTCCTCATTTCAAATCTTGTTATTCTCCCCTCGGTTCCTTGGAATCTGCTGTGATGTGGTTTTTTGTTTGTTTTTTGTCTCATTCCACTTGAACAGCCTTCACTGAGAGACCAAGAAAGAATAAAACTCTCAAGTTCCCTCATGGAGTCAAATGGCAGAATTAGACTGGGCCTGGCGGCACATGCCTAAAACCTCAGCACTCTGGGAGGCTGAGGCAGGAGGATCATAAATTTGAGCCCAGCTTGGGCAATACAGCAACAAAGTGAAATGCTATCTCAAAAAAAAAAAAAAAATTAATAGGAGCTAAAGATGTAACTCAGCAAGAAAGCCCTGGGTTCAATCCCTAGTATTGAAGAAAAAAAGGCAGAATTAGTTTTGCATCCAGATCTGTATGGCTTCAAGGCTAGAAAGTCTCTTAGCTAAGACATAAGGTCTGTCTGTGTGCCTGAGTGCAAAGGTGAGGTGAGTGCGGAGGTGAAGTAGGGAGGTGAGGGCTGTTTGCGATCCTGACCCCAGGGGTGTTTGTGTTGTAAAAGAAATTCCCCTAACAATGATGCCATATTTTTACTTCAGGAAAATAAGACTATTTATTTCAGTAAAGTGAAATAAGACTACTTGGACCTCATGGAAGTTATAAAAACAGTTTTTCAAATTTTTTACTAAAGAGAGAAAAGTATCATGTGCCTAGGGTTCATCAGGGCATGGAAATCATTCCTCCTTACATCTGTCCTCTCCCCTATTGAATCCCTACTGTGTCACCCTGTTTGATGAATGGACATGAATGGAGATTCTTTGACCTCAGGGAACAGACTGTTTTCAAGAGCACATGGGGACATAAATATTATTCCTCTGGGACAGTGAGTGTAAGTACGGCTGTGTGCAATACTGAGTGAGTGCTCGGTTTGAAAGGGCCTTGCATAGCACGTGCCACTCTGAGCTCAGAGTCATGCTAAGACACAGACTCACTAGTGCTGTCATTTTCCTCTCCAGTAGCCTATTTCACAAATGCTCACGTGCATATTTACTCCACTCTTCATTCTGGGGAGAGGAGGAGGGCACAGCCCAGAATTGTTGAATTCTTAGATGGCTTCCGGCCAGCGGTCAGCCAAGGTTACCCCGGCTCACACTCCCCTCCGGAGCTGCACATTGCACCAGCTTTGGAACCAAGTTATGCAGAGTGCTGCAGCTGTATGTGCTGAGCCTGACTGACAGTTAAAGGAGCCTCAGAAAGACTACACTTGATTCAGCTTTGAAATAAAAAGGTAAATACTCAAAAAGCACAAAAACAGAGCAGCACAATATAGGCTACATATGCATCTAAGAGATTTCTCACTGAGTATAAAATAAAAATTCTAAGGGACAAGAAAGTATTGTCATAATTTTTAATTGGCAGCAGCTTTTTTTCCTAGTGGTACATAAAATAAGAGTACACCTTGTTACTGATGTTTCTTGGGTTGGCTGAGCTGTTGAATTTCAATCTATCTAGGCAAAGTCTGTAGTTTTAGAAGCTGTTTCAACTCATGCTGAGCTTAGACTCACTTCGCTTTATACCATCCAAGCTGGTTTGGCAAACTCCCGACATCCATCCTGTCCCTATGCAATGGCTTCTTTGAACCTACATTAGGACTTTATTCTTTTTTCCTGGTACAGTGGCAGTGTGTAAAACTCATCTCAATGTTCCAGGTCATTGAGAATGGTTTGAATTGTGATTCAGTTATCCCATATATTAGCCACACCTTCTGTCACCTACGTTGACAGTTACTGGTCACCCAAGTATGATCTTATTATGTAAGCATGTTATTTATAAGGAATTCACAGCCGAAGCGAGGTACAGAATGACCTACTCCAAAACAAGAGCGATTAACAACTTTGGAGCATAGCCAAACTGGAGAACAAGGTTGTTATTGGCATGATTTTAATCATGATAGACAATTAGCCAAGCTTAATTATATTGAGACAGAAAACCAGAGTGAGTGGCGGTAATGAATTTCTCCGGGAACTCTCCTGTGTCTCCAGCTCAAGCTGGCTGACCTATAAAGGGTGCGAAATGATAAAAGATGTTTGCCCACATGTACAAGCTGTGTTTACCTCGAGGAGCTGCCTGTGGGGAAAGGGTCTAAAGGACCACACTCGGCAGGGGCATCACAAGACACAGACGGGACTCTCCAATCCCCTTTGGGAAGCGATGCAAAAGGAAAGAAAATATCTTTCAGCCAGACTTGGGTACATTAAGTGTTCATGTGATTATGTAGCTGGGGACTCTTTAAACATTGCCCATGGCTGAAGTTTACTGCAGTTGTGTGTTAGCCCTTTGGGGTGTTATAAAGGCTTCATATTTTCCATGACTATGTCAAGCCTAAACAGAACACCTGGAACTTCAATAGAATCAGAAAACGATTAGAATGTAAAAAAAAAAAATTAACAATTTGACAGTGCTTGCCTCTAGGTTTAGAAATGAAATTTAAAAGGAAATTCTCCGTAAGTCTCTAGTCTCCATTTCCATTATGGATTTTAATTGACTTATTATAATTGAAACATAGAAGAAAGAAAAAGTTCTGCAAAATAATTGAAATTTCTATAGTTTATATAGTTCTTTTGAGTTGACAGAGTATGCTGATATTTAATCCTTACACCAGACATGCACACGCATGCACGCGCATGCACACACACACACACACACACCCCTGTAGGAAGAATGAACAGTCGTTCCACATGAAAGAAGAAGCCGAGGTTCAGCATGTGTGACTGTCCTGGGCCAAATGTCAGAAATACATACGAGGCTTGATTGCAAGGCCAGGTTCTTGCTGATGGAAAAATAAAAGGCCAGTTCCTCAGTGAGGATGCACTGGGTGGGTGACTGGTTTTGCAATCTGTCAGCGGGGAAGCAAAGTCTGCCTGTATTTGTATCTGTGAGTCCATCAGGCTGTTTATCTGTCTCCCTTCTGCCCACCCTCCCTTCCTGATTCTCCTCATCTTTCCCGGTTGCTCTACCTTCAAGGAATAATTTTAATAAATATCTTCTGTATTTCCAGGAAAAAAAGTTGGCGCTGGGAATGCAGAGAAAAATTTAGTATAAAATTTGATCCTGTAGCACAGGTTCATTGAAACTTTATTCATAATAGCCAAAAGATATCAGCAATCTAATTGCCCCTGGCTGGATGAAGGAACACACAGAATGTGGTGGACACATGCAGTGGATAGCATGTTCCCTTTGAAAACAAGGAAATCTTAACACATGCTCAATGGGGAGAAATTTTGAGGACAGTGAAAAGTTAAAAAAAAAACCTAGTTATGAAAATACAAAAAGTCCATCATTCAACTTCTATAAGGCAGCCAGAAGAGTCAACTTCCTAGAAACAGAAAGTAGAGAGGTGGCTTGCCAGGGACCAAGGGAGCGTGAGTGAGTACTTAGTGAATAATAGGGGCAGAGTTTCGGCTCTGCAAGATGAAAATGCTCTGGATATGGAAGGTGGTGGTGAACCAAGGTGAATGTACTTCCAAGCACTGAACCATATACTTAAATGGTTAAAATGATAAATTGATGCTGTGTGTATTTAACCATGATAAAAGTCAAGCCCCACCTTCAGTGAGTGCCTGCTCCACCAAGGCCCACCCACACAGGCCAGCTGCTGTGTGGCCTGTACTTTGTGAGTGCCACCCCAAGGTAGCATGGGGACAAGGAGAAGTTCAGGTGAATGGGGAAGCCTGGACAGCTTGTGAACAACATAAAACAGATGCCTGGATGAAAGCTGAAAGAAATTTGAATTTCTCAGCAAAGTTGAGGGAGAAAGGTGGATGGTCGTTCCACGCCTGCATGCTGTGAGGAGTGAGTGGGACAGTGCTCCCACTACACCTTCTCCGCATGTAGACTCAGAGTGACCTGCACAGTAGAGGCACGGCCGGGTATAATCCCTGGGTCTGCTTAGAGTGTCCATGATCTTTCCAGGCCTAGGACCTGGAGATCTGCTGTCACCTACGGCGGCTCTTTAAAATTACATAAAATCATTTAGTTTCTCAGCCACTTTTCAAGTGCAGCTAGTGACTACCAACATGGCCAGCAATGAGGCTGAACAGTTCCGTCATGCAGCAAGTTGTTCTGAGTTTACACCGTCATTCTCTTGCTATTAAGTTATGTATCTGACCATCCCACAAAATCCAGAAACCGCAGCTCAGAGAAGCTGGGTCCTTTGCTAATGTCTTCACGGCTGCTTGGCCTTGATGCTGGAATACCAATCCCAAAGCCCTCTGATTTCCAGATTTGGTATGCCTTTCCTTGGCCACCGTGACTTGGCTCCTGCTCCACATTCAGATGATCCTTCCAAAAGTCCCTTTTCAGTAGAGCATGCATAGAGCTCTTCTTTCTCACCTGGAGGAAACACAAATGCCTTGGTCTGCTGATCAAATATATTAGAATAAATGCATTGTGCAGTTTCTTCTTTCCCAGCATTTGTTCTCTGCCCTAGTGGCAGAGAATCTCAGCTGCTGCTCCAGCTTCTGAGTTTTGCTCCCCCTAGCCCCCCTTCCTGGACAGCTATAGCCCTCCTCTCTGCCCTGCTTAACTTTCAAGTTCTTGTTCATGACCTGCCCGTCTAGAAAACCTTTCCAGACCAACCTAAGCTGTGGAGAGCTCCCGTTCCCCTCTCAGCTGGATGCCAGGACCTGGCTCCTGGGATACCACGTGGGAAGCCTCTCCTCTGCTGCACCACAAGCTGCACCTCTTTCTCCTCCCATTGCCTGAGTGGGATCTCCCAAGGCCCAAGTCTCATGCTGGGCCAACCACTGGGGCTGGCTCTACCCGCGTAACTTATTGAGTTCATTTTACCAGTGTTTAGCTTGACTTTACTTCCTCCTGCCCTGTGACAAGCTCCGTGCTGTGCACATTGACATATTATTTCATATTATTCTCCAACAAACCTCTGAGGAAGATATTGCCATCCCTGTTTCAATCCCCATGTGGTACCTGAGGCTTGGTGCTGATAGGTGAGTTAAAAATTCTAAGAAGCCAGGCATGATAATGCTTGCCTATAATCCTAGCACTCAGGAGGCTGAGGCAGGAGGATGACCATGAGTTTGAGACCAGCCTGGGTTGCACAGTGAGTTCAAGGCCAGCTTGGACCACATAGAGAGACCCTGTCTCAAAAAAAAAAAATTCAAAGAGATGTGAAATGACACAGTCAGAAACAGATCCCAGGACTATCTGGACCCAAGGCCAGGGCCCTCGTCCTTATTGCAGGAACAGCCTGTCCTGCATGTGAAGAGACATTGCCTTCAGCATAGTGAGTGTGTAGAAGCTGTGTCCCTCTCCACCCTGAAATTTTTCTGCTTGCATTTCATACTAAATACAAATCTATTGCAGTTGTTAATCCAAGACACCACAAGTCCCACTTCTTTCGGTCCCACCTTGGATGAGGTGTCCAATTTGAGATCACAGGGGAGGTGGGAGGTTGTGCAACCCACAGCGTTGGCCTTGTTTCAAAACACCATAAATCACTGTTTAGACACTATCCAATGACAGAATAAGTGGATTTTGCCTTTTTGTTACATGAATAACAATTCCTATCAGAACCTTGGTGACTTCTCCAATTATTATTAATGGATTATCAATCTGGAAACTAAAACTAAATCAAATGCTCTGCTCTATAACATGAGGGTTTAGGCAAAAATAATCACATGGGAATCTTATGGGTTCAATTTTTGAAATATCATAAAAGTCCTAAAGAACTAAAAAATTCAGGAAGCCACATATTTCTATATATCAAAAATGTTATCATAGAGAACTGTGGTATATGGAAATGTGATCACTTAAATTATAATCATTGCTACAACATGGTAAACAATAAAGTGAGAAGTAAATCAAGAATCAGAAAGCCTAAGTCCTGATCCAAATCTTCCACTGGGTGACCTTGAAATTAACTTTATTTGCTTGCAGCCCAGTTCCCTGTTCTAGAACTACTCAGCAGTGTCAGTGGAGTAAGTGAGCAAATTAATAAAGGTGTTATGTCTCAGGCCATTCATCATAGAATAGTAGCTTATAACACAGAAATTTATTTCTGAGTTCTGGAGGCTTGGAATTCCAGGAGCAAGGTGCTGGCAGATTTGGTGTTTGGTGAGGGTCTGTTCTTGGTTCACTGACTGTGCCTTCTCGCTGTGCCCTAACATGGTATGATGGCAAAGGTGCTGTCTGGGGCCTTTTTATAAGAGTGCTAATTCCATTCATATGAATTCCACCCTAATTACCAATAACCTCAGAATGAAGAACCCTCCTCCTGATTCCATCACTTTGCTGATTAGGTTTCAACTTATGAGTTCTGCAGGTGGGACTGGAACATGTATTTATTACCTTTATGCTTCAGAATAAATATGTAAAGATTGTAGGATATGTCTATTGTGCAGATGAGGAAGATTAGAAACCTAAATAAACGGCCAAAGTCAACAGTGAGTGGCAAGAGAATCCAGCTATAAATTTTACTCTCATGTAATTTGACTGCGCGACACCCATGAAACTTTAAACGTGCATACCAACTGACTTAGTGATTCCATTTTAAGTCAGCCTAATGACACTTAGGCACCCACTGTCCCATTGGGATGACTGAATATCTCCACTAACAATGAAATATTTCTCTTTAAGTATATGTGTGTAAGGAAGCTAATTACAATATTAATTATAATGGCAAAAGACAAGGAGCTCTCTCAGTGTTCCTCAGCATGGGGAGGTTAACTACAGTTGACAGTCCATAATGGAATACTGTGAAATACTATGGAACTGTTAAAAGGATGTATCGATTCTGTGTACATACTGAGCTAGAGAAATGTTTATGATATGTTGTTAAAATGGGAGGGGCATGCTGCAAAATACTGAATATGTTGCTGTCTCTTCTGGCATGCCTGTGTGTGTGTGTGTGTGTGTGTGTATGTGTGTGTGTGTGTTTGAGTGAGGCTAGGTGAGGAAGTGGAAGGCCACTGTGGATAGCAAGTTCTTGCCGTTGTTCTCAAGGAGGATAAGACTCATAGGTGGGGAAGGATATGACCAAGCCTGAATCTTAAAAGAAAAAAAAAAGCAGGAGCTGAGTATCAGAAAGACCAAATTTGAGAGCCGGATGCCAGAGCTAGATCTGAGACAGAGGCAGGGTCTGGAGCCAGACAGGGTTGTGCAGATCATGGGTAAGACTCACAGCAGCCAGGAGGTCTAGGGTGGCCACTCTGCCCCCATCAGCAATTTGCAACTGTCTGCATGGGCCGGGGGGCACCTGAGAGAAACCAGGCTTCCTCCAAGTGCAGGGTGGAGACAGATGTGAACATCGCTGCATGCCATCTGAATCTGAAGACTTCAGGTGGGTGCACCACCCGCCGCCTGGGCTCACTGCTGGGTTGGACCAGAAATTGTCTCTTCTCTGTTGTAGGCTTTTGCCTCTAATGTCTGGGTCCTTCTTCTCACCCCTGAAAGCTGAATGTCTAGGCTTGACCTAGGCCACAGCACTTCTGTGCCCCTCCAAGGGAATCACTGATGGCTCCTTGGAGCCTTCTGGCTGTTCAGTCTCCTGTGCCCCTTCTTGGGGACATGTCTGTGCCATTCGTGGAGTGTAGAGGTGTTTGTTTTCGCTTTTCTCCCTTCCCATGAGTGGTCAGGACCATCATGTCTATGCTCCTGTTTGGCTCTGTCGTGGGAAGATTTATCGTCTCAGAGCCCTACACTCTCCCTTGCCTGTGTCCTATGTCACCGCTGTGCCTGCAGCCCAGCCCGCTGGTTTATCCTGCTCAGTGGTTTTACCTTCATTTGGTCAGGGCAGTAACACTGCCAACTAAGAACAGTAACATCTCTAAAACTACTAGCTTAATCTTTTGTTTTACTGTTTCTTGTTTCTGTGAGTACAAATCTCTTAGGACCCCAACTTTGCTTCAATTTACTACCTTGCAGGGAGTTCACACTTTCCATCAGAGGAAGGTGTGCAGGATAGTTCCATGGGTACAAACGACTCTGCTTGTCAAGAGTCAGACTGGCTCTCTGCCCCATCTAGGTCTTACCTAGGAACAGTCCATTGGTGTGTTTCCTCAAAGAAAATAATAGAAATTAAAGTCAGGGTCTTTCCCTCTGGGAACTTATATTACATCTCGGAAGAGGCAAACCTTAGCCTGAAGACTACCAAAGCAAGACGAACATGGGTGCACTCAAATACTCATGCGTACAACCAGAGCCGGGCCTCCACTGGGGGATATTGATGTCCCACAGCCTCTGAGCATTAATCAAGTGTTTGTAAGTTGCATCTGCTTTAACTGAGCTTTGGGAGTGCTGATTTAAAGCAATTGTAAAGGATCCTCTGGTGTTACAACCAATTAACCCTACTTCATCTGTTTGCTAAGTCTGAATTTACTCCTAAGAATTGGGAGTTTGGAGAATAAAGAGTAAATAGAGCACAATTAATTAGGGAAGGCTTCCTGGAGGGGGTGAGCCAGGGCCAAATCTTTAAGGAAATGCTGATTGCTTTCCACAAAAGACTAATAGGGAAATCACAGCACTTTGCTTTAAAAAAGGCAGCAGCTTCACACCATGGCAGAGACCTGTCCCCAGGAATAACTTTTTTTCAGTGCATCTAACGTCACTGTTGACAAAGAGCTGTCCTTCTCAGCACTGTGATGACGGCAACAGTGGAGATTTGCTGAGCAAGTTGCCATGTACCCACCACAGCCACCGGGGCTCCTCCCTTTCTACAGAAGGAGAAACCACGCCCCAGGTGCTGACAACCACTGTGCATCAAAGTCAGCTTTGAGAGGGAAGGCCTGAGTGGCCCTCTGCTGTCCTGCAGTTCTAATCACATCATCTTCCAGGCTCAGAGTCGCCAGAGAACAGTGGACAGCAGATCCTGGAAGAGATGAGCACAGATCCCAAGAAGTTAATTTGTGTTATCAGATGCCAAGTACCACTTTGTATGCCTTACCTCATTTATTCATCCCAGTAACCTGACACAGGCGTCCAGTTGTATTTTAATTACCAGGAAACTGAGGATTCCAGAGGGTGAACAGAAGTTCTATTTTCAGGCTGACTCCAAAGAGCAAGCTCTGAACAACTCCTATGTCCCATGCACACACGCCCTAGCCCTGAGATGCCTGGAACCCAGGTAGGTACAGCAGCGTAGTCCACCTTGTAGACTTCATGCTTAGAGGTGGAGTCAGGCCCGCAAGCAGCACATTTCAATCCCATGTGTCTTGGAAGGAACACTCACAGAGCACACGAGAGTGTGGAGAAGGGTCTTTGCTAAGCTGGTTGTTTTTCCTGGTGGCTGGTGTTTTCCTGTCCTGTAGATGATGAAGCCAGCGTGCCTACAGTCTTGGACGTGTCTGAGTGGACACAGCTCACCTGGCTCATAAACTCCAGGACATTACACCAGGCTTGGTCTCCCTGCCCCAGGCCTCACCATTCCCATCCTTAGATTTTACCTGGTTATTTTCCAGAAAATATTGGGCATTTTTTCAGGCATTATCTTCAGCAGTATCACTGTAGACACTTTGAATATATGACATCTCTAGAAAATACCCTTTTTCTTTTCCTCTCATTCTCAAATACAACTTTGAATTGAACTCCCAGTTCTGAGCCTTGTTTTCTACTTTCTCTGCAGCTGATCTCTGCTTCATGGATTTAAGTATCATTCCTACTCTTCTGTCTCTCAAATACACAACTCTCACCTTCCTCGGAGCTTCAGGCTGCCTGCTCTGCGTGCCCACTCAAAAACTGACCTGTCCTACAGAGAGCTCGTAAGGGTTCTTAGTGAGAATTTGTTTCAAAATATAACAATTTTAAGAGGCTGGAGATGTAGCTCAGGGAGAAACCCTCAGCTTCAATCCCCTGTACAGGAAAAAAAAGTCTCTCTAAACATGCTCATCCCAGTCTTCCTGACCTAGTGATTGACAGTACTATCTTAACAAAAAAATTCTGCATCAAAGTATTCCTCACTACCTTTAGCTAGCCTGTATGCCTGCTTCAACAGCCAGGCCACAGTCTTTCCTACTGGACCAGGATACTGGATCATTGCCTCCTTGGGTCCTGCACTGCTCCCTCCAGGCTGCGCTCCTCAGAGCAGCTCGCAGGCTATGTGCAGCATGTCAATGAAATCATGAATGCTTCTCCTAGCCCCAAACATATAGTCAAAAAACCCTAATGGTCCTCATCAGATTTAAATGAAGTCCAGGGGACTTCCATGGTCCCCAAGGCCCAACACGATCTGCAGCATTACTGACATCCCTGCCCCGACCCTGCGACGCTGGCCCTGGCGTGTGGCTGCAGCTCCTGGCTGGGAAGCTTGTCTGTACCTTGGGCTTCCATCAGGCGGGGCCTGCTTCTTTGGGATGCTGTAGTGCTCTGCTCTTTCCCTTCCTTCAGATTTGGCTCCAATTTCCCAGCCCTGTTCCATCTCCGGTCTGTGGCTTTCTATCACCTATCTTTACAGTCCCCCAATGCTATGACCACGTGAAACATGTGTTTGTGATCGATAGATTTTGCCTTTTCTTTTCCATTTCATCCCTGAATGTATACTGGACAGGGACAGGAATTTCATGTCTTCCTTACCGTCCAGCCTAGTGTCCCAACAACACGCTGCTAGAGACATGCAGAATGGGAAAGCTGGACCAGCTGCCTGTTCTTTTCAAAACAGTACATGGTTATGACAGAAAACTGGGAAATAGTGCCATAAAAAGAAATGTACATATTTTCTTCCATGATTTTCATATGTATATTTTAAAAATTGAGATTATTCGATTCATTCAGTTTTATCCCACTTGTTATACTTAACATACCAGCAGCAATTCTCTACATTATGTCCAATATTTCTGATAAGGGGAAATAAGCATTAAGATGCATTATGCGCACAGTCCAACTCCTCACAAGGAATGTACTCATTATGTACTACAAACATGTACTAATACATTTTTAAAAAGGAATATATATATATATATATATATTCAATCAGATCTTATTTTCCTTCTTCCTGTCTTGATTTCCTTCCTGAAAATCACTTCAGCAACTCCCCATCCCACTCTCACCCCCTGTGCTGGGTTTCTTTTTTTTTGTTGTTTTTTTTTGTTTTTTTTTTTTTGTTTTTTCTCCGGTACCAGGAACTGAACTCACGCCTTGCGCTTGCCAGGCAGACGCTTTGCCGCTGAGCTAAATCCCCAGCCCCTTGAGCTAAATCCCCAGCCCCTTGCAGTGGGTTTCATTTAAGTAAGACAGTGGTTCCCTGGAAAGACTATAAGCATGAGCAAGTCATTGACCTTCCAGACCTCAGTGCCTTTATCTGCAGAATGGGGACAGTAAAACCTGCCTCCCTTAATTTACAGTATTGTGCAAGGATCTAATGATGTATTGGAGCAAACTTCTCCTTAGGTCCAGAGGTGCATGTCATTTTCTAAACCACAGCACTGCACACGCGGGGTAAGATTTAGGAGGCAATATGACAAGTCATTTGTAAAGCAATTTGAAATTTGTGACTAAAAAGCTATTGGCAATTTTTCTGTGCTGAGTGAGACATGTCCTAATGTTTGTATTTAATATGCTAAACAGTTGCCAATGCCTAATTCTAGGTTTTTACCCTGTAATAGCTTTTCTTTGGACTTTTATTATTATTTTTTTTTACAACTTTCAGCTGTAAAACTAGGGTCAATTATTTTTAGCTGTTTCTTCAGCCTGTCTCATTAGAGAGTACTTTGAGGTAATGACTTGGGCATATTTGATGATTGCTCATTTTGAGAGATGTCATTTTAAGACTTTTCTGGAAATTTCAAATCTGCCTGTGGGAGATCTGTTTTATGCCAAAATGTCATTTCAAATTCCAGCCTACATACTGCCTTACACTCGGCCCTTATAAATGTTTCAGAGCACCTGCATTTTTTATCAAGGCCCTTTCATGTGAACTTGGATTTCTTGTGGCTCACCTCCACACTCTGTCTGAAGGGGAGAAAGTGATATTTTTAAATGGCCTTTTCCCCCTTTGTCAGAGAAGATAAAATTCCCCAATTATTTCCCCCTTGTGCATAGATACTCATATTAATATTTTAAAGAATGGGTTCCTCATAGTGCTATTCATGAACCCATGTATTAAGTTTAAAACAAATGTATCCTAAAAATGAATATTTAATCTGTGTTTAATACCTGAAGCCAGATTCATGTTGACTTAATTTCTTTGGTCATAAAAGAAATTTATGAAATGATTCAGATTCTATCCTTCACTCAACAAATGTTTTAACAAGCTTATTGAGTTCCTCCGACATTATCTTTTAGACCTGTATTAACAGGACAAGGCTACACCATCACCACTGTCGTCATCACTGCGGTCACGAAACTCAGTCTCAGAGCAGGAAAGCCCAGTGAGAGGACTCTGCTCCACATCAGGGACTGGATGTGGGGAGAAGGACATATGTGAGCGAAGAGCTTGCGAGAAGCAGTTTGGGGCAAAACTAGAGAAACTAGGGGTGCAGGGAGGGAAGGACTGGCTAGTAGAAACTGGAAGTGGAAAGAGAAATTAGATTAGGGATAATTTAGGTCATATTTCCCTAATTTAGCTTCATATTCTCATCACCTGGGGATCTTTTAAAAAGACTGAGGTTTAGTTCCTACTCCCAGACATTGTGATGTAATTGGTAAAGAACTCGACCTGGGCATCTGGGGTTTTAAGTAGATTTTTCAGGTTAGTCTAATACACAGCAAAGTTACAGTGCCCCGTCCCGTGAGGTCCTGGGCTGCCATGTGTAACGGAACTGAAATGCTGAGTTCTTGCTTGTCCAGTGTGCTGTGCTGGCTCGTAGGTCCTGCACCGGGAAGGATAAAGCAAAAATAGAAAGCATGCAGCCTAGACCTCTGGGAGAATGAGAGGTCTCTTGCCTTAATTGGAAGTGAGCAAGATTTAGTCCTAACTTCTCTGATCTCAACTTTCTTGTCCCCAGAATGCCTGTCAGGATGCCTATCCAGTAGGTTTGTTTTGTAAGAATTAGATTAGTTACCATCCTTCTTATTCAATAGTATCAGAGTCTTTCTTCAGTTGATTAAAAAAAACCAGTAAGTCCAAATAAGAGCAGCAGAGAGTATTCTGCAAAGAGGACCAACAATCATTCCATCCCACATGTTCTCCATAAAATGTGGCATAGACCCTCTTCTGTCCAAGGAAAGGTCCATTTCCCTACTCTTAAACCTGTTGCCCATTCACAAAAACCCTAATGGGTACGTTGTTGTAGAAAGGACACCATGTGACATAAGAGGTCAGATCCTGAAAAGCTGTGAGCTTTGTACCTGGTGCTCGCTCTCCTGTGACCTGTGACTTGGGAGGCCTGAGCTGATGCCTATGGAGTTGGGGTACCTCGAAGCTGCCACACTGGAAGACCGTGTGCAGAGGCCCTGCAGAGATAGAGGGTGGTGTCCTCTTTGTATGATCCCCCAGCTGTTAGGGTCATCTCAGCATTGCGTGCCAGATACAGTAACACAGTGGCTTCCAGACAAGGCCCAACCTTTTAAATTGTCCCAGCTGGTCTGGAGCATAGCAGAGAGTTGCTGTTCCTACCCAGCACTGTCCAAAATGCAAGTTCAAGAGCAAAATCAGTGCTGTTGCTGCTTGAAGTTACTAACTTTAGGGTGTAGTGATACGCTACCTTAGATAACCATAATACTGGGAAATACAAAATAATAAGATAGATGGACATTAAATAGCTTGTCTCAGGCCAGAACATGTAACAAAGCCAACTTCTAAAGCTCACGTCTTTGCTTGGAAGTAATGATGGGTTCAGATTGAGTACATAATATTTTCAAATCCCTTGTTAAAAAGAAAAAACATCACGACAAGCCTCTCTGATCCCGTAACTCCTGAATTCACTACAGTTAGAAATCTGTGAGTGCAACACTGAGACCTCAAGAGTTCTCAAGCCTCTAGTCAAATCATTGTAGGACGACAAATAAGATAGAGGGCCCAGTGTCTGGGAAAGGCCCTGCATTTTAGGATGAGGTGTGTAATTTACTGTAAAGTTTATCATAATAGGATTTAGCAGTTTTTCATGGCTTTCATCAAGCCTAACCCATGGGAACCCTAACCCATGGGAAATGATTTTCTATAAATAGTAATATAATGCATTGCCTCAAATTATATAAAATTTAGCTGGCCATCAAAGACTACTTACCTTGTTAATAAAATTCTTTGGATGGCATTTGGTGCCAGGGACTGTTCACAGGCAGAGTAGTTGGCAAATTAGAATTTAGTGGTCAGAGAAACTAACAGATAATGAGTACCTATCATCTACAGGTGATTTTATATGTATTATGGCAGCTATTCTCTCAACCAACCTGCGTGTAACTAACTTCACACGCACCAGCACGGTTCCCATGCTTGTGGTAACTCCACTGACAGATATCTATATCTTTAAAGGGTATGCGTGGCTAGTGATAGATACCTGCATAGTTAAAGGGTATGACATCTCTTGGGCACCACTCCCACCCTGGCCTCTCCCAAGCCTTTCTGCACAGTGGGAGACTGCTGGCCCTGACCCTGGAAACAAAACCAGACTTCCACAGTGGCTGCCTGCCCTGTGGGACAAGTCTGGCCTCTGTGTTGTGGTCTGCAAGGATCTCTAGGAAAAGAGCCCTGGCTTTCTTTTCAACCTCATCTCGAATCATTCCTATTTATGTTAGAACCCAGGACCAATCAGAGTGTATCATGTAACCAGGTACTGTCCTTTCTTTTGTGCCCCACACAGCTGTGTAAAACTGCAGCATTTACAGTGTCTGAAGATGTGTTTTCCAAAACAGATCTTGCTCCACTTAGGGTCATGAAGTTAATTTAGTGGACTTCAACAATATTATAGCTTTAAAAAATATTGTAAGAGGATAAGATAGGACATGGTAAGGTAGGGTAGGATAGGATAGGATAGGGTAGGATAGGGTAGGATACAATAGGATAGGATAGGATAGGATAGGATGGGGTGGGATGGGATGGGATGGGGTGGGGTGGGGTAGAGTGGAGTGGAGTGGAGTGGAGTGGAGTGGAGTGGAGTGGAACGGAGTAGAGTAGAGTAGAGTAGAGTAGAGTAGAGTAGAGTAGAATAGAATAGAATAGAATAGAATAGAATAGAATAGAATAGAATAGAATAGAATAGGAGTAGAATAGAATGAGGCGTATAGCACATAGAAAGGGTAAGCATTGTTTTATTAAACATTCCTTTTAGATGTTTGTGTGTTGTGCTGGATTTTGATGTAAAAAGAATGTGTGTGTGTGTGTGTGCGCGTGCACGCACATGTGTGTAGTGTGTCATAAAATCAAAATATCAAACCCTCATAGACACTCAGCCAAGGCTCCTCACATGCAGCAGCTCCCTTTGCCTTGCTGACAAATTCTCACTCTGCCCAACACACAGCTTCTTCTGTGAAGTGTTTATCAGGCTTTGCTTTGGATGTCCCTGGCCATTCTCTTCAGAACAAACTTTTGAGGAGGGAACGATTATTTTCCCTAATTTGTTAACAGGGAAATGGAAGGTGACACCTGCATGAAATAAACTGCCCAACTGCCCACAGTCACACAGGTGGTAAACCCTCAAGCTGGGACTTGAACCCACAACATCTAAGTCCAGAGCTTATTCTCTCAGACACTAAGTGCAACAGCTTCTTTCTCCCTTCCCTCCCCTCTGAGAACAGAGCCTGGCTGTTCTTTCCGCTCTGCCCTGACAGCTAGTCTTCAGGGTGGCACTTTGCAAACTGCACTGCACTTACCCACTTACATGTCTATCTCCCAGACTAAATTACCACATCCCTGAGGATGACAGCATGCTTCCTTCCACTCTTCTGCTGCAGGGTCATACACAGATCCATGTGGCACAACTGGAAGCACTAGATAAACACTGTGTATCTTTCATATAACCCTGGTGTAGGGTGCCAAGGCAAGGAACTACCACTATTTACAGAAGAAAATGCAGGCTTATCGAAGAGGTTTGTTTCTTTGGGCCTCTTTCTGTTATAATGAATGTATTAGCAAAGTTTAGTGAAAGTGATCACGTTAGATGACGGTCAGGGAAGGTCAGAGACATTTCCTCTCCACTTAGGTCTGAGAGATTTTACAGACAGATAAAGGTACTAAACAGGTAAAGGTACAGACAGATAAATGTCAAACAAAATACAAAATACACATTTTTTTTCATTTTCCATTCATGACCACACTATTTATAGGCCTGCCAGGAAACCAGGTTTATTCCTGTCATACTTTACTGGGTCTCTTCATTTATTCACTCACTCACCCTTTCATTCAACAAACATTTTTGAGTCAAACCCTGAAGTTTGCCCTAGATTATGGAGATAACAAAGCACAACTCCTCCTCTTTACTGGAGCCCTGGGATTAAGGCAACCAAACCATGATATGAGCCAGAGTCATCTGGTAGACAAGAGCCTGGATTTAGGAGCAGTTGGCCCTGGACTCTGGGTTGGATTCCACCATGAAGGACCTATCACATCTCAAGCCTATTTCCACATCTCATGGAGCTTCTTTTAGCAAGCACGTAGATCACCTTGCTCAGAACCTGCCAGTGGTCCCCTGTGAAGGGCAAGTCAATGATCAGCAGTAGTGTTTGTAGAAATGTATGACCTCTAGCAAGCTACTTGATACTCCTTTCTGCCTTGATGTGCTTATCCAAAGAAAAGTCCTAAGAACCCGAATGCTAATTACTATTCATCGGCCACTGTGCGTGTATCCCTTGGCCCAGGAAGACATGGCGCTAAGCCATGTGCATGATCTGTGTATGATCTCACTAAACTCTTACAGCAAGAGAGGTGGGCTCTGTCTCCTCAGGATGCCAGGATGCTCCTGGGTGTGGAACCCTGGCCAAGGTCTTCTTCACTTACCTTTCTTCTTCTTTACTGAGCACAGCTATAACCACCCTCTGTTAAGACTGGTCCTTCTGCTAAGACTGGTCCTTCTGCTCTATGGACCCAGCACCTCCAGGTTCATGTTTTATATCATCTCAGAGTATCTATCATTATAATCCATATTTTTGTCCAAATGCCTCTTAGCTGAGACCCCCAAACGTACACTCCTGCATTTTACCTACCTCAAACACTAAGGTTTCTGAAAGAAATTATTTTTTAATGTGTCTTTCTTAGGAGGCTTCTTTTGCCCAACTGTGAAATTTCTTTATAAACATAACATTGACATTCTTATCTTTCATAACAGGATAATTCCTTATTGGCTAAATATTATACTACAGATCCACGGAGTTGACTACTTTTTCCTAATGCCCCAGTCTGGGCTTATAATGCTCTCTGGAGCCAATTATGGGAAATGTAAGTTCATACCTCTTAATGGAAGCAAAAATTGATCCCATATTCATCAAATTAACTCACCATGATTTCCTCTTTTTGAATTAAATAAAATTGGTCAATTCAGCAGACATATATAGGAGTGATCAGCAGAATGAGAGAAGCTGGACTTGCTTGCACGGCTGTGAAAATGAAACAACCCAGATGCAGTGCTCGTTCCCCTAGCAAAAATATTCAATGAGTTATGACCCCTGACATCAAGTGTCAGGATCTTTCTTAATTTCATTACATATTTACCAAAGCTTTGCTGTCTGCTTCATGGGGGATTTATGAGTTTAAAATATACAAGGCCATCAGCTATTTGAATTCCTCAGATCATATATTAAATATTATCCCTTCTCCGGTATTTTAAAGAGAAAAAAATGACAAACAATTGCTTTAACTATATCAACATATTAATAATGTGATTACATATAAAACTATCAGTGCACAAACAGGTTAATGGTTTACTTATTTTCTAAATACTTCCTGAAATGTAGTGACATGCGTTGTTCTTTCATGGTGACTATAAATCTGAGAATATATTTTGTATTTCTTAATAGAAACTGTGTTTTTCTTTCTTTTCATTATGAGTACCATGTCGTTAGAAATGCAAAATACATTTTTATGGCTATACGATTAAAGGAAAATATACAGAAATGGGTAGAGGTGGGAGTGCTAGTAGCATGGAGAGAACAGAAGTAAAGATAAATGTAGACCCCCAGAGGTATTCAAGGTACACAAAGCCCATGCGCAGGTGAGATGTGATTTCTTTAGATTTATTGAGCAGTTCTAGGTGCCAGGAATTGGGTTGAAGTTTCCAGATGTGTGGCTAATAATATCATAGCCACCATTCGGAAATGCTTCATGCATGCCAGGCAGTGCACAATTTGAAAGTCATTTGATTATACAGTTCTACTTTAGCAGCTATCTAAGAAGAGAACTCTTGTGAAAATGATGCTCTGGAATGTGATGGCCTGAGGAAAGCAGAATAGGGCACAGGAAAGGACTAAGCAAGGGTGTGATCTTGGGACCTTGGCTTCAGAGTTTGCCTCACCTTGAGTCAATGGCCAAGGAAACTGCCCAGCAGAAGGTCTCAGGTGGGAGATGGGTCCCAGTCCAGGCAGGGACGGCATCTACTGCACACCATGTGAGGTAGCTGGTACTGCCACTTTTTATATGAGGAGCTAAAAGCCAAAGGGTCTAACTTGCCCAAAGTCACTATGAGTATATTGTTGTCTGTCTGATGACAGCTCTTGAGCACACTGCCTCCACTGCACCTGCAATCACAATGATGGCAATAAGGTAAAGTCACTTCAGACACACAAATGGCACACAGAGAGAGTGACGAGCTCGCCAGAGTCACAGAGGTCAGTCCTACATGGAGAAATAAAGCAAACCCTCCCCTCCATATTTTAAATTGGAGATGATCATGCCCTTAAAAGCTGCAGTCATAAAAACAAAGATTTTAATGTATTTTTGTGGCTGAATCCAATTTCATTGTGTACCATAAATATACATGTACGAACATGCTAAGCAAAATGGTAAGAGTAAAATATCATTTCCAATTAAAAAATGTCCTTAATTAAATCACGCTTGTAACAGTTTTGCTTCCCTTTTCTTGGAATGACCCTCAATGGGTTTTAGAAGCTAACACAATATGTGACATTTCTCCTATAGCTGACCAGCTCTAAAACTGCACAGACCAGAACCTGGCTAGGAAATCAACACACTATGCAGAAGAGAGAACCAGCCTAGGCATCCACTCCTAAATTATCAACCTGGCTCTGTTGCTCACCCACTCACTGCTGCTTCCTTTGGTTTCAGCTGCTATCATCCTTTCTCCTTCCTATAATTCCATTTTCTCTTCTGCATGACTTGATTTATGTCCTTACAGTGAAGGCCCCTTCCAGCCTTATACACTTCTCAGAATTTAACCTTAATAAACACTTGTATTTACAGTAAATTCATCAAAAATGGTTTTGAGTGATATGCATAGTGGTACATAATATAGGTAAGAGACAATGTTGGAGGTAACCGGTGAACATGTGCTTCACAGTTCTAATTCCAAATGTTATCCAACAATGACATGCATGAACATTTTAACTTTGGCATTAAGGAAGTTCTAACTTTGATTTGGCTGAGGGACTTTTTCTTTAATTACACAGAAAGCAGTCATTTCACAGAGTACCTCCTTCTCCTTGTCCTTGTTTGGGACAGTTTAGGCAGGTCTGTCTTGTAAGTGATTTTAGATGTCACTGTCTCAGATAGCTTGAGGTTTGGTGGTAGATTGCATTACCCAGTAATTCTAGGCTATCTTGATTTTTGTTCAGCCATTGGCTGATCACTTTCTCTTCAAATATCTGGGGGAAAAATAAAGTATGAGAAAGTAGAAACTGGATGCCAACTATCTGCTCCTTTGATTTGCCTCCAGTGTGGTGATTAAATGAGTGTTTGCCTTGTTGCAGATCAATTATTTTGAGGACTCAGAATTTCTTGCTGGGCCTTGAATTGTGCTGATGGTTTTTAAGTAGGCCATAAAAATTCCTGCAAATGATTTGTTTAATTATTGTCTTGCTCCTCATTTACATTTTTATCTAAAACTCTGAAAACTGAAATCTGTATTCAGTTGCGTTTCCTGTGAGCTACAATTTGCCTTGGTGGGAGAAATATCTGGATTGTGCTTTGTGTGTGGAATAATATCAGCCAGGCAGAGTTAAATGTCTGTGATGTTGCTATGATGGGTTCAAATAATGTTCTTTTTGGTTGGTTTTTCTAGGGTTTAGGACAACATTTGATAGTTATTTAAAAGCCTTGACATTTTACAACACTTAAATAAACATTAAGATCTCCATATGTTTGGACTTTGTTTTTCCAGATTTGCCCTTATGAAAATGGAGAATTCTGACCCACTATCTTGTTTTTTGTTTTGTTTTGCTTTGTTTTGTTTCTCTGACTTTAGGGGTGGGGGTGCTACCTTTTTCACAATACATTTAAAAACAAGGAAAGAAAAAAGAATACATTCAACCCATCCTAAAGTCTTGGAGTTGAAGACACCTGCTATACAATCTTTAGACTTCTGCAGAAATTGTAACATGGAAAGAACATTTAAAAGTAGTGACATTTCACTTTGCAAACATTACTGTGAGGTTCAACACAAGTGCTTTTGAAATTTCCAGAGTCTTGACTGGAATAAAAACTGTGAAGAAGTAAAATTCTGAGAGTGAAAACCTACAGCTGGAAAACACACACACACACACACATACACACACACACACACACACACACACAAAACAAAGCAAATCATTCCTGAGATACATGTATCCAAACTGCCAAGATTGTTCATGTTGGTGGAAGCAGAGTATGTATGCATCACACCTAGATCTCTCTGAGTGAAACCATCATATCACCAGCGCCCCAATGGTTACTGTGCTCTGGGGGGTGAGATGCTGGCTCAAGGTCTTCCACGAGTTAGGGGAACATTCAGCAAGAGAAGCAGCAAATCTTGAGTCCAAGTCCAATGTTCTTTCGCCCTCAAACTGCTATAAATGTGACAAATTATCTTATTAGTTTAGCCTAGTTCAGCATTTCCTCAAGTGTGGGATGTTAATAGGTGTTACATGAAATAATAGTTTCATGGTCAAATGAGTATAGAAAATGATGTTAAGTAAAATTAAACACATTTCTTCACTTCAGGCTTCTCTGAACCTTTAATACATTAATATATATTGTGACTGTCCATGATGGAAATCAAATACACAGCATTTCCCAAACTTATTTGACCATAGAAATGCCTTTCTCTTGGGCTAACCCAGGGAAGACAATCTGAGAAGTTCTAGACTTGTTGACAAAAGGTAATCTCCTTGTATCAGTCAAGGTAATGATAAGGACGGTAACTCAACTGTTCCAGTGATGAGACTAACAAACGGACCACACACAGAGATCTGGGTAGAGGTAGGGAAGCCACCAAAGAGCTTAAGCACTCATGGGTAACTGTGGGAGAAGGACCACCACCTCACTAGAGGAGCAAGAACAAGAGCCCAGGGTGCACCCCAGCGCCACTAAGGCTTTTGGGGGACCCAGCATCTCAAAAGGATGTGGGTTTTGCCGAGGATGCAGTGATGGAGAGGGGAGGTAGTGAGAAAGGGATGAGAAATAACCCAATGTCTTTCTCTGTTTTCTCCTGTAGTCTTGTGGGTGTCTGCTTGGGTCAGAGGCTCCTGGAAGCCAGTCAGCCACGGAGCCTGGCCAGTGCAGTTTCTAGTCCAAGCCAAAGGTATGCCCTGTGTGTTGCAAGGGGCTCTGCATATGTTAGCCATTTCCTTAAACTGTGCCACAATCCTAGAATGTAAGAATCATGTTCACTAACAAAAGCAACAGACACAAGCTCCTATACGGCAGCTAGTAAGAGACAGACTCTACCTCATTGCTAGGCAGAAATTATCAGACCTTAAAAGAAAACTTGAAGAACACACTGATGGAGTTTCTTTTCTCTTCAATTTTGAGAAATTTCATCTTATTGCTAGCAAGATTACTCCTCTAACAGGTTGAATACATTTAGTTTGGAGGGGCTTTCTCCTCTGCAGGAGCAGGAGACCTTATTGTATTCACCTGCATAGCCCCAGACCTTAGCATGGTGCTCAGCACTGAATTAATATGTATTGAGGGAAAAAAATTGAATGAATGAATGCAAGAGTGAACACATGAGGAAGGGTACTGTAAATCAGCATTCCAAGAGGTCCCTCAGAGCTCTGCTGGGAGCAGGGTTGGCTTATCAGTCTATTTTTAAATGTTCTGGCTCACTCAAAATGGGAACATTTCCATACTGAGCATCTGCTCATGATTTTTTGCTTGGATGGCTCTGATACCGCTCTCTTTATACCCCCAAATATACACATTAAACACACTCCTGTGCATGTACACATGCCTGTGCATTGTCTTCATGACTCTGTCTCTGCTATGTCACTCTTTTCTGCTCTGACACACGAGATCTATGAGCTTAACTTTTATAAAGTACCAAACTTAAGTACCAAATTATGTGCCAAATCTCTTCTACTTCCCTTGAAATTCTATAGTAGGATCGCTCCCTAGCTTAATCTATTGGATTTAGTTGAAAATTACATTTTACATGCTAAAATTCCAATTTTTGTATACTCTACCTGCACTGAACATTATTTCATCAACTGCTTCAAACTGAACTCTCAGGACAGACCAGGCCTGAGTTTTCCCTCAAAGCTTCTGTTCTCATCCTTCCCTCCACACCTTTACCCATGTCCATTGCCTACTGAAATGATCCCTTCTCCTTCTTGCACTCGTTCTCCTATTCATTCACTCACTCTTCCACTGAGCTCTGTCTAAGCATGTGTCAGGCACCATCATGCAAAGCAGATAATAAGAAAAATGGAGCTTGATGCCTGAGCAATGCAGTCTTTTATGGAAACCTGACACCCTAAGCAAGAAAATAGAAGCAGTGTGCCTAGGACTTCACTAAAGCCATGGGGTTATGGGAGACGGTTGGAGAACAATGACTATTCCAAGTGCTCAGCACATAGTGGGAGCTCAGTACATATTTACTGAATGGATGAATGAATGAATGAATGAGGGAACACTTGAACTAGTTTCTAAAGAATCCCCATCTTTAAACAACAGCTCCAGTCCTTCTCTCTGCTTGCTCTAAAATAAAATGTTCTTACAGTGCTCCAAGTTTTCTATCAAACACCTTGAATCATTCTCTATTTTATGTGTCCAGCCACAGTGAGGGCATCTAGTAAATCCACATTATTACTCATAATTCTTTTTTTCCATATACCACCTAGCACAGTGGTGGATATTCAACAAATATGGGAAAATAGTTTGGGATTCAGTTGACTTACATCTGATAGAATTGAGTATTTGTATGGGTACGTCCATTGTCCATTTGGAAGTAGTAAGAGTAAATAGCATTTTAGGTTTGATGATAGGGGTGCATCCTGGAAGCACTCCCTAAAGCAGTGCTCATCAGAGTTGTGCTACAAATGACTTGTAGTTCTTGTTACCATGCAGATTCTGACCCTCTGGAGTGGTGTGTGAGAGTCTGTGTGTCTAACATGCTCCAGCTGGTGATGATTTTGCCAACCCTTAGACTACAGTTTTAAATAGCAAGGTGCTAGGGGGAAAATGTCAGAAGAATGACACTCATTGAGTCTGTAATTTATATCCGGCATTATACAGGTCTGTGAATATATTAACTCATTGGTTTTCATAATAGATGCATAGACAAGTTACACTCAGATTATTCAAGGAAATTTTTAAATATACAGTCAAACCATACTGTGAGTAACTTAGTCTGTGAGTGTTCCTCAGGATGAGCAAACATTTCTAAGAAATTTTAACTTCATAAACAAGCGATGTCTTGCAATACAAGTAGCACATCATGCTGAGTGTCACAGGATCACAACTCTTTCTCTCTCTCGTTTCTCTCTCTCTCTCTCTCTCCCTCTCTGTCTCTGCCTCAATATACAAGTGCTTTGGATTATGAGTAGATCAAATTATTCTTGCCAACCAAGGTTTTACTGTATAGACTCTCCAGACCCCTCCTAAGTGTGCTGATTCAGAGGGCCTTGAATAAACAGAGAAATACAATTTCTTTTAGAGCTCTAAGGTGAGTCTGGTGCACTGTATGGCTGAAATTCTCAGAATGAGCCCTAACCTACCCTTGTTTCATCTGCTCCCCTTTGAGTGTGGGTAGAGCCTGGACTATATGACACTGTGTACAAAAGAAGGATTTTTCTGGGTGGGTCTCACCGAAGTCTTTAGAACAGAGTACTCTCTGGCTTGTGACTGTAACAGAAGATGGAGATTTCAAGCGTGAGAAAGAATCTAGGCATAATGGTGCAGGTCTGTAATCCCAGCACTCTGGGGAGCTTGGGGAGGAGAATCACAAGTTTAAGCTCAGCCTGAGCAATTTAGTGACTCTGCTTCAAAATAAAAAAAGCAAAATGGGCTGGGGATGTAGCTCAGTGCAAAGGCCCTAATTTCAAACCCCAATACCACATAAGAGAAAAAAAATAAGGGATAAAGAGTCCACAGACACTGCTGCTGGCTGGAATGTGGATGGGAGTAAGAAGAGGGAATGTGGGTAGCCAAGGCTGAAAGCAGAGGCACTGGAGGACACCAGCAAATAAAGAGGACTGCAGCCCTACAATGGTATGGAACTCATTTTGGCAACAGTCTAATGAGTCTGAAGGCAAATTCTTCCCCGGTCTCCAGATAGGAGCCCAGCCCATCTAGCACCTTGACTTTGGTGGTCTGAGACCCAGTCAGGTCTGCTCAGGCCTTTAACTTGTAGGACTGTGGGAGAATAAATGGGTACTGGTTTAAACAGGTAAACTGGTGGTAATCTGTTATGCAGCAATTGAAAACTCATGCATATACATTAGGTTTGGCAACAACTACTTTAAGGGTTCTGATCCTCCCCCAAGCCCTGACTCAGAAGCATTGTTATCTTCACAGCACATGTGGCCAGGTGAGGTGGCTTCCGCCCTTTGCCCAGTCTCACACCTAATGGCAAAACTGTAATTTGAACTGAGATTTTTTTCCCCAAAGTGTCCTAACTCTCAAGAAAAAGATGGAAAAATATGTAGAAAATAGGGAGGTATGTACAGCTGGAAAAGACCCTAGTCAGTAGACATGGAGAAAATGAGTAGTATTTCTCTGATGTGGTCCCAAATATTGCAAAGTCCAACATGCTCTTTATATAAGATACTTGAATGGTCTGAACAGATAGGGGAAGGTGGGGATATTTTTTCTGACAATGTAGCCACGATCCATGGACTGGAGATGACCATGCAGCCAGATGCTCTTGCTGGTGGCTCTAAATGTTGACAATGCAATCAGAATGTCAGGAGCAGGGACAAGTGTCTAGACAGGGCCTACAGCGCCTGGTTCACTAGCGATAAAGAGAATGTGAAAAGGGAAGATTTGACAGTGTTTCATCAGCCAGAAAGAACAGAGCTTAATGCAGAGTGATGTCAGCTGTGTTATAAAACATTGAGACTCAGTGAAGCTATTGAATGAGAAGTCAGCTCTGGCTGCTCAATGAGGAATAGTCAGTCCTACAGAAGATACAGATAGTGGTGGCTACTTGCTTCAGCCTGACCTTTTCATTCAGGCTTCTGTGTGTTACCTCAGAGACTAAAGAAAGTTGTAGCAACAGGAAGGCCCACCCACCCATCCATCCATCCATCCATCCTGCCCACATAGGCATTAAGCTCCTTGCACTGTACTCAGCAGAATATGGCATCAACTGGGCTTTGTTAGAATATAAGTTGCCCCAAAACAAAAAACATCATCTCTTAAGAAAGAGAAAAAATAAAAATCTACCCCAAATTTTGATCTGTCTTTTGAAAAAGTGTTTGAACTGTAGCAGGCAAGTTCCAAAAGTACATAATAGAAATTCTGCAAAACCCCACGTAAGAATAATTTATGTAGCTCTTTCAAATGGGGGCTGCATTCACTTCACTCACTACCCTTCGTTCGCACCACTCATCCATTTGCTCAGAGAACAGACACTGGGTACCTTCTAGGTGCTTCCCGGAGAGGCAGAGAGCTACACAGGTGAATGAAACAAAGCACTTAGCCTCAAAGTCTAGCACAGGCAACTAAAATATATAAGAATAATAAAACCTTTAGTGTGCAAAATGCTCTGATAAACGGAAACCTAAGTCCCCAGCCATACATCCCTCTTTTTGGAAATTTAACCCAAAAGCCAGAGGACTGTGCAAGTAGATTTTTCAGCTGGGTTGAATTTTTTCTCATTTAATCTGCCTGTAAAATCCTCACTTTCCATTTCCACAGCTGCTCCTTGAGGAATTTTGATGAACTGGAGGACAGAAAGCCTCTCTGTATGTAAAAAAGCAGAGGTATTGCACAGCGCCTTTTGGATTTCTCCTCTGACAAGTGGTTGGCATCTGCTAACAACACTTCTTTTCTTGAGCTTTGTAACATTGCCAGACTGAGAACTGAGCTTTGAAAAAGAGATGGAGCTGTTAACAAACGCCTTTGTTATCTCTGGAATTGATTATTGTACAGTGGTTCACAGAAGAAGCTTGATGTGTATCTTGTCTCAATATTTACCTGCTCCTCCCAGGAAATATTGTGCTAAGAGAGATTCCCTGCAGTACAACAAATGTCAACGTGCCTAAGATAACTGGTGCAGTTCACCAATTGACTGTCCTTTTCCCATCTGTGGAAACAGTACGATAAGACCCCAGGAAAAAATTCTTATTAAGTGCGTGGAGACTTTTTGAATTTGACAGTTATTTGAAATGTTTAATATTACTCCTTCTTTCATTTGAGAAGAGTTTATTGAAGTCTTCTATGCACCAAACCCTTTCAGATAAACTTAATGCATGAAACTAGCCCAGGACAGAATGGCTTTCACGGACATTCTGTCAGGTAGAGGAGGCAAAGAGGGAGACTATCAGAGCAACCCCAGCACATAACCATCACTCATGGTGGTAGAGCCCATGTGCTAGGAGAGGTAGCATAGAAGGAGATCAAAGAGAGCTCTTTCGAGAAAATGATTTTTAAACAAAAATGGGAAGGGTAGGTGGGAGGTAAGAGTTGTCTAGGTAATGCAAGGGGGTAATGAAGAATAGTGAGGTGTTGTGCTTGAAGCAGAACACAAAAGGTTCAAATGTGCAAGAAGGCATCTCAAGTAACGTCAGCAAAGTTGTGCAACTCACACCTCAGTTTTCTCATCTCTGAAATGGGAATGGCAATAAAAATGTATATGTTCATGTTGTAAGAATTAATTGGGTAATTCATGGAAAACATTGAGTTCAGTGTTTATTGACAGGTACTTCTGAAATGTTAACACTCGTGAACTTGCTGAGGACCTAAGAAAAGCTCAAGATCAGTATGATTGAGCTTACTAGACTTTCTCCCAATTTTACATACCAGCTTCCTTTCCAGCTCGCACCTAGCCTATGCTGCCCATAGGAAGCTCCAGTGTACAGAGAGAGCAAATATTTGTTGTTTGTAGATCTATGTCTGACTCTCAATTATCATATCTGTGTAGATAAGCATTATGTTTACTTGTGTCTGCATCCACTCACAAAGTGCCTGGCATAAAATAGCTGCTCAGTGATGTTTCATGAATGGATGGAGGAGAATACAGGAAAAGAACAGTGACAGAGTAGGATGAATGCAATAGAATCCTACTGAATCTTGATGCTGAGATAGTAATTTAGGAAACTCAAAGAAGGAAAGCGCTTTCATTCAGTCACAAAGATATCTACTATGCAAGGGCTGACAGAAAACTCTGCTACTCTAGGCTCCCAAAGTTTGGGATCAGCAGGATAGCAGAAAGCACATGCGTTCTCGGCATCCTTCTTACCCCAGAGAATAACTCTGGGGCATTGGCCACTCTAGAAGCAAAACATGTGATTAAACTGTGATGTAACACAGTTGTCTAAGACATCCCAAAATATAAATCCTCATTGCTATTTAAAGAATTATATGTACATGCTTTTTACAATATGGGTATTCTAAGGAATATTTTGTATATGTCCAGATATAGCAGTGACCTTGTTGACTTTGCATTTGAGTCTAAACTCTGCAGGCTGTAATATACAGCCCACAATTCTGGATCCTGTTCTGAAGAAAGAGAGACTGGGACTCAGCAAAGCCGTGGGGCTGGCCAGGGCCGTACAGCTGGGAAGAGGTACTCTAGGCCTCAGATCCTGGTTAGGTCCCATGCATGCTGCAGTTAGCAAGAACTGATGCTTTGTAAAGGTAAAATTAAGCCCTTGGTACTAAGGTGAGTATATTCACTTTATGTCTAATAGTATATTATATTGTGTCCTCTGCTCGTCTGGATACTGCTCCTCTTTAGGATCATACTTATGCTTTTCCTTCTCCAGGGAGCTTTCTTTGAATACACCCGGCCAGAGTGATCACAATCAACTCTGGACTCAGTCTCTGTGGCATCCTGTTCACCTCACTGCCACAGTGCTTTGCAAATACCTCTTTCCATGCGTAGTAATCTTTTTGGTTACATCCAGATCCTCAGCTTAATAATGAAACCACCAAATTTTACACCTGGAAGGCACCTTAATTCAAATCTCAGCTTTATCACCCCTGAGCTATGCATCCATGTGCATGTTGTAGCATTTCTGTGTGCTTCAGTTTCATTTTAAAAATAACCATGCTAGCTTTCTCAGAGTTATGGGAAGGGAGAAATGAATTAATACGTGCAAGACACCTGGTGGTTTTCAGTAGCTCTGAACTATTTTCTTAGACCAGTGGTTAAAGGTGAACTCTGAGCAAATGAAGCTGAATTTCAAGAAAGACAGTACTGTAGTTCAGTCTGTCATACAGATATCCATTGTGAGTCTCCTTCACCCCACCAGAATCCCTGGAGCTTCAAAGAACTTAGTTGAAAAGCGATTGACTTGCACACTGGGGAGGGGGAGTTAGAAACAGTACAGGTGATTACAATGGCAGAGAAACGCAGTGATAGAAGAATGCACAGGGAGCGCAATGAGGAATAATTAACCCACGCTTGCACAAAATGCGAAGGGGTGAGTAGTAGGTAACAAGGCAAATGGAGCAGTGGGGCTCTCCTGGCAGAGGCAGGCTTGGACAAGTACACAGGGGCAGGAGTTTGCATGATGCTTTCCCTACTAAGGCAAAAGTACAAGACAGGAAGTGGAGAAGATAGGCTGGAGAAAAGGTCAAGGGTCACGAGGCTGGGAAGGATGAAGACAGCATGCCATGTACTGTGCAGAAGTATCTGTGGAATTTTTGGCTTCGGTTTCCAGAACTACACATTTCAGTTTGAAGTGGAAGAGGTTTATAATGGAGGGGAAAAAGAAAAACAACGTATGTGTTTAAAGAGGCATTAAAACAGAACATTACGAAATGTATGTTTGTAACTTTTAACATGATGGAAAAGGGAAAATTCTTCCCAACATTAGGCCAGTGCAGAAGTGCTGAGAGTCAACAAAATAAAGACATTGACTAGTGGCTCTGCATGTGGCTGCGGTGGGATGTGGTGTGATGAATGAATGCTTGGTCCCGAGGAAAGTCACCAAATACTATGTGATGCTAACTTAGTTAGCAACACTGTGCTCCATTTCTACCCAAGAACAAACTCCTCAAGTCAGATAAGGTGAAAATTCTGTAGGCCTGAGAAAAGACAATGAATGGATGTGTTTAGCTCCAGATGCAACCACTGGCAGTTTAAGAAATACCTGCACTGCTACCTGCAGGATCTGCCCCAGTGGCCTCATGCGCTGAGAGAGGAGAGGCCTCCGCGGCTGGGACAGGGAGTCCTGGAGGCTCAACTCTATGTATTAGTGCCTCTGGTTCTCCCCTGCTGTTACGGTAATATAATGAATTGATCACAGGTGCATCAAATGAGTTTTAGATGATCACTGGGAGCTCTGTTACCCAAACAGGCCAAATGAGCAAGCGCAGATGCAGTGGGCAAACAACGGGCCCACTGCAAAAGTACAAAGGTTGAATGAGTGCAGGTCAGAGCTCACATTTGGCCTTGGTGAACTTCACAATAGTGGGATTTGGCCCCTTGCTTAACTCTTGCTTGCCGAGAAATGCTCTTTGTCTTCACTTTCACGGGCAAGGACAGATAGGATGCTCCTCATCCTCATCAAATGATGCTGAGAGCAGTGGCTCCTAGGGACTGGACCACTGGATACTCATGCAGGTTTCTCTCAGCACACAGTGGCTCCTAAGCACAGGGACAGGTGAGGGCTAACACTGGAGTTACTCTGCCAACCTGTGCGTCAGGCATGGGCTGCCTCCTCTGGAGAAAGCAACCTCTCTTTAGAGGCCATACAAGCACTGGCGCCCAACAAGTCCAAGTAGTGCTGGGGCCCTGCCCTTCCAGGGATGCCTTTGCAGATCCTCACAAAGGTGCCCTATGGGACAAAGGGGCTGCACAAATATTTTCCTCCTTCCTTACAATGATCCCATATGGAGCATAGTGTTAGGATCTTATCTCGCCGATTGGAAAACCAGGAACCTGAAAGATAAAGCAATGCTAAGTTTTATGCAGAGCAAAGCATGGCTTTGGTTAAATGTTAAGCAAAATTCCATTTCCCCTGCTGACTTAAACACCATGGTCTCCTCCCCATTCTGGCTCCAGGTAAAGGAGGGAAAGGAGAGAGGAGTTATGCTGACGGGGGCATGAGAGGGTGCTGGCTCAGAACTCAGTGGATCTAAATTTGATCTCTGTCTGTGGATCCATTTACTCTGGGTTCTGAAAACAGAGTAGCTCCATCTCTGTTTCATCCCCTGTTAACTTAGAGTTGTGCTAGATGTCTGATCTCTGAGGGGCTTTAGTTTAATGCTGCAGAAATCCAGTGGGCTCTTCCTTTGGTTCATTTTTGGTTCATTTTTCTGGTAAGAGACTACTAAGATTATATCAGCTCCACATATTTTGGGCAGTGATCTGGCCACACACACCTAAAACCATAAGAATGTTTATATGTTCCCTTATATATAATAATTACAATCTCAATGGTATGCCAAAGAAATTAGAAGAAAAAAAGAGTTCTGAGTGCAAAGTTGTGGCATATGGCATGATGACAAACTGCAGACACTTGCATGCTCCAGGATAGGAGAATAGCTATGTAAATTACAGAGCATATATGCGATAGGATTTACCATCATGGGATGGCAAATGTTCTTCAAGTATAAATATGCTAAATGTTTATGATATAAAGTTAGCTGGAAAACAGAGTGTAAAATTGTGTGCAAGTGGCATGGCAATGTTCAAAACTATATACAGCTTGATTAAAAGAGAAGACAACATGAAATAGTTCATTTTGATTATATAGTCCTGAGTAATTTATTTTTAAAATTTGAATAATTATTTTATTTAGCCTAATGTAGCCAAATATTAGGATTTCAAAGTCTAGTGAAGAAGAAATGTTGAGATATTTTCCATTTATTTTTGTGGTAAGTTTTGAGGTTTTTTTATTTATTTGTATTAGTATATGTTTGCAGTATATTGTGATTACATACCTTGTGTGGAGTTGGCACACATATGTAACACATCTTAATTCCTTTTTCACCCCCTTTCCCTTCCCCCTGAGCCCTCTCTCCATCTCTTGATCCTCTTCCTCTGTGAGAAAAAACTATGTCTCTACTTCCTATTATTGATCTCTTATTTTGCTCCTTATAATTTGGGTTTCTCATGTAAGAGAAACCTTACAATATTTAAGCTTGTATGTCTGATTTATTTCACTTAATGCTATGGTCTCAATGTGAGTCCATTTTCCTACAAATGACTCCAGTTTATCTTTATGTCAGAGTAGTGCTATGTTGTGTATAAATGCTACATATTCTTTATTCATTCATCTGTTGATGGACATATAAATTGCTTCCAAGTTTTAGCTCACGAGTAAGTTTTAGCTCACATTACTTTTATCACCAGAATAATCAAACTTTTGTTTTAAAGGTTTTCATCAGAACTTTTTGATAGTATATTGCTTTTGTGATTTTAAAAATATAATTTATATACTCTTCATGTATATTTTAGAAATTCAAAAAGAAGGAAACTGTTCAAATAGGAATCCTTTGGGACAACTTATCCTAAGGCCTTTGTCTCTTTCTTGCCTATAAATAGTGAATTTCATTTTATTTTATAATGATATAGATCACTTTAGCAGGGTAAGGTGCAGCTCAGTGACAGATGTATGCATCACGTGCACAAGGTTTGGTTCAATCTCTGGCACCAAACAAAAATGATGGTTCAGCTAGGAATAAAAATCTTAACTTCCAACTGTTATCGTGAGAATGCAGTAGTCTTTTCTTCATTTTCTGGCCTGAAATGTGACTAGACTTCTAAAGCTAATGTGCAGGTGAATACCTAGCAGAAAACCTTGCTGCTTAGTCAAGGAATACTTAGGAATTTTAAGTAATTTATCTTTATAATTCAAAATTATTTTCTCTATTATTTAATTCAATGAGTTAGCTGTGTAAGAAGAGAGATATGATTGTTTATTAAAACTTTTTTTCCACAAAATTGTACTTATGACATCATTTATAAAAATGAAAAGAATCAACCGAATGACCAATAAAGCATTAGTTAAGGAACTGATGCAATGGACTACCATAAAAAGTCTAAAATATCGACAACACTAGCAAATGTTCATTACACATTGTTACTTGAAAAAAGAAAGAATATATAAGTGTATGTAAACATACTTACTATGAATACCTTACCATAGGGGCAAAACACACATGAAGCATTAATTATTAGTGGTGTAATGCAAACCACCATTCTTTCCAAGCTCTACACCCATGGGACTTTGTTGTTACTGACTGAACCAAAAATACAGGTAGCTTTCTAATTCACAAGCTCGTTAGTTGCCATTTTGCTTTTTGTTCTCCCCCCAGTTTTCCTCAATCATATCTTTGATTATCATTTCTGTTTCAATAGTTCTCATTGGTTTCTAGCCAGTCATGTAATTCTTAAATTAGACTTTGCTAACTTCTTTCTGTATCATCTACTTGCTCACTCTTCTGAATATTTGTCCACCTCTTCCCCCTGGGAGCCTCTGGGGGCTGCAGGACTCCTTGCTTCCTTCTCTCTTACCTTTTCTTTCCATCACCAATCCCATTTTTCTCAGTGTCAATTTTCTTTTCTACTACTTCCATTGTGAACACTAATTTCACTGTTACATAGTTTACTTTCAGATTTCCTCTTCTGTGGCTTCTGTCTCCTGTCGCACAGAGATCATGCCCTTTTGCACACATGCAGTGTGCCAGACAGACTTCCAAAATCATTTCTTCGAACACCTCTGCAGTAGAATGTTTTTGAAAGTCTTCTGAATATGTGTCCTCATCACTTATTTGTAGCCCCATTTCACTCTCCATGTTGCTCATTTCTCTATCTGTACTCTTCCTTTCACAGAAGAGACCCTTTCAGACCTTGTTTGTCAATAACGTGGCAGGTCGGTTAGGTGACCCCAATTCCTGTCTTCTAACCTGCTGACCAAACCTTTAACAGACCTGAGGCTGAATGGCAGATTGAGGCACAGAGTTCTAGGCCAGCTCTTACGTCTACTGTGTGTTTGTTGAGTGCTTTCCTCTTTTCCCTCCTCGCCAGGAGCCTGCCCCTCTGATCAAGAGTGCATCTGAGCCCTTTCAGGGCTGGGGGCTGCAGGAATCTTTGCTTCCTTTTCTCTTATCTTAGGCAAAGTTATTTTTCAAAATCTTGCTGAGGACTCCTGCCACTGCTGCTAGCACTTTGGTTTTCTTCCTTATTCCAATGTTGTGGGTTTGTCTTTTAGATTCTGGGAGTTCTGCTGGGGGAGGGTATAAAATGGAATAGGGAAGGTTAGGAATGGCACTCTGAGCTCCACTCTCCTCTTCCCAAAGTGAACACTGTAGCGGGGAGGGATGTCCGAGTAGGCTTCAAGTTGAAACAGATCGGAGATTTCCCAACCACAGAGGCAAAGGGCTGAAGTAGTGTGCTTTCTAGGACCAGAAGGGATCCCATGGTTGGAATATTGATTTTATTTTCAAATAGTTTAGTGCTTGTAGTTACTGAGCAATTCTTGAGTCTTTACTAATGATACTAGTTACTGGTGTACTTTTATGAATTTTTGGATTTTCTGTCTTTCCTAGAAAATTGAGAGAAGCTTCATCTAACTATTTTTCTAATGTTATTATAAACTATAGACCTTTGATTATATTAATTTATTAATAAGTTTGTTGAGTATACATGCAAACCTTTGGGGGCATTTTTATTTTAGCTTTTCTTTGAGCTGTAATATAAAAACTATCCCCAGTGATCAGATTCCTGAAAGCCACCAACATTCACCATCTTTCTGATTATGATTCAGTTGACCTCTATGTCAATCACAGTCTTTGTTAATAGTGCTGTATATTTTCAACAGTTTCCAGCAATTTCTTCAATGAAAACTTAAAGTAATTGTTGGCAGATTTGACTATCTTTTATGAGAAACTGTTGAAGAAACCAAACATTTAGCTCAGAAAAGCAAAACAAAGAAACACCTTAGAAGTGACCATTCAGTATGGAAATGCTGCTATGCCTAGGAGAATCAGCCTACCCTGTGTTTTTCGAGGACATAGAATTCGTGACAATCTGTGGATATTCCACAGAAAGGAGTTCTAATATTAGATAATAGGTTTCTGTTGGCCTTTGTTCATTGTATCCATAGACTCAAACATAGCACTTTAACCACAGTAGAGGTTTAGAAAATGGTGTTAGTCATTTGAAAGACATTTTGTGACAATGAATTCAGGTGGAGAACGGGCTGTCACCTAGGGATGTTGCTCTATAAGAAATTTCTGGCTGCAGAAGACCAAATGTACTAAATCAGCTTTAGGTTTCTTCCAACTCTTAAGTTCAGAGAACGGGCCCCAGTGCAGACCAGGAAACAGAGCCTTTCCTTTTCATTCCATAGGCAACACCATCACGGAGAAGTGAGGCCTGACACTGGCTTTCCAGTGCCAGTGTGGTGAACTGTGATACTGTGGGTAAATGGCTATACTGTGCTGAAGAACCTGGCCTACTGAAGTAGTTCAAATTTTTATTGGTTTTTTTTTGCCTGGATTATTAACATAGGTCTCCTGAGTGGTTTTCTGCTTCTGGAAACCTTTCTGTAATTCACTCTCCACATTGTGGCTTGAGGGATCTCTCTAAAACCTGCTCTAATTATGACATTCATCACTTCAAAATGCTTCCCCATAGCCTAAGGATAAAGTCCTAACTCTCATGGAATAATTAAAAGGGAAGGCTCTGGGATCAGCTCCACAAGCACTAGAATT
Source organism: Chinchilla lanigera (assembly GCF_000276665.1). Lineage (NCBI taxonomy): Eukaryota > Metazoa > Chordata > Mammalia > Rodentia > Chinchillidae > Chinchilla > Chinchilla lanigera. The sequence continues at coordinate 2,297,388 of NW_004955464.1, forward strand.
TGATGCTGGTAACTCCCAGCTGTGTGAGCTGAGCTAGCCAGCTCTATCTCAGTTTCCTCATCTAAAAATTTGGGAAATAAATATTATTATCTCATCTCTATGGGAATTACTTGTATGTGTTGAGAGCATCAACTATTACATACCCAGAAAAGTCGGGTGTTTCTGAACTGACCCAAATCTCTTATTCAATCCTATCAATGCTCCCACTAGGAACTACTTACATGTCAAGTGTCACTACTTCACGGCACATGTCATATCTTTTGTACATGCCAGGTGGTGGTCTGTAGCTTTGAGCATGCTTTTCCCTCTATGTACTTGAAATCCCAAGGCTCTACCCTTGAATTGTGGTGACTTTCATTGTTTAAATCTCAACTCTTCATTGCCTCTTTTTTCCTAATTATCCTAACGCTATTTGATGAAGTTTCCCCTCTCTCCTTTGTATCAAAGACTGTTTTTCTCACATATCTTTATTAAAGCAATCACAATGAAATTAAAATAATTTTATTATATTCTTCTTTTTCTACCAGATAGATCCTCATGGAAGATGGATTTGTTGCTGTTTATTTGTTTATTTGTTTTATAATCCTCAGGGTTCATTTTAATTCATGTTGCATGATATACAATGAAAATCTGTTGAATGAAAGAACAGAAAATCATATCCTAGGGCCTTTAACCACAAAAGTAACTTTTTGTCCCATCCAGATAGCTATTTACCATGTTCTCAGCCTTGTCAGCTTGAATTACACAGACTTACCTCATTCCCCCTCACAGCTCCACTTCCAATGGTTGAGAACTGTTGCCACATTCACCATCAGTTACCTGAGGATCTTCAGGCGAGAAGACCAGGCATACCAACCCGAACTTTGAGCTCCTTAACAAGAGGTTGTAGTGAGTAAAACACCTCATCACAGGCCTTCTCGCATCCAAGCTGCAGGAAAATTAAATAGAGGTGAATACTCTTGCTGGAGGACCTATTCCAACCAGGATCCAAGAACTAGTAGAGTTAAAGAGATTTCCTTCTTCAGAAGACACAATTTCCTGAACTAATCAGTAGGACTTTGTTTTGCATCTTTTATATATTTGGAGAAATAAAGAAGTCATGTCTGCTTTAAGCAGCTATAACATTTTTATGTGATAAACTAAAAATACATACAATGCTACATAATGCACTTACATCTTAGGTTGCAATTAATCCAAATTATGCAAGATTCATATACAATGTGATTAGACTCCTCTAGACCATGATTTATGGTTGAATTAACAAAGAAGCTGATTAAATGAGAAATTGATATCTATCATTTTTTGGTTATATTTTTATTAAAAACATACCTGAAGACTCAAAAATTTAGATTACAAAGTTGGAGTTCTGGTTTGAGGGGTTCATTCTTTCCCCTTACAGATCAGCTGCTGAGATACTGGTGGGGCAAGTTTCAGGGAAAGAGCACAGGACTCTCAAAATACACACACACACACACACACACACACACACACATAAACTATATGCACAATTCACTGACTAAACTAGAATAGATTTTTTTCATGGCTTATTGCCCAGGAGCATTTTCCTTAGTCTTATTTAAAAGCATTTCATCAGATTTTCTTAGAGATGAATACAGAAATTGTTCATACAGCTAAATCTCTGTGCTTGTAATTCAAGTGGTGGAACTGAATATAAACTTCGGAATACAAAAATAATTGGAGCTCTTTCTTATTTATTAAAAGAATACACCATGTAAAATGATGATAAATATTCACAGACACAAATTTAATCTCCCAGACAATAAGATTTTTGATGGTCCACATCTGCACTTCTTGGTTTGTCTTCTCTCTATACCCTTCCTACTCCTATGTTTCACCAGTTGGCTTCTATAACATTTCCTTCTCCCTCCATCCCTCCCCCCTTCCCTCTTTTCCTTCCTTCCTTCCTTCCTTCCTTCCTTCCTTCCTTCCTTCCTTCCTGCTTGCCTGCCTGCCTGCTTTCCTCCTCCCTCCCTTTTCCTTTCTTCTTTCTTCTTCCTATGTTTATTGAGTACCTACTCCAGGCCAGGTGCTGAAGATACAGCGGTGTATAGAAAGGACAAGATATGACCTCTATTCACAAGATGCTTATCATAATATTCTTTAAATTTTTTATTTTCTTCAGAAATACAATGAGCTGTTCACATTGTGCCAGGTGGAACACGGCATCTAGGATAGTAAGTCTGAGATAAACAGTGTGGCGAGAAATGATGGCTGTATGAATGTGCCCTTCCTAACCACTACAGGAATCATCTAGACACAGACACAAACAAGTAAAGTAAGCTAATTCAAGGGATGGTATGCATACTGGAGTCATGGACAGTGGTGATATTGCTCTGAAAATTTGGTTCCAACATTTACAACCTGTGGGTGCTTTGTTAAACCTATTTCCTCACACATAAGAAAAGATTAGATCAGGCCTTGCAGGGTTAATAAGACTATTATGGAGAATCACCAATGTGTTTGTTCCATGACAGAGGCCAAGACATGTCCCATCTTGATCCCCTCTTCCCTTCCTCTTCCTCCAGGAAAAGCATAATCAGTGCCTTACATTAGCAGTCACAATCTGCATTGCTCCTGAGTTGCCTGCTGGATGTTGTGAATTAAATTAAAGGTTTCACAGAGTTATTTCTCAAACACTCAGAAAACTCTTGAGATGTTCTCCATGCACTATTTACTAAAGACAGAGGTTGATTCAATTATAGACTGAAAAAGGAAAGTGAATCCTTCTGAAGATGGGAGGTTAGTGCGGGAGAGGAGATTTTGACTTTGGTGAATTGCTTGTGTCATCTAAATCACCATGCTATGCCAGGGGAGCATTGGTTTGGGAGCCATCTGCCCAGGGTTTGATTTCTGACTTCTTCAGGACAAGCTGGAGAGGGCTGCAGATGTTATTTCAGTCTCTGAATTAGGAATAATTACAGCACTTGATGGAAGCAAGAAGCGCAGAGCAGGTGTGCGTTTGCTCCATGTTTGGAATCCTTATTCTCTGGTTGAGCTTCCTCTTCTTTCCCAGCGTGGACAGATGCCTAAGTCACAAAACCCTCGTCTCTTCAGGTGCTCCAATTGTATCACTGCATGAAATGTTAGCGTTGGCTCACAGATGAGAGAAGGTCATTTGACCAAGTCAGGATGCTCCTGGCCTTCTCCAAACTCCCACCCTCTCTTGTCCGTAGCAGGCCAAGTTAAGAACACAGACTTTTAGTTCTTGACTGTGGTCCTTTCTCTGTGTGACACTGATCCAGTGTGTTGTTTTTTTCTGTACCATATTTTCCTCATTTATAAAGAGGTGATAATAGTAATGAGTTGTTGGGTGCACTAGTATATGTGCAGTATTTAGAACTATGTGTGGCACTCAGAAAGCACTCAGTAAATGCTAGTATTCTTGTTTTCCTTGGGCATGGTGATAGAGTAGATGGAGCACAGGGCCTGAGGCCCACAGGTAGAGTCAAATCTACACTGTACATCCTTGGCAGTGTGATATAAATTCTGAGTTCACAATTTCTCTTGTGAAGAAAGAGATAATAATTGCTGCACCATCTGCTGGAAAGTCTGTGTCCTGTTACAGAGAGCTGGCTGTCAGGTGCCACTAAGGCTAAAAAGTGGGCTGATTATCTGAAGGTCCAACTCTAGCATATGTCAGACCAAAGCAGCGGTTTGCCATAACATAACTACATACTAACAAAGATGAAGATGAGTCTTGCTGTCCAAAGAAGTAAATGCAGTCAATGGGAGACAATAAAAAGAGAGAATAAGGATAGTGCCCCAGGAGCCCATGCAAGGCTGACCCTAAGGGAAGGGAAGCCAAGGTCAAGGATCACTGCCACCCCCCTTCCCAGCTCCAACCAGTTCTGTCCCTGTGATGGAAATATACTGTTCATGTGTTTTTTCTACTCACTAGCTGGGAAATGTGTGTCAAGTTATATTTTGAGCCTCAGCTGTCTCCTCTTGAAAATCAAGCAAGTTTCCAATAATTTGATTATCCTGCAACAGTCACCTCATTATTACCTACTGACAGAGTTATTTCTCATTGTAAATTGTGAGCTAAATTCCAGAGCATTTATCAGTCTCTTATGAGGTTTGTTATTGTGCATCGGTATTCTAAGTCTGCCTACTTCTAAGACAACAAAATTTATTTTGCAGCTGCAAGTCTCTGGGTCAGCTTCTAGTTTAGGATGATTTATCCAGGGTGAGTGCCACTTCGAGAGGTCCAGGCTGTCTCTTTGGGTGATGTCCTCGAAAAATGAGCTATCTTTCGAACTTCTGCAGGTGGCTCTGAAGGGTCACATGCAATAATGAATGAAAAGGGGCTTTGTAAACTATAAAGCACTTAGTATACATAAAGTAGGGCATGGTCACAAAGCAACATTGCAGGTAGGAGCCTCAGCCTCAGATTACAAAGTGAACTGTATCGTCCAGTTTATGATGAGACGTGAGGGCATAATAGTGTAGCAAGAGTTCCAGTTGACAATCCCACTCCCCCATTCCACAAGGTTCCCCCCAAAGAGAAAAAAAAACCCTCATTTTTAATATCAAATCCTCCCTGCTGATTTTGTGAAGGCCTGGAAACAGCAGGTGACAATGTGTAAGTGACTTTGAATTAAGACTGAACTCTCTGTGTCCTTCGCTTCTCCCTCAAATGTGGAATGATTTTCTAAGAATTTAATTATCTAAGAACACAGCATCAAAGCTGTTAGGCCCTTGTTAGTGTTAATTCAAACTTAATGTGCATGAGATTTAGAGATCCTGGATACTAGAAAAATGATTTCAATTTAAATAGCTCTCTTTGTCCTACACATTACAAAACATCTTTTAACATAGGTAATTTTTTTAATAGAATACCATAACCCAGATCTCTCTCACTAAAAATGATTCTCACTATGGAGAAATCAGACACTTTGTAAACCAGCAGGCTGTAGTCAAAAGAACAAATAGGGGCTTTGGTGCCTTAGGAAGTTAAGTTTAAATCTTAGAGTTTCACCTTTCCCCACGTGTCTGTGGGCAGAAGCTTAACTTCTTTGAACCACAGTAAATTAACCTCTCAGCAAGGGCTCTGTTTGAAGGCAAGAGATGGTGAGCGGGGGAACTTGGGGTATGTTTTGGAAGCTGCTGGTCCCAGTGGAGTCTGCATCCCAGGATCAGCAGACACATCCCAGGCAAGGAAGGTCAGGAAAGGATGGATCGGGCAGGCTGGTTCAAAGGTTTTCACAAGTCCATTGAGTTCATAAGCTGCAGTTCGGTCGTGGCTGATATGAAACAAGGAACAAGCCTTCCTCCAAAAATGCAACTGCTTTAAAAGCATTATAGTGCTTTAAATGAAAAATGTTTCAGTAGTGTTGACAGCGAGGTGACTGGATAACAGAAACTATACTGGAGTGCATTTAGCTCAAACGTGTAAGGTGTGAAACACAGTAATTCTTTTGAAGGACAGAAAGGAATCGCCTATTCATTGGAATCTGAAAGCATGGTTTTAATTAAGTTGAAGTTTATTGTTTTAAAAGTGTGGTATTATTTGCAATTAGACTAAAAAAGAAGATTTATGTGTTTAATTTTAAACGGTTTCTGCCAGATTATACTTGTTTCATTCATGGGCTGAAGATAATTTGGGGTGTTTACCATGGTAAAACTGGGGTTCGGCCCTTGCTAATACCTCATGTTTGCACAGCCTATCTTCCTCACAAAGCTGCGAGGAAACAGGGCAGTACTCTTAGCTCCTTTTATAAATAAGTGATTTAAGTCTCCTTAAGAGAACAGGTGCTTTATTAAGAGCTACAAGTTAAGTAACAAAGCCCAAAGTAATAAAGCCCAAGTAAAGTAATAAAGAACTCAGAATTCTGGGGCTGGGGATTTAGCTCAGCGGCAAAAGCGCTTGCCTGGCAAGCGCAAGGTCGTGAGTTCGGTTCCTGGTACAGGAGAAAAACCAAAAAAAACAAAACAAAACAAAAAAGAACTCAGAATTCTGATTCCAAATTTACTATTCTTATCAGCACCCCCAAATATTTATGCAGCAAAGGGGCCACCATATGCTGTTATTAGGTTGACAGGTTCTCTGTTCATAACTATATTTCTTTCTACCATCACTCCCTTAATTCAGAATCTAGTATGCCTTCTTCTTGGCCTGTCAGGAGTTTTATACATAAAATAATATTCCATGTCATTTACACGTTAGTGTGAATTTAAACCAATGTGGTCTCTTAGACTGAAGGAGGAATCATAACTGTCTATGATATAACTGGTTGTTATATCATCAGTGGTCTCATATAGAGCCTGCCATATATCTAATACTAAATAATTCCAGAATCAATAAAACCAAACTAACAGATACAGCAAGTGATGTCAATTATGTTGCATCTTATAAGATGGGTTTAGAAAAATACTGAATGATATTCAGAAAGTACTTCCCAGCTATTGGTGAGATCCTTACAGTGTCTCTTAAGGTATCTGGATAATCCACCATCATTTATTCACTGGGAATCACCTGTAAGATCAGCGCCAACAGAGACTACAATTGTAATGAAAGGAGTGATGTGGTACCAATGTACATTAGAATTTGTTTTTAGTTACTATTTTAATGTAATGTATCACAGAACAGAAGAATCCTGACTTGTGTTTCATGTTCTACCATACTTCCTACATGTATACATTTCTCCTTTGAAAGTGGGGCTCTTGTATGGGGAAGTTCTTATGCTGGCAGTGTGTCATAACAGGGTGGCAGGGGAACTTGTCCCTCTGCTCCTGACAGTAATGATCATTGAACCCCAGATTATGGGTCACAGTATTTATCCATAAAAAGCTGAAGTGGTGTTGATGACCAAGAATAAAAATCCAGGTCAAAAGTTAAGCACACACCCAAGAGTGAGATATGGAAAAGTGAGGCTGAAGGTCAGGTTTGCAACCAACATTTGGAGCATAAAATATATGAGCTTAATTTGGACTGAAATCAACAACATGGCATATTCTCAATCAGTGTGTGAGAGTGTTTGTGGTTGTGTGTGTGTGTGTGTGTGTGTGTGTGTGTGTGTGTGTGTTTATATAGGGATTGTTTTCATAGCATGAAGGAATAGGACAGATCAAATCATGTCCAAATGGTTTCTATTTCATGGTTATCAACCCTCAAAATAAATGGACATATTCTTCTTAAAGGCAAGGATGATGTCTTGGTCAACAATTTGTTCTTTGTTGCCTAATAGAAAAATGCTCAAAAGTACTTATTGAATTAATAAATCCATCCAGAGAGATTCATCTGATGATTATTTGTTCAATATAATAACATAACACTCGAATGTTGTTAGTTACAGATTGGATTATTTTGACTCTAACTCTCCAAGTTACTGGAGGGGATTTTAGTTTTTGTTTTTGCTTTATGTAACTAGTTTATAACCTAGTAGGGAAGGTTATGTGCTATCATTGCTTAACTGGTTTAAATTTTTAAAGTTTTTTTCCACAAAAGAAAAAAGATCAATATCTAAATTGAAGGCATGGATGATAGATGGGTAAAGTATGACAACAGTAAAGCACAGGGACCCACACACCTGTGTGCACCTGTCAAGACTAGACCCAGTGTGCCGCTTTCACAGACTATTGGGTTATCACGCTACTTAGGATTTAAGGAGTTTCCCAGTTACCTGAGAATCCTTCACAGATTATCACTGGGATGGCTCAGGGAAGCTGTCTGCAAACCTTCATATTCACATTCTTACAGAAATAATTAATAGTAAATATAGTGGGTATCATTGCAGCTTGTTTTTAGGAAAAAGTTAAATGAACTTTTTTACTTATTATTTTCTTTATTAATTGATGGCCTGCCAAAAGTATCTTGAGGAAGTAAGCTGAGTTATACATGAATTTTTCCGCCATAATTGTTTCATTCCAGGAATTTAGTACAAGTTTGTTTTCTTTTCTTTCTTGTTTTTTTTTTTTCTTTTGGTCTTTTTGAGGCAAGGTTTCCCTATGCATTTTAGGTTGGCCTTGAACTCACTTTGCAGCCCAAGCTGGCTTCAAACGCACAGCAATTCTCCTACCTCAGCCTCCTGAGTTCTGAGATTACAGACATGTGCTACCACACCCAGCTAGTACAAGTTTCTTAAAGTGAAGATCAAATGTTTTCTCTTCTCCCAGAGCCCTTTAGTGACTCCTCTGCCCTCAACCTGAAGGACTCCTGCCTGGCCGCTCATTAAACTGTGGGGAAATTTGATTGGAGATGCTACTGCAGAGGGGCATGGGCTTGCCACCAAGGGCCTAGCCTGCCAAGGAAAGAGGCTCCATTCTATCCCATACACCCAGGGAGCCATGAAGTGATCTGAAATAATCAGATTTGGTTTCCCACTGGGGAGCCATCATACAATAGTTTTCTCTAAAAATCTGGTTCTTTATTGATCTCTCTGAAAATAAAATTATACATGTGGAATAGAGACATATATTCTGATTCCCAGGACTATATTGTTCAGAAAAGGAAGAAAAGAGAAAGATTGACTCAAGACATTCTTTTCATATTGATAGAAACAGATGGAGTGTTTTCTGCCATGCACTATGTAATACGCATTAAACTTAAACCATAGACATTAGAGTTTCCTCAAATGGAATTATCCTTAAGTCAGAAATTAAGTGGGAAAGGCCTTAGTTCTAAAGCGAGTTAGTTTATTCTATGCATTTTAATATATTTTTCAGTAAATTCTTAAATGAAAAGATAATGCCTGATAAGCTGCTTAAATATTTGAATACCAGAAATGAAATCATAATTAAATCAAGTAAAATGTAATAGTAAATGTCTGTCTAAGGTCGATATTCCCTCCTGGATTCTTTGGAATTTGAATGGATAAAGTTTTTATCTTGCAATTCTTGGGATTTGGTTCAGTATTTATTTCACTATCAATGCAGACCTACACATACTAACTACTTTTATAACAATGAATGCTGGTGACTTTGACTATAGATAGCAGAAACATACTGAATGATTTTAATTAGAATGATGCATTTGTATTTAGAAAACCTCCCATAGTAGATTCTGACTTGGGAATTATGTAAATATCAGCAACTTCTCCCACCCCAGGTTGCTGCGTGACCTCAGGTTAGTTAGATAATCTTTCTCAGTTCTAGTATTGTCAGTTATGGCAAGAAGGATTTGCTTAGTTTATTCTTCAAGTTTCCTTTTCAAATGTAACCTCTAAAGATGTTACATGCCTACACTTCTGTGAGCAGAGTTTCAACTCAATACAGTTTAATACATAATTTGAGTACCTACTGTTTTCTACTCACTGTGGGAAGTTCTGATGATGATGCATGTGTGTGACTTTCCTTCAGTGAATGTTCATTTATTCATTTATTTAATGTATAGTTATGATTAACATTAGGAATACACAGATAATAGTAGTTTTTCTAGAGCAGCTGTAAGAAATTATCACAATTCCGCTAATTTAAAGCAAAGGATATTTATTCCCTTATAGCTCTGCAGGACAGAATTCCAAAATTAAGGTGTTGGCACAGCTCTGCATCTTCTGAACATGTTACGAGGGAATGTTGCCTTGCCTCTGCCAGTTTCCACTGGCAGGTACTGTTCCCTGCAATGGACCTAGCACTCCAACCTCTGCCCCGGGCGTGCACTGCTGCCTTCGCCCCAAGTGTCTTCTCTCTGGGTGTGCATTCAAGGACACTTGCAACTGGATGCAGGGCCCAGATCTCAGATTACCTTCTCATCTCAACACCCTAATTGAATTAGATTGGTGGCAAAGACTCTGCAAATAATTAAAGTGACAGTCACAGATTCCAGGAATGAAGACTTGGATGTACACACTGAGTCATCACCATTCAATACACAGTATATACCAAACAAACAGAAAATAACAAACAAACAAGAACATCCCTTGTGGAGTTTCTAGTCCACTAGGGCAGCCATATACTAAGTGAAAACATAACTATGAATTATATTTTATATACAGTCATAGAAATAGTTATAAGTTGTAATCAGGTCCATCAAGTGAAATTGCAACATACCTTCCCTTATAACAAAAGGACATCATGGAGCGTGTGGAGGACAGGGTCAGACCTTCCTGAAAAAGTGACATTTAAGCTGCTCATATCTGGGTCACCTGGAGCTGGAGCTTTGGGAGAAGCTCCCAGAAGGTGGGCAAAGTCATTCTGGCAAAAGGAACATTACTTGCCATGGCCTTGAGGTGAGACTTGTGGAAATGACTCATGACCACTCTGGCTAGAACATGTGAGAAGAAGTAGGGTACACTGGGCTGGGTGAGATGGAGGAGTGCCTAGAACACCTCCATCAAAGTCCATCAAAGTCTAGAACTCCTTCATCAAAGTCCTAGAAACCTAAGTGCAATGAGGAGCCACTAGTGTTTTAAAATGTAATATCATTTGGATCTGAATTATGTTTTTAAAACGTTACCATGTTAATATTTGGAACACATATTACATAGAAGCAAAAGTGAAGTAGGGGAAAGAAAATGTTAAGTAACAGATTGTTATGATGTGGTCCAGGGTGGTGAGGGGAGAGAGAATGGACAAGAACAGGTTGGAGTTACATGCTGGAAGTAGAACTGGCACAGCTTGGCCAAGACCTGGCTCCAGGGAGATGAGGCAAACAGGAGCCTCAGGATGACTTTCAGTGTGGTGAAGGGACAGGCATTAAACAAATGACCCTAATAGGGGATGGTGCTTATAATCTGAATAAGAAGTACAGATGAGAGAGCACGGGATAGTGCTGGCATCAGAGCTGGGGTAATATCAGTAGGGTGTCAAAAGTCTGCATATGGTTTGGGTTTGAAAGCATTTAGGTTGGTAAAATGGCAAGGAAGGGTGTTTCATGTAGTGTGAGACACTCAAGGAAAACATCCAGACACAAGATAGAGCATGTGTTCAGGGAGGAAAAAAAAGACCCCTTGAAGAGAATCACCAACATCTGTGCTCCCAGCAGCCTCTTTTCTTAGTGGGCCTTGGATCACAGTACATAATATCTGAATCCTTCTTATGACCTGAGTCTTCATTTCAATACTCACTTCACCAGGATGTGACCATCCCAGATCATGCCACATAACTAGGCCCACACATCACTGAATGGCATACACATTATGATTATGTAAATCCAGATATAGAGGTTTCCAAAGACCAGTGTCCCCATTTAGAATTTGTCAAAGTATGTTAATTTTCTCCTGGACATAAGACCATGTACCTATGATAGACTTGCTGAATGTAGTTTTAAATGAATACCCAAGATCTTCAGCTTTTCTTTTCTCAGGTTCCTTCATAGTGGTGGTTGGGTTGGAGTGTGCTCCAGCAGGTAGTGGAGTGGGGGAAGGCTCAGAAGGACCTATCTGAAGTAGAGGTACACTGGCTATATTGTTCAGGCTTCTTGCTAAGCACAGTGCTGTGTCTAATACAAACATTTGGTCCTACCCTTCAAATCTTCCAATCACTCGAATCAGTAGTTACCAAAACAGTTTCCACTGATACACACATGGCAATTGTCACTTCCAGGGCAGCATTCCTCCTTTGTAAAACCCAGGCGCATTGGTATTTCTAGACACACCATTTGTGTCACTCTTTCTCTGCCACTCTGGAAAACAGGAGAATGCAACAGCATGAGAGTAACATTTTTACAGGGGTAGCCTTGAATTTAATCTGCTATAATAAGCCACCCAAGGAATGTTGGCAAACACTGGGATTTTATGGTCAGTGACTAGTTTTGATTATAGGAAAATTAGCTCTCTCAGATAATAAAATGAAAACAGCAGTCTTATCTACCAGGGCTAAGGTCATTATTTTAGGAAAGCTGAGTACCAGTATTGGCAGGGGTGTTAACAAAGTCTCTCATGGTTTTGTTGTAGCATTTGGGTTCTTACTATCCCAATGGTCACTACTCTGGAGACAAGTGAGTGAATCAAAAAAAGAAATTCATGCTAAAAGTAGTGATCACTGCTGTAATCTCTACTGCTGACAGCCACAGATTTCTAAAGCTACCATACATGAAGTAGTATCATGAACTTTGAAAAATATTATATTAGTTAATAATTAAAATAGATACTGGATTTAGTTATCATCCATACTTTAAAGTTATTTTCTTCCCCCTTACTACTTCAAATAAGTGTAGCTGAGACTTAAAGACCTCATCCAGATTCATATCACTATACTATCAAAGCTAAGACTAGCAGTTAGGCTTTAGTTTCAAATTGTCTCATCTTGTTATTCATCTCTTATGCTTTGTTTATTAACCTACAATAATATTGCTAACTGGCAGACATATAAGAGAGCCTCAATCCTTCTAACTACCCTGGGGAGAACAGCAAAATCTAACAAGATCCTTTGACATGTAATAAGGTTGGCTGTATCTTACTCTCTAGACATACCGTATTTCCCCCAAAATAAGACCTAATCAGAGAATAAGCCCTACTACTACTTTTTAGGATGCTTATAATGTAATCCTTAGTTAAAATCCTTAGCCAGATGGAAACCTTTAGTATGTGGGTTGCAATGCCCAATGAATGTATTGAATTATAAAATAATAATATTAATGTATAATTAAATATAAATAATACTATTGACATTAATACACAAAATAAATGATAAAACAAATTATGATTAAGTATTTGTAAATTCCCAGGTGGAAGCCTTGTAAACAGATGAACTCAAGACTTAGTGCTGAATGACCAAGTGGAGCACAGACAGGAATAACATGAGCACTTGATAATGAATGGAAGTGTTTGTGTCTAGTATTATAAATCTCAATACTTGAATACATCACTTGTGGTAACGATGTACTTCATGAACTTGTGTGAAATAAAGAAACACTTTGTAAATTTTGGTACCTGCAAGTTGTGGTCACTTTTGTGTGGACCATCATTCTTAACTGTCATTACTTTTGTTGCCACTTCTGTCTCCTAAGTTGTCGATTATCACTTGCTTGAATGGAAACTCCAGCCTGCAAGAGGTTGTGACTTGGGTGAAGACAGCCAGGTTGCCAGTGCACTATGAGCAGGCCACATGGACAAGAAGAGGTCAGTTAAGGAGAGCTCTGTTGCTGGACATGACAGATTGGGGCCACTGGTTCTATCCGAAATGAGTTGCAAGAAATTCAGGCCAGAATTCAACGTTTGGAGAGTTATGACAGTATTCCAGCAGAAGATGATAGGAGTGTATTTGAATAAATATAGATTTTTGTACATGGATAAATGTAGATTTGGGGGGCTGGGGATTTAGCTCAGCAGCACAGCACCTGCCTGGCAAGCGCAAGGTTATGAGTTCGATTCCCGGTACTAGAAAAAAAATTTTTTTAAAAAATGTAGATTTTTTTACATGAATAAATGTGGACTGTTTACATGAAAAAATAAGACATCTCCTGAAAAGCTCTATTGTGTCTTTTAGAGCAAAAGTTAATATAAGGCCTGGTCTTACTTCCAGAGAAATATAGTAGGAAGACAAGTAAAAGCTATGGAAAAGTTTGCTTTAGCATCCTTTAGCAACTTTCCCTGAGCCCCTTTTCTCCTTTCCCCCTTTCTCTCCCTCCCTTCTTCCATTCCTTTCTTCTTTGGAAAGGTGGGCAAGACTATTCAAAGCTTCCTTCTTTCCTTTCTCTTCCCTTTCTTCTTTTCTTCCCTCATTTCTTTCTTTTCTCTGTCCCCTGCTCCTGCCTCTCTTCATAAGCACTAAGTGGATCGTGGTCTAATCATTCCTATTTGGAAGGCATTTCCATGCTTCTCGGTGGCTTGTGACGTGTATTGTTCAGTGGTGGAATTATGGTCACACTGACTGAATCAACCTGGACATTAGAGCAGTGGCAGATGTTGCAGACAGCCCTTTTTCCTGGCAGTCTCTAAGGAGCTTAGTGTCTAGTCTAAGAGATTACAATCTCAGAGGGGGAGCCAGACATGTAGAAAATGACTCCAAAGCATGGTAGGGATTAAGATTGTAAGTAAGTGCAATATATAAAGGAAGCAAAAAAGAAAGAATGATCAGAAGTGGTTTCATTTAAACTAGATTTTGCAGACTGAGAGGACTTTCAACAAATGGATGGGGGGCAGCAAGCATGGTGGAGGAAACAGCAAGAAGAAGGAAAAGGGGCAGTCAGGAAAAGGTCAAGCGTCTGGTATAATTAGATGAGGCATACACAATAGTGTACAGCTGGCAGAAGATTATGAGATGACACAAAGAAGGTGAGGAAGGACCTAGCATTTTTTTCACTGATGGAAACTCTTGATCTCCAAGAAATTCCAGCATGCTGCTTGTTGAAAAGCACTCACTTCCTCCTTCATTTCCCGCCATCACTATCACTGTTACCATTACAGGTATTAAAGCTTATGCTTGGGGAACTTTGTACATTTTCTCATTTGTGACTTCATTAGACCTTTAAACTCTCCTTACCAAGTTGGTGTCATAGTTTTGGTAGAAAGTAAGGAAATTTGCAGCCAATGCATGCTTAAATTAGAAAAGGGATATATTGACTGAAATGAATTTTAATGTAATACTGTCTTTAGGTGTTTACTTGGTGATGTGACAGGATGTGCTTTCTTTTATCTCTCTGCTTTGATCTCTTTGGCTAGTTTTATCCTAAGTCTCTTCCTTTCACAATTCTAACTGGTTGTTGTGATTTGAATATGATGTTTACGAAAGGCCCATGCATTAAAGTCTTCACCTCCAGTGCAACAACATTCAGAAAAGGTCTTTGGGAAGTGACTAGGTCATGGGGCTCTGACCTCACCACTGATAGGTTAATCATTTGATAGACTATTTGGAGGTGACAGAGACTATAGAGGTAGGACTAGTTGAAGTAAGTGGGCTCTTGGGGATGTGCCAATGGGGTTAACATATACCTTGTCTCTGGCTCCCTTCTCTCTGACCGCTTTTGGCCACATAAGGTGATCAGCTTTGCTCCACTGCACCCTTTTATCATGATGTTCTGGTCTACTACAGGCCCAGAAACAACAGAGCCACCTGACAATGGACTAAAGCCTCTGAAACCATGAACCAAAATAAAACCCCTTTCCTTCATGAGTTGACGGATGTCAGATATTTTGTCACAGTGACGAGAAGTTGATTAACACCCTAATGCTTCTATACTCATATTCTCCCAAGTTCAATTTGAAAAGAAAAACTTTTCAAATTTTTGCCTTGGTACTTCCAGTAGAGGTACTGAGACTCTGCCTGACTGGTCAAAGTTAAGTTCTTGGTTGTTGTGGTTTGGGGCTTTGCAAAAGAGAGCAATGTACTACAGGACACATGTTTCATAAAATTATTTATAATAGTCACCCAAAGAATCATATACAAGAGAGTCCAGGAAATTTGTCCACACACTAAAGACCAAAGAATCCAGCTGAGGGCCTGGATCCCATGATAATATACTGCATGAATTCAGCTAAAGACCCAGAGCCCATAACAATGCCTCCCATGAGTCCAGCTGGAGGCCTAGAGCCCATGACAACATCTCATGCAGTCCTGTTTCATGGACCTGCACAGGAAAGGCCCAAAGGTCAATGGTAGAATCTAGAAAGTCTGTCCAGCGCGACGAAGGATCTGTGCTGGCAGGCTGAGGGATCTACACTAGAGCCAGGAAGTGACGCTCAAAATAAGAATCAGAGCTCCCCTGTAAAGTACCACAGCCATCCTTAGCAGTAGTGAGGTACCAAGCTCCTGTGATGATCAGGACAGCAAAGTTCCTGTCAGGAAAGCCAACATGACAAGCTTCTCCAGGAGACTGAGCAGTGTACGATCTTCCCCTCTGGAGCCAGGAAGTGATACTAAGTGAGGACCAGAGCTCCCCCAAAGTGAACCAAAGCCATTCTCAGTGGTAACAAGGTCCAGAGCTCCTTAGAGGATGAAAACAGCCAAGTTCACCAGGAAAGCCAATATGACAAGCTCCTCCAAGAGAACCAACACCTCCTTACAGCTTCTCTCAGCTTCCAACAGGTTCCCAACAGCTTCTACCAGCTCCCAACGGCCTCCCTTATTCTTCTCCAGTTCTGCCTCTTATGCTGATGGCAACAATCCTCTGATGGGCCTCCCACAGCCGGCACCAGGATTACTCAGTTCAGCTGGGTGTTATAAGTTGGCCACCAGTTGCCAATCTAGCACATTGGCCAACCCTTAGATCAACCAGTCTGCCTAAGAAGATGAAACATGTTGACTGACTTGGCCTGAGATATATGCTCCAACCCAGAGCTGCAGGTTTGTCAGCCTTTGAGAAATCAAATATTTCCTGAAATGGGAGTGGAGAATTTTAAGAATGAGGAAATGGGGAGGGCTGGAAGGATACAATGTTAGGTAAAGAAAAAAAGTAATGAGTATCCTTTCTAGAATACAGATATTTTTATTTCCATTGTATAGCTCAGAAAATAGAGGTTCACAGTGCTGTTGGCTGCATAATGATGAAATAATTCCCTTTCTCTATGAAGTTCATGCTTGTCAAGAGTATAAAAGAACTAAACAGATAGTCATGGGAATCCAGAAGATAAAAGGATGTTACTGTACCCCAGGACCCTGGGCTCTGACCCCGATCAAGTTATTTAACTTCTCTTCCTCTATTTTTCCCATAGAAAATAGAGATATTAATAGGACCTATTTCAAGGCGGTTGTTGAGAGAATTGAGTAAAACATTTACAAATATGGATCACTAAATGCCCTTCCATTCATTATGCATTCAATCCTCACAACCTCCAGGGAGGTAGCTGAGAACACTGCACCTAAGAGATGAAATTCCTAAGGCCCAGTATGGCTGTTAGCCACAAGAAAAATCAACCCAAAATATCATGACCCCAAGCCTTAGCATTCTCCTTCCACTGCACTGTACACATAATGAAATCCCCCAGCTTACTGTATCAACAATGTGCAGTTAACAGGATCTACATGGGGGAAACTGTACATGCAAATTATTATTAGCATGAAAATGGATAGTTATTATTTTTTTACATTTGCATCTTCACCGATGATCTATGTATTAGACATTCTCTAGCACTGGATGACTGAACTAGAGGGCTTGTGGTTCATACAGTCATTAATTCTAAATACAAAATTCATTTGCTGTCACTCACGGTGCTTATTCAATGCAGAGAGGAGTGTGACTATCCAGCAATCTGTAAGGGCTGGGATGGAAGCTGGGAATCATCAAGCCCAACCTTTCAAATTATGGGTGAAGAAAATGAGGTCCAGCATGGACAAGGAAAGTCACACAATTAATTAGTGGCAGAGCTGACACTGGAACTCTTTTTCTTTACTTCTATGCTAGAATCTCACCATTCAGCCATGAATGCTGATAATCTGACTCATATAACTCCCTGATTGTTTAAAAAATATTGAAGACACAGGATAAAGACAATTAATATGATAAAGTTTCCAACATGAAAATATATTAAAAATTCTTTACCAGTTTCCGATGCTATATTAACTTAATCTTGATTATTTCTGCATGCAACTGGGAGGCGGGGCAGGCATCTGTCTATATTGAATGGTCTCATTTGAGTCCTGCCAATGTAAAGGTATGAACTAAAAACATTTTATATTAAAACAGAGCAAATTGCTTATGGTAACCATTGCATAATGAAGGAACACAATGAAGAATTACACTTCAAATTACTTATCAGGTCTCTTCCATTTTCTAAGTTTTTAAAGTAGAAAATTGCACAGTATAATTACAGTAAGTTAATTTGCATTCATATTACAATTCAATGAGCAATTACATTCTTTTTTATTTAAAAAAATATTTTATAAAGTATGATTTGCACCAGTGTGCTCTGAAGAAAGAGTGGTGACTTTTTGCTTATGAGGTGATACAGGAATTCGACTATGCAGCTCATAACTCCTGGTGCAGAGTTATGGCCATTTTATTGGTTTTGAGGGACAGAGGAGAAGAACTCTCCAAAGTGCGAGATGGCATCAGAACTTATGGATAGAAACTCTGTAAAGAATTCTAGAATATCAGGGTTTGCAATGAAAATTTAAAGGTCTTACTGCTGAGAACCCATTCTTCATTCACCTTCACCATCTGAAACTTGAATTTTTCTAAAAATTCCTTTCAAGTCATACTCAGTCCACAATCTGTTTGAGAATATTCTTTGCCTTCCAGTCACATGCACTTCATCCCTGGACTGTGCTTTCACTTTATGGAGGGTGATTCTGTTCTGGTGCAACCATTCCTGTGTTAATGCACTGAAAGGACACTTTTCCCACATCTGTCGCTGTGGTAGAGTCATGCATGACACAGCGTTCTTTTTATATCTAGAATATGGTATTCTCTTCAGTACTGGCACTGGCATGGATACCTGGGCTGGACCCTAAAGGAGTAGTGCACACTACAGTTGTAGGGGCTGGTTGGTTGCTCATTTTCTGTACACCTGCCCTTTCTTATAATCTTAAATTTGAGGTAAAATAAACAAGGATAAGGCATCGATCTTAAAAATCTTTGATTGATTTGACAAATCTATTTGCCTGTATAACCAACATTATAATAAATATACAATATATTCCATTATCCCAGAAACTCCTTTGCACCCCTTTCCGGGCAATCCTTTCTACAGAGGCAAGTTGTATTCTAATTTTTTTCATTGTAGATTTATTTTTCCTACTCTTGATTGTTATATAGATGGAATCATAATAATGTTCTCTCTTGGGACTGGCTTCTCTTCTTTCATTCAGCATGTTTTAAAAATTCATCCATATTGCTACATTCTCAGCCATGCATTTTATTTCTTACCTTACCCTATGTATCTTTTATAATTTATTTAACCATTTTACTCTACATAAGCATTTGGATTACTTCCACTTCGACCTATTATGTATAAAGCTGCAATAAACTTTCAATTAAGTGTGTGTATGTGTGCATGTTTTATTTCTCTTAGGAAAAGACCTTGGGGAAATAAATCCCTAAATATCTGTACTCATAAACTCTGTGTGTGTGTGTGTGTGTGTGTGTGTGTGTGTGTGTGTGTGTGTGTGTAACTTGATAACAAAGTGCCAGGTAGGTTTTCAAAGGTTAAAGCCATTTTACACTTTCACCACACCAATTATTTAACATTGTCTGACTTTTAAATTGTAGCCATTTTAGTCAGTATGAAGTGGTGTCTCTTTATTATTTTATCTGTTTATTTCTCATTATTAATGACATTCAGGGCATTTTCATTCATATATTTTATTTTGTAAAGCATCTACTCATGTCTTCTATCCAGGCTAGGTTGCTTGTGAGTGTTTGCTATTAATTAGTAACATTTTATGGTTTAGGTATTTAAAACCTTTGTCACATATATGTATTATGAATATTTTATCCAGGTTTGTGGTTGTTATGGTTTGCGTCTGGTGTTCACCCAAAGCCTATGGAGGTCATGGAGGGTGGGTTTTGGAATCAGCCTGAATCTAGAGTTTGTGATTGGCTCATTGGCTAGTGCTGGGATTCAGGGTTGTGAGTGCTACACCCACCCTAGGGCAGGTAGCCTGTATATAACATGAGGAAGGGAAAGGCTTATCTCTCCCCTTTTTGTTGTTTTTGGTTGTCTTCTGCCGCTATGAACTGCTGCCCCTCTGCCTTGCACACAGCTGATTATGGACTGAAATCTCTACAAACTGTGAACTAAATAAACCTTTCCCCCTTTAACTTTGGGTGTTGGGTATTTTGTCCCAGCAATGAGAGAAAAGTAAATAAGACAGTGGTTTACCATTTGATTTTTGTGATGTTGTCTTTTTTCAGCAGAAGCATTAAATTTTTATTAATCTGAATTATTCTTTTGTCATCAGTGATTTTTGCATCCTAAGAAAACTGTGCCTACCTCTAAATCACAAAGATACTATCTAAGTTCTCCTGTAGAAATTTTGTCATTGTAGCTAATTACAAAAGGTTATCTTACATGGTGTGAAAAAGGGAGCATTTTTTAATGTTTAGCCATGTTTAGTATATGTGCTGCTGAAGCAAGCATTCCATACAATGTTTAAAAGGTTTCCTTTCCTTGTTGAGCTGCACTGATACATTGACAGGTGGGGATGGGAAGAGAATCAAGTGACTCAATGAGTGTTTGTCTACACATATTTGAGTTCTTGATTCTGTTCCATTAATTAATGTATATACCTGTATTCCTACTTCCATATTATCTTGATTACTATAGCTTAGCATATGTCTTGAAATCAGGACTGACTTTGCTTTTCTTTCTAAGGCTTGGTTTGGCTAGTGTAAGCCCCCTTGCACTCCTACATACACTTTAGAATTAGTTTGTCAATTTTCTGAAAAATATGCTGGAATTTTTATTGTAATTGTGTGAAATGTGTCTTTCAATTTGGGTACAATTGACATTTTATCAATACTGATTATTCTGAACCATGGACATAGTATACCTCTCCATTTTGATGGGGGTCTGCTTTGTTTTTATTAAAATTTTGTAAGTTTTATTGAAGAAATGTTGTAGAATTTATGTTTAATCTGTTGCTAAGTATTTTGTGTTGGACTGTTGTGCACTTTAAATTTCCAAATGTCTGACTAGCTGCATAACTTCAGGTAAAGTCTTGAACCTCTCTGAGTTTTTGTACAACCTGAAAAACGTGACTTCAGGTTCTTCTTAGAATAAGACCTTGTATAAATTTATAGAAATATCTTTCGGGGATGCTTTAAGTATGAAGTCAGATAATGTATAGGGACCGAATAAAATACAATGTATTAGAAGCATTTTGGTTGAAAGTGAAAAAAAAAACAGTATGTCAAATTACTTTAAGTAACAGAGGAAATATATTTGCTCATATAACAGAAAAACCTAGAGGAAGATGGTAGTTGGCTTTAGGCAAAGTTAAATCAAATTTCTTCAACAATGTCTTCGTGAATCTTTATTTCCCCATTTCTTCATCCACTGCTATTAGCTTCATGCTCTTATGGCTTCTTCCATGGAGCAGGCTCCTGTATCTGCAAGCTCCACCCCTTTCTGGTTTCCACTACTGCAATAAGGGGAAAGCATTTTTTTTTTTGCAGTTGCTCTATCAAAAGTTTTAGTTCATCCATTTGAGCATCTCCAAATTGTAGTCAAGACACCTGGCTGTCCTTGGAGTTTAGGGCAGAGTCAAATCTACCAGAACTCAATTAGAAACTTTTGGGTATGGGTATATTTCAACAAAATATATGTTGTTTCAGAAAAAATGGTAGCTGTATCAGAGGCTCTGATGGTTCTTCTCTGCTGATCGCACACAGGCATCAGAAGTGCAACATTTTCTGATATCTTTTAGTCTACTACTGTTTTTAAGCATTACCATCAACTTAAGCTCCACTTTATAAGTGAAAAAATTGGGGGTTTGTATTGGAACATAAGAGCCCTTTGACAGTCACTTAAGCACTCCACTTTGTTTCTACTGTACATTTAGCTAAAAAGAACAGATTGTGGCATAAATACAACCCCAAGTGTTGCTACTCTCCTCCACCTCCTCCTTAGAAAAATGAAAGGAATACCATTTGTAGCTACTGCAAACCAGAGTCAAGTTTAGTAATATTGCTCTACAACCTTTCCACGGACTCAAGTGAGGCCAGTATCATGAAATACGGGATTTTCTGTTTTCATGAAACCCATAGAAATAGTTTTTCATTACCTTTTTAACATCATAGGAGAAGTAGCAAGTGGATATTTTGCTGGTCTATAGCACACAGGAAGAGTATTTGAAATGTGGTTGACACAGGTTTGGAAAATATTTGTTTCTTGGAGTTTTAAAAAAATTTTTTTTAAAATTAAAAAACTGACAAAACAACAATGAAGACAAAATCAAAACAACACAAAAACAATAGATATGATACATGACCTCAAAACAAAATGACAGAAATTTACAGTGGTCACTATATTACATACTGTTATCTTCAACAAAGTTGCTCAGTCCACTAGACATAAGAATATAAGAATGATAAAACAAAGAGAGTAACAAGTAAAAAAATAAAAAATAAAAAATATAAAACATTGGAAATGATGCAGAGCTTCACCATACAAGATGGCAGGAGTTCAGCAATGGTTCTTTTACTGCATCTTGTTTTCAGATCAGTCATTCTGATTACCAAATTCAAGAGTGTAAAATTGGTCAAGAAAAAACAAAATTTTAAGCATTGACTGTTCCCCTCAATAAACCACAGACATCAGCAATACACCTATTCCAGCCCTCCTTATATATACATATAAATTTTTTCATTTGAAAAAACAAAATAACAAAACAAACACATAAACAAAACAGCATAGAGAGCAATAAAAATGATACAGAATTTCAAAACATGGTGATAGGATATTAACAATGGTTGTTATATTACATACTGTCATCTTCAAAATGGTTGCACATATAACCAGATATAGGCATCAAGATTGATCAAACAATTACACATTTACAGTTCCTTTCAATAAACCAACAGATATTAGTAGTACAATTATCCTAGCTATCCTGTGTATATATAAATATATATATATCTCTTCTTTCTTTTTCCTCTCCCCTCCTTCATTGCCATGGCTCCCTCCTATTTGAGCAGTTTCTTTTCCCTTTCACAACATCTATTGTACCTATACAATGGAGTATTACTCAACTATAAAGAAAGATAAACTAGAGGCTTTTATAGGTAAATGGATGCAACTAGAGACCATACTCATCAATGAAATAAATCAGACTCACATGTGTAAACATTGTATTTGCTCCCTACTGTAAGAACCTTAAAGAATAAACAAAATCTGAAAGGTATAATAGATATTGTTTCTTGGGCTTTTTAACTGGGTCTTTTTATTCCCACCCTAAATCCCATAGTTCTGAACACGGCAAGCAAGAGCATTTATAATTTGTTTATGTTTGCCTCTCTAGGGTTGACTATCATCACCTTCACAGAGAACTCTCTTGGCCTTTTTCACATTGTGTCTCCTCCCTCCAACCTCTTGGTCTCACATAACTTGCCCTGATTCACCTGTCTAGCCAATTATATTTCAGAATGATACCATGTCCTTTGCTTGCAACTTTTTACCCTGGGTTGAATGCCCCATATGAGGTTCAGTTAGTATCTTGCAATTGGCACTCTCATAGCACTCCTCAATGCAATTTATTATGTTTAAGGGCAAAGTTTTGTTTTCCTGTTTTCTTTTTGGCCAGTCCTGGGATTGTGCTTAGTGTTAGTAAAGTAGAATTTTCTTCTCAAATAAAAGGAGCCATGAAAAGCTTACATAGTTGGCTATTAACATTTTAAATTTCCTGCATTTTCTACGTTCGTATACTTTGAGCACATGATATCTCTCATAAGCTTGGTAGGAAGGTTTCTACTAAACACTATAAAATTATATTAATTTGAGAGCTTTATGTGTATAAACACATGACCATATTCCCTACATATGCAAGCACTACAGACTGTTTAATAAACAGTTGCCATGTAATAATTTATTTTTGAAGACTCCAAACCTATGAAACAAATTCCATTTAAAATAACACAGAAAAAATAAAATCCTTAGTAATAAATTTAACTAAGGAGGTGAATCATTTCTACACATAAAATTACAAGACACTGAGGAAAGAAATTAAGGAAAACACAAATAAATGGAAATACACTCTGAGTTTCTGGGTTGGAAGAATCAGTAGTGTTAAAGTGTCCATATTACCCAAAGCAACCTACAAATCCAAAGTAATCCCTACTGCAGTTTTCATAACATGTTGTCACAGAAATAAGAAAAATCTTAAAATTCATATGGAACCACAAAGATCCTGCATAGCTAAAGCAATCTTAAGAAAAACAAACCTGGAGGAATCACACTACTTGATTTGAAAGCACATTGTAAAGCTACAGTAATTAAAATACATGGTACTTTCATCAAAACTGATAAGTAGAACAATGGAACAGAATAGAGAGCCCAGAAATAAACCCACAACACACATTCAACTAATCTTTAACAAAACATCAAGAATATCTGACAGGGAAAGGATGATATCTGCAATAAATGGCTTTGGGAAAACTTAGTATTCTCGTACAGGAGAACAAAATTGAACATTATCTTACACCACACACACACACACAAATCAACTAACAGGTAAAAACTTAAATGTAAAATCTGAAACTTGAAAGAACCTAAGGGCAATATATTGGTCTTGCCAATAATTTTTTGGGGTGTGACACTAAAAGCACAGGAAAGCAAAGGTAGCCAAATGGGACTACCTCAAAGTAAAGCCCCTACCTGGCAAAGGAAACCATCAACAGGATGGAAAGGTGATCATAACATGGGAAAAATACTTACAAACCACAGATCTGGTGAGTGACTAATAGCCAAAATATATTAGAAGCTGATACAACTCAACAGCAAAGCACAGCCCCACCCAAATAGACATTTTATCCAAGAAGAAAACATGACCAACCAGCATACAGAAAGGTGCTCAGAAATGACATCAGAACTGCAAAGAGATAATACGCCACCCCTGCTAGCATGGCTATTATCATAAAGTCAAATGACAAGAATTGTCAAGGACATAGGAAAACTTAAAGCCCTGTACACTGTTGATGGGAGTGTAAACTAATGCACTTATTTTGGAAGACAATATAGAGGTTCTTCAGAAAATACCACATGATCCAGTAATCTCACTTCTGGGAACATGTACACAGGAAATGAAGTCAGAGCTTCTAGGAGATATCTCCATCTCTTGTTAATTGCAGACTTTCTTATGATAGAATCATTGTAATGTCTGGCAGCCGATGTGTATACAAAGCAAATGCAGTGTATATATCTACAATGGAACATTACTTGGCCTTAAAAAAGAAAGAAATCTTGCCACTTGTGACAAAAAGACAGTTATAGAAAAGATAAATATTGTATAATAACACATATACGTGGAATCTAAAGAAATTAAAGTCAATGAAACAGAGCACAGGGTGAAAGAAATGGAGGATTTAGGTCAGGGTACAAATTTACAGCTATGATATAAATACTGGAGATCTAATGGTGGCTTGGTATATTTAATGATAATGTACTGTATATTTGAAATTAGCTAAAGACTACATATTGAGTGTTCTCATCACAAAAACAGTAACTGTGAGGCAATGAATACATTAATTAGCTTGATTATGGTAATAATTTCATAAAGTCACTATAATACTTATTTGTCAACTATACCTCAATAAAGCTGTAGGAAAATAAGAGTGCAAAACTTGTAGCACAGAATCATTGTATTAAAATCCACTGAAGAGAGTGAAACAACTGTAGAAACAAACAGAATTTTAACTAGTATATAATACACAGAATGGTCCATTTTGCATTCTTATTGCTAGTAGGATATATGATACTCAACAACTGGTTTTGCTTTCATTCAGGGGTCAGTTTCAAACAGCACTTGGATAGGTTGTGCCTTTGAGGACGTCAGAACCAAGTGCAGAGGGAAGGCTTATGTGAAGTTCAATCACACATCACTTCACACATCTGCCTGCTACTCATGTCCATATCTCTTACTGAGTGGACTCAAAACTCCTCAAATGCAGGTTCTGTTTCCAACTCATTGTCATTATTTCCAATGCCTCGTACAGAGCTTGATATACAGACTGGACTCCCTCAATGCTTGCTGAATTAAAATGAACTATTTTGGACGTATTCTGGGAAAAGAACCAGTATTTACTGGGTGACTTATGCAGTGCCAGACACATGCAACATGCTACCTCTTCAAGGCTCAGAGCAGCCCCATGAAAGTGGCATACGCATTCCCACTGTGGAGCTGAGATGCCAATCTAGATGAGGCAGGTAACCTGTCAAAGAGGGCCCATGACATTTCAAAGTCCATGTTTGATACTGCCCGTAATAATATCCCTCCCTGTTGTGAGGATGAGATAAATTATATGGGAAACGTCCCAGACTGTTCCCAGAACATAAGTAACACACACACACACACACACACACACACACACACACCTTTGCCATTCCTATTACTGTGGTGCTTCTCAGAGAAGACAATAAAAGAATGTTGATTTTTTCTTATGTCACACTTAATAAAATGACATTGGTATTCAAAAAACAAGAAACTCACACTTACTTTAGATGAGTTGTTTCTTGACATACTCAGTAGGATAACAAAATACTCCTTTTGGGTTGGTTTACTTTAACCCAGAGGGCCAGTAGGTCCTCAGTGGGCAGCTATATGCAGTTAGAATCTGTATGTCATGATTTCTTCCAGCCTAGAGTTGGGAACAGCTGCAGCTTGATGCCCCTGTTGGATTTCATGGGAATTTGCCCAGTTTCCATGGTGGACTTTGTCCAACACTGAATAGAGTTCTCCATCCTAATACTTGGCCAGCTCAGTGTCCTGAATTCCCTTCACCACGTGTGTAGCCACAATGTCACCTGGAAACTGAACAAGGTGGCAGCGGGGAGGTGAAGGCCACAGCTCTCACACGCACAGTTCTGAAATGCACGCAGACTGCTAGGATGCCCAGGGCAGCTCTCAGGGTAGGGAATTGTCCTGATTCTGACAGGGTCTTCACCTATGCCCCATCACCCCCGCTAACACTGACTCAGCCCCCTGACATGTGTAACAGTGTTCTACCCCCACCCCCGCAACACACACATGGCTGTACTCTCTGAGAGTTCTCCATTTCCAGGAACTGGATTCAGGCTCCAGGGATGTGTTTCTATAAATGACAGATCCAAAAAGTTTTATTCATTCTCACTGAGTTGTTGACCAGCCTGAGCCTCCTGCACAGAGTACAGAAAAGCACTCGATGGCAACTTGCCCTGGTATAACTTTGGGAAAGTTGGACAGACCTGAGCCAGTTCCCTGGTCCCCACCAGGAGAATCGCTGGTCACTCTAGAGGTAGAGGGAAATTGCAGGTCAGGGTTGGGTCCTCCCTCCTTCCTAACTTGGGGAGTTTCTTCTGATCAACTATCTATTCCCCCAAGACTGCATCCTGCCAGTGACCTCACAAATTTTTCTTGTCTTTATGTAAATTGCTATCTTTTAGGAGGTGCCTGACAGCCAAGTTTGCAGGGCCTCCATTTGTACGGAAGCTGTTATTACGGAATAAGTTTAATGGGTCGTGAATTTTGCGGAGAAAGGGAGGGTCTCTGGATGACTTTGTATGTACCAGCCACCGACCTATTGGTTTCAGAAGGAATGCATTAGGCTAAATATATTTAGCCCATTGACTGTGGAGGTAATAACCCTAAATGCTTCATTAAGTTTTTATGGGTGAACAACGGAAGCCCTGAAGGAAAAAAAAAAAAAAAACCCAAACCAAAAACCAAGTCCACTACATTAGCATTATTAGGACACAGCTGGAGGACAGGACAGTAGCCCCTGAGAAGAATAAAAGAAACTTTTAAAGAACTATTGCCCTTTTCGTCCTTCCTCTACTTGGGACAACTCCTGATTAGAGCGCCAGCTCTTCCACCTGGCCTCTGGAGATAGGGGTGCCACCCCAGGCTTTGACAAGCAGAACCTGGTCTCAGTGGAAGAGTGCACTTCATTTGGTGTTTCTGGGATCTCAGTAAGCTAGGGTGGAAAGCAGGGAGCCATGGACTGGACTGGTCTGGTCTGAGCCTGAACCTGTCTAGCTTTTCATCAAGGGATTGTTACTCCCAGCCTTCTAAGGACTGAAGAGAGGGCCAAGGAGGCGGGTGGGGGCTGCCTACCCTCTAGATGCCGCTCACTCCTGAGGATAAACAAGCGAAGGCACAAGCCTGTCCCTTTCCCTGGGGGCTTTGCCCACAAGCCTCAGTTTAGCCCTGAGGATCCGCGGGTCTCCGCCGCTGGGCGCGAGCGCCCCCTCCTGCACCGCGCGCGCCGGGGCAACAAGTGCCGGCGGAGCCTCTGCTCGCGAGGTCGCCTCCAGCCTCCTTCTCTTCGGGCTTGGCGGGGACCTTGGAACCCAGAGAAAATGCAGGAGGCCAGGCGGGCTGCGGCTGAAGCCGGCGACGGCGGCGCACACACTGGGTCCTTTGCGCAGCCCCCGTCTCCCTCCTTGGTCTCCGCGCGCCCCGCTCCGTCGGGGCGGGCAGTGTGAGGGGTCTGCGCCCCCGCTCGCTCTCGGCCGCCCGGCCGTCTTCTCCGCTCCGCGCCTCGGCTGAGCTCTGGCGCGCGGGACGGAGCGGGAGGCCGGCGGCAGGTGAGTGGCGGCTCCGCGGCGGGCGGGGCGCAGGGAGGCGGGTCTGCACGGCGTCTCCTCCCCCTGCGTGACGCGGCCGGCTCCCGGGGAGGACGGGCCCAGCTCCACGCTCGCCGGGGCTTCCCGGGCTGGAGCGCGCCTGAGAGCCTCCGCGCCGGGCATGGGGAGCCGCTTCCCGGGCGGCTGCGGCACGGAGGATGCTCCGGGCGAGCCGAGGTGAGGCGCGGCGGGGGTGCGGGCAGAGTCCCCCGCCGGGGCGGCGAGGGCTAGGGACTGTCTCTGAGGAGTTGGGCTCGGGGTGCTGCGGGTGGCGACTGCTGCAGTTTCCGCTCGGTCCCCCCCCCACTTGCTGGGAGGAAAGGGGAGACCTTTGCTTCTCCCCGATGGGTTCCCCATCTCCTCTCCCTACTTCTGACCGCGTGCGATCCCTTCTCCCCACTCACCTACCAGAGCCGCTCAGCGCCGGGACCCTCCCCCCTCCTGCCTGCGGCCGGGCTCCCTACCCCGTCCACTCCACACTGCCCCGTGCGCCCCAGACCACCTACCCGCCTCGCTGGCGGGGCCGGGGCAAGACCCGCTTCCCACTCCCCGGCCGCGCTGCGCCCCTGCCGAGATCTCCCCAGGAGCCGATCCGTCCCAGGGACCCCAGACCCTCGCGGACACCGTCAGAGGCGTTGTCGCGCTCCTCGGACCCCAGCCCTCCTTCGGCCCTTCCGCACCCCAGCCTTGGGCCCGCAGCACCCCGCACCCCCCCCCCCGGGCAAAGGGGACGCCCCAGTGCATTCTCCGCTTCCCAGAGCTCATGGGTTTTTTTCCTACTGGGGAAACTTTAAGTCCCTGTGGTTTGGCTTCTTGAGGGGACCGAAACGGGGGTCTCCTCCGCCGGGAGAACTGGCGTCAGTATCCGAGGAAGGGGCCGTGTCACCTCGCCGGGAAGGGGCTCTGGATACGCGTGCGAAGTGCGTTTCCAAACGTGTCTTTCCCGGCCGCGTCCGGTGGAGCAGGATTGTGACCCCTGGTGGGAGGGCGCGTCTTTCCTTTGCACTTTTTCTTTCACCTTTTTTTTTTCTTTTGGTAGCGCTGGTGGGCCGGGCGGGGGCGATGGGGCCGAGGGACAGCCGCTGCCCAACGAGGCCGACGCCACGGGCCGCTCCGTGGCCTCTCCCGGCCTCCCAGACCGCGTTCGCCCCGCTCCGTGGGAAGTCTCCCTAGCCCCCGCGGCGTCACACAAGTCCTCATTGTCGGGGGTCTGCGGGGGCGCTTCCGCCCGCCGGGCCGGACCGGGGCGGGCCGCGCGGGGGCGGAGTGGAGAGCCCCGGGCGTGCCGCCGAGCTGGGTGCGCGCTTGCTTGCGGGGGCCGGGCTCGCCTGCTTGGGGCTCTGGCGGCCGGAGGCAGCGTTCGAGTTCCGGGCGGCTAGTCGGAGGCTGAAGCTGCGGCGTCTCCCCTACGCGGGCGCGGGCCGGGAAGCGCCCTCCCACGCTGCGCCCTCTCCCGCTCACGTCCTGCTGGCCCGCGAGACGCACTTCGCGGTGTGGTTGGTTTTGAAAACAGGCCTTGCGGGGGTTCCGCTGACGCTTCACAATACTTAATTTGTTTTCTGGTAATCATATCAATTAAAGGTGGCTTGCATTTGGAACCCCCAATTATCCGGTTCAGGTTTGTACATTTATGTGCCAATTACAGGTATTCAGGAAACCCCTAAGCATCCCCACCCCCTGAATTAGCACCCATTGTTTTTATGATCTCGGTAATGGGCGACCTGGAAGGAACCCTGAATGGTACAGGCTACCGGAGTGAGGAGAGGTTTGGTGGAGTGCCAGCGCGCCCCCCTGCCCGGCTCCTTTGCTCGGTCCTGACTGGGCTGGGTGACAGTTCTGCAAACTGAAAGGGATCTGAGATTTTCCTGATTTCCCATTGAGAAGGGCGACCTAATCAAAGCTGTATAAAAGTCAACTTCTAAGCAATCAGAAATTGTCTGCGGATGTCCTTGATTGAAAGAAACCCGAGCATTCAAATGGAGTATTGAAGAACTCGCAGAAAAGGCTTTTGAAGCGCTATTGTTCTTTTCCACACACAGAGGCCCTCTTAAAGGTTTAGGAAGTTCAAAATGCAGTGATTTGAAAGGGCTGCCCTGTCACTATTTGGCAACCCTGGCGGGATCTGTGGGGATGAAGGAGAGAGGCCAAGGTAGGAAGTGCAAACGTGGTTACCTCTTCTTGGGCCCGCTGCCGCTCTCCAGCGGGGATGCAGTTCTAGACATCAACTTGGCAATGAAGTCCCTTCCTAAAACAGATTCAGAGAATGATTTTGTAGTAGGGTTCTTATTTTGATGGTTTGCTTAAGGTCTGAATAGGCATATCTGAAACATTTAATCATGTGCATTGTATTCAACAATAAAATCAGAATAAAAATTACCTATTGTTGATGAAGCTATCTCACAAGCTGTTTCCCAGGATGGCTCATTTGCAAGATGCACCATTGTGTGAGGGTAGAAGGGAGGGGATTGTATCACTTATTGTTCTTTTCCTCCTCCCAGAGCCAGAGAAGAATATGCTTCTTTGCTCCCCTTTCCCCTCCAAAGTAATTTTTCTGAGATGGGTGGGTGTTTGGGTTGGTACCGGATAGTATCCATCTAAAAATTGCGTTTGGTGGATTTCCCAGGCTCGGAGCCATCCTACGGGCAGATGAGGAATCTATTTGAGGCAGCATTTCATTTTGATAATTTACTCAAGTCAAACATTTTGTTTTTGCTGGGATTTAATCCTCCTCTCAAACTAATAAAGCAAACAAAGCAAGAAAATCACGTTTGGGTCTTTTAGATGGCACTTTAAAAATAGCACACATTAAAGGGTGTTGTCAGGAACTGTAAGTGTTATTTAGAACTCACGGCTACAGAGTGTTCACTAGTTAAGCAAGTGAGGATAAATTACTTCTCAACCTCAGGCTCATCACCTGCAAAACAGGCACAATTACTATCACCTGTGGGCCTTTGGTGATTTCATAGTGAAAATCCGATCATTGAGTGCTTGGGCACATAGGAGGATTTCAAGAGAATGCTAACTTTTAGTGGTAAGAATTCTGTTAAAGTGGATAACATTTGGAATTTGAAGGCCAGGACTAAATCCAAGTACTGTCTTTGTGATGTTTGGCAAATCACCTCTCATATTAATAAAAATAATAATAAACATATGGAATACTGAATGTCAGGTACTCTTCTAATCACTTTAGACACATTCATCTTTAAATAACCCTAGTAAGCAGACATTTGCATTCCCACTGATAAGGGATGTGGAGCCCAGGGAGTTTTGGCAGTTGGGTATTTATATTGCTTAGCAAATAACACCTGGAACCAGGATTTAAACCCACCCATTCTGGTTCCAGGGTCCCCCCGACCACACAGTGTGCCACCTCTAAAGGAGGAGGTGATCCTAGCTGTCTCTATGTTGAAAAGGGAGAAAAATGAAATAGACTTCTATAGAAGCAAGCCACAGACGTTTCCCACATCATATGCTAACAACACACCATGCTTGATTGCTCACAGGGCATGGTGCTGATAGTAGGCAGGCATGTGGGATACTCGGGACTCTGTGACAGTGTCCAGCAGGTAATGGTTGGTCTCAGTTCACATCTGTCTATGCATCTGTGGAAATATTTATTAACTAGGTAACTAATTGTAAATAACTGATTATGCAATTAATTAGTAATACACAGACTGTTAACTGGTATTACTGTGATCAGTTACTAGCTGAGGTAAGCAGAAATTCTCACGGTAAAAGGCAGCCTAGCAGGTGGTAAGAAGTTTGACCTGGGCTACTTGATCACTGGGCTTCAGACTTCAGCTCCCTGGGCCTGGCAAGCTCTGTGGTCACAGCCAGCTCATCTAACTTCTCTGCCTTTCATTTTCTATATAATAAAGTGACAATGCCTACCTCATAGGATTGTTGCTCAGTTTATGAGAATTAATACAAAGTGCTTAGAGCAGTACCTAGCATGCGGTATGTAATGTTCCTTTGCTATTAATATATTATCATCAACTGAGATAAATGTCGTTCCCCATAGTAATAGGAAGGGTTATTTGTTCTTTTTGTGTTTGTTTTCTAACCAGGGATTAGAGAGCAAAAGAGAGGGCTGAGGGTTTCAGGAAAGTATTTTCTTTTGTTCTCTTTTATTGGAAATATTTTCTTGAACATTGCCACTTTGTGCAAAGGAGTTGGGGTAGTACACATCATGCTCAAATCTCCATGTCATTGTCTTTTCCAGCAATTATTTCAAGGAAAATAAAATGACTTTGATGGATTGAATTCCAGAGGTAGAATGGTAAACTTTCCCAATTTACAGATTGGAAAAACGAATCAGGCTTAGGGAGGTGCATAGCTCACATTTGAGCAGCCCCACCGCAACCCTGAATTCTTGGACTCCCTTTCCAGTGCTGCTCCCATGAGACCAGGTGGTCGCCTATACCAGGATAGAAAAGTGGCTTGAAAATATAAATACAGCTTGGCGGGGAAGGTGTTGTCGGGCTAAGAGCATGAGCCAGCCAGACATTGTGTACTAAGGAGTGTCAGTAGGAAATGCAGATTTAGGTCCTTGCAAACCTGCACTGCACTCTGTCAATGAAATGCGTGCCAGGGTCTGAATTTGTGTACACACAAAGAAAACAGACAGCCTATTATGCCAATTAATCACCTGAACATCTCCCCGAGGTTGCAGAGCCAAGGTTTAGGTTTCTTTCTCTGTGACATTCTCTTTGTATTGTTCTTCCATTTAGTCCTGATAGGGGAAGGTTTTGGTTCAGGAATCATAAAACTCCTCTGGCTTCTGTTTCATGAAATATGCAGCATATTCTATTGGAAATAAATTGCCAGCTTGCTTTTATTATTTTATTTTATTTGAACCTGACATACAACCAATCTACAGTGCCAGTGGGGGAGTCTCATAAAAAGAGGAAAATAGAAGTAAAATTCTGCTGAATAGAAAGCTTATAGCTAACGTGATGGAAGTTTAGGGATGTGAAGATGGACAGCTTAGCTTAGGGGATAAAAATGAGGGTTGGGCCCTCAGAAGGCTGAAACTAGTGCAGAGTGAGCTCAAGTAGGCAGCGCTGATCACCTCGGTGAGTCTCACACTGTGGTCCAGCCTGCGTACCGAGTTCTGCTTGTCTCTGCAGGCCAGTCTCTGTTGCTCAGTTAGTTCATGATCAGTTGGTGACTATCCATCAGGTGAGTCATCTTCTTCTTTGCTCTTATCTCTGTTTCTCCTTGTTTCCATCCCAGTCTGTGTCCATCAGTCTTTCTGTCTGTTGTTATTAATCTTAGAATCGAAAATCAAGTTTGAGTGTCCCCCAGGCCTCCATGTGTTGAAATGGGATCTCGAATCATGGGATTTTGAGACGTTGAAAACTGAAATCTGAATATGGCATTTAAGGTTGGGCCTTGGGGAGCTGATCAGGATTAGAAACTGTCACCAGCTTTGGAAGCCCCAGGATTAAACCCTGATGGCTTTACAAAAAGAGGGAAGGAGACCTGAAGAGATACATGCGTGTACTTCCTTTCTCTTGTGTGATGCCTTGTGCTGCCTCAGGGCTCTGCCCTGGAGAAGGTGATCTCTGGATGTTGCCCCTGAACTTGGGGCCTCAGGAACGCTGAGCTGAAATAAACTTCATTACACATACCCATCCTGTGGTATTGTGCTGTTGGCAACAGAAAATGGACTAATGCAGGGATGTCTGGGAGATTAAGGAAAAACATGCTGGTCATGCCTGTAGGCATAGCTACTGTGGCCACTCATGCTTATTAAGTACCTATTGTGCACCTGGTCTGGCTCTGTGCTGGGTATCGTGAACTGTACCAAGACGCAGAGGTGCAGTTTCCCCTTCAGGGACCTGGCCTCATGTCCCAGTATTGCTACAGCATAAGTTGTGCCACTGAAAATACCTCAATGCCCAGGAAGCTTCTGGAAAGCCGTCCAAACAGGGAAGGCTGCATAGAACACTGTGTATTTCAGCTGGGTCTTGAAGGTTGAGTAGGAGTTTCACAGAGCTTAAAGTGAGTTCATCAGGAAAGAACAGCATGGGGAAGATGCTCAGACAGGAAGGTTTGTTATTGGGCTCCAGAGCGGCACACTTGGGTGTGGTCAGCATGCAGAACCATTTCAACCATGTGGTTGAAATGGGTTTTATGTAGAGTGTTTTCCAAACTGAGTTCCAGGGAACATTCATGTCCCCCAAGATAGTTATATTTCAGAAGGAGGAATGCTCAGGGAGAAAGAGTTCCATGCTCAGCAATTTTTGGAATGTGATAAATTGTATTCTTTACTGCTCTTAGTAAATCATGGCATGTTAAAGGGTCAGAGATTTTCTGCAATAAAGAAACTTACTTTAGCTGGGTGTGGTGGAACACACCTGTAATTCCAGCACTCAGAAGGCTGAGTCAAGAGGATTGTGGTAAATTTGAGGCCATTGTGGGCAACATAGGGAGTTCAAGGCCAGTCTGTACTGCGTAGCGAGACCCTGTCTGAAAAAACCAAAATAAAAAAAAGAAAAAAAAATTTAAAAACTCATTGAACTGAGAATTTTCTAAACTTATTTGCATTATGTATTAGTCAAGATGTGTCACTGTGAAAAAAATTATAGTTGAGCCTTTGTTACTTAAGCAGGCAAGATTTGTTTTGGTCCATGGTTTCAGAGGATTCAGCCCACAGTGATGTGCTTCTGTTGTTTTTGGGCCTGTGGTGAGGCAGAGTGTGAGAGTGGAGAGTACGTGGGGTAGCAGAGCTGCTCATTGTGGAGGGAGAGCAGGAAGAAAGGGAGAGGAAGTCCCTGCCTCGGGCTCCTCATCAAGAAAATCCCCCAGGACAGACTTCCCTCCTTCCACACAGCCCGCCCCTTAGCTAGCTGTGGAAGTGCCCGGACTGGCCCCAGTGCCCTGTGGAAAAACAAGTGAGATCCAGCCATAGCACCTTAAAACCTCTGATTTCAAGAAGCACCTTGCAGTGTTTTATGAGGTAGATTGAGGACACTCTGAAATGAAATAGGACACTCTGTACCTACCACTCTGCTCATGCCATAGAACTACAGATACAGTGGAGGCCTCTTTGTCACTTCTTCCTGATTGTATCTGTCTTCTGCCAGATGGAATCATTATACTAAATTTGATACTCATCATTCCATGTAATTCCTTAGACAATGCTTTTCAGAAGACATACACAGAATTCCACTGAATGTTCAGTTTCTGGTTAGTTCCTACCTAGATAATAAAAAGAAATATTATTTTATGCAATAATTGCCTTGAAAGAAAGGACATTTAAGAAAAGATGCATAGATTTGCTTTTAATTGTAGTGTCTGGAATGTAGTACCTGCTCAGTAAGTTTCTGCTGAATTGAATTAAATGTGTGTAATCTCATGTGGTTATTATGTAAATGTGGGTGAAAAGATTGGAATAAATTAATTTTTTCCATAGAAAGTATTGAAATATTTTGTGGTCAGTGAACTTGAACACTTTTTTGTTTCAGTTCTTTACTTTGTAGTATGGATTTGTGAGTAAAGCATAATGATCACCCATTTTAAGTTGTTTCAATGTTTTATTGACATCTTTTAGAATCATTAGTTGTGAATAATTATCCAAATTAATCAATAGTTATCCAGATCTGTCCTCAGATAGTTGACTCAGTGGAGCTGTCCACTTCCATTACAGGAGAAGTTGTAAATATAAGTGGTTTCAATAAAAAAGGAAATTTATAAGTTACAATGCTAATTAATTACTCTGTACTTTGACACTAAATACTTTGTAGGTTTATGAGGGTCCTATCCTTGGAGTCCTCAAGAAATAACTTACTGCATTCTCAGTGGAGGGTTGCAGTTAGCATTCTCCTGCCGACATGAGCGTTCCTCTTGATGTATGTGAGGGACATCCTCTTGAAAAAGTTCATGCCATCTGAAGCATGAATCATATTGGTGTGACATTTTTCCTTTTTATTATCCTTCCTATACCCATGTGTTACTGTGGTACACACAACATGTACATAGCAAAATAGTGATAAAGAATGTATGCTAGAAAGAATGAGAGGAGAGAGAAAGAGGACTTACAGGCTCACTGGGGGGTTGGCTTTTGGTACTGAATCATGGCTGTATGGGAGATAACAGATGAGCATTTCCCATGGGCCTAGAAAGTGATCACACTGAGGATCTACGGGATTTTTCTGTCTTTATTTTTGCTGGAAGATTTCCCCTAGTAGTTTTAAGAGTAGTTACATCCCAGCAGTTAGCAACAAGAGTGAACTTTGTGAAGTGAGTGATCATAAATATAACATAAAGCACAAAGGTAAGGGAGAGATGCTGTGTACAGCTACTCCCTGGTGATTCCTGAGTGGTGCCTGTGCTTTATGACAGTGGCTTATGATTGTGCTTGTTTTGAACTGTGGTCACATTATTCTGAGCAGCACTAAATGCATAATCACAAAAGTTCTAAACGTGAGTCACAGCCATCCACATATACTCAGGTTAAACCAGAAGTGCTGCTAATTCAATTGTGGATCAAGTCAGAGACAGGCCAACCATACACTGCATCTGAGACATAGCAAGTATTGTTAGAACACAGTCCAAATGAATGCAAAAAAGGTTACTGAAATTTATTCCTTTTTGAAGCTGAATGGATTTATAGACCACATAGAAGTTGGATTCTTGCCAACCTTCTGCTAACTTCTTCATTTTAATGTAGTTGAATTTATCAATCTTTTCTTTAATGGTTGGCACTTTTTATGTCTTGATTAAGAAAGTCTTAAAAAAAAACAAACTGGTGCCATGAAGATATTCTCGCTTATTATCTTCTGAAAGCTTTATGTCTTTGCCATTCACATTTAGATTCAGTAATCCATGTGGAGCGTGTATGTGTGTGTAGATGTGGTGTGAGGTAGGAATTTATTCTAATGTTCTTTCATATGGAGAACTACTTTTTGGAACTTAGAGTCATCTCATAGGCATATGCTTTGTCCACTCTTTTGCCCATACCAGTTTATTATTTAAGCTTCATCATAAGCCTTTGTGTTTGTCAGGACAACCTCCTACAATGTCCTTCTTCAAAGCTGTCTTGGCTTTCCTTAGCCGTTTGTCTTTCCTAGCTATTTTGTAATCATCTTTTAAGGTTAGAGAAAAATACTTTTAGGATTTGGTTTGCATTACATTTGATTTATAGACTGATTTAGGGAGAATGACATCATTATGACATCGAGTCTTTCTATCCATAAATATTGTAACTTTCTCCATTTCTTTAGTTCTTATTTAATGTCTTTCAGTACAGCTTATAGTTTCCTCCACAAGGGTTTGTACTGTTTTGTTCAGATTTATTTTTACACAGAATGCTGTATTGTTTTCTTAGTGTTATTATAAATGCTATCTTTAAAAAGTTAAATTTTCCAGTTGTTAGTTTTTAATCCCATACTCCTTTTTATTTTGAGTCAGTGAGTGCTTACCATGTACTGTACAGTGTCTCATTTGCTTCCCAGAACAGAACCCACATGTGGACACGGTCCCCACCCTTGCAGCCCGCCTGTGTAGGCTCTAAGAGATCATGTTGGTCCCTGGGGCAGCAATGCAGAGTGAGCGGAAGGCTGAGAGGGTCAGGCCGCAGAGCAGCCAGCACTTCAGTTCAATGACAGAGGTTTGAGAAACACCTGTGCTATCCTGTGGAGAGTGAAGGGGTGAATGGGAGGGTGCAGTTCCTTTCTGGTCAGGTACCCTGCCTGGTATGATGCTGAGGTCCTGAGTCTTGCTCCTGGGCCTGCTTCGGCATTTCAGGCAGACAGTGATGATGCAGGGCCTGCCTAGGGATCAATTCTGGTGGGACACCCCGTTTTCCAGCTTGACTTTGGGGGCATACATCAGATCACCGGGTATTCTCACTTTAGATGAGGTACAAGGTCCGGGATAATGAAAACAGGTGTTCAACTCCTCTGTTCAAGCTGGGGTAGAAATGCAGATCTCCTTGCATCCAGACCAGTGCGCTGTCCACCTCAGGCCCCTGAGGGCCACTGACAGTCTGGCAGGAAGCTGCAGGGAACATGGTGTCCACAGAATTGTAACACATGTATGTAAAGAAGGGGATATTGGGAGCAATAGCCCTTGTGGTGATTATTATTACCTGCCAAGTCATTCTTTCTCTCTCTGGTATCCTTTGTGCTATTTATCTTTTCACAAATCGATCACTTTTTACTCTCTATTCTAATGGATTTATGTTTTAGGACCTATGGCAGATATGGCAGTTCCTCCAAAAAGTACTCCTTAGTTCATCAATGTTAATAGTGTTTTAAATTCCTCTTCTCCCTTGTCAAGTGCTGACTGCTTTTTGCCTCCTGTCACACCCTGTTGTGAGTTCGTGTCCCATTCCTTCTTCAGGAGTGAGCATGGCAGTGTGAGTTGAAGTTCATATGAAAGAGTTTGTCTCATAGAAAACAAGCTTACGGCAAAGAGCAGTTGGCTACTTGGTGAGTCCAATAATACTGTGTATTTTCTGTTTGCCATCTGTAGGTTCCTATGAGCGGGGCCAGATATTCTGTACACACCGAAGGCCCCGATGTCTCTGTACAGAGTGAAATCTGGGTTTGTTTGAGTAGCCATAAATCAGCATGGCCGAGAGGAAGAGGGGCTGGGAGGAAAGGGATGTAAAGACTGGACCAGCGCTGCCCTCCTGAGAAAAGAAAGCTCATACAGTGTAGGCTCAATCTAAGCTTGATACCTCCCTCTACCTGTGAGACCCAGACTCTGTTAAACACCCCACTTCTTTATGACTTCGTTGTTGTCTTCCAGGCTTCTTAATCTCAATTCCTCTACAGATAAAGCAATCCTGAAGGACACTATCTTTCATGTTTCTGATGCTTGACTTTTGACATAAACTTGTGCTGTTTTTAATTTTTGAAAGTCTCCCATCATGCCTTTGCATTAGAGTGTCCTTACTACTCTCTGTGGAGTAAGCTATTTTGAATATGTGAAAACAAACTTAATACTTTTTGAGACACATCTTTAGCTCCTATCCTTCAACACTGCTTGTCCCTCTGCTTCCCGTTCTGTCCTCACTGCTCTCCCCTGTCCTGCCCCCTCTATCTTTCTCTTTATTTCCTTCTTTCCTTAGTTTCAAATGTGTTGTGTGGAATCAGCAATGACTACCACAAAATCTTCTTCACCTAGAGGGTGAAGGTGTGATGTTTACAGTTAATAGAACATGTTTGTTTCCTCTCTTTTTCATGTGCACTATTTCAGCAAAGGAGGAGGTGTTTGGGGAATAGTTGAGAGAGAGATTTCTAGTTCTTGTTAAATCCCATAGTAACATAAGTATGTCATAGTTGGAATTGTTGACTTGCTGGATTATCTGGAGCTGGTTTAAAGCCATAGCCTAAGGACAGAGATTGTGCTGATCAAGTGAACATGCCAGGGTAAAAGTGCCCCTCTGTGTCATCTCTGAAGTATCACGACTCCCAGGCAGAATTGCATCATGACAGTGAGCTCTACTGTATCAGTATTCAAGAGACCAACAGCAGGTAGCTTAGCGGGAAGGATAACATGGGAAACCAGCTACAGAGGTGTTGGAAGAGCTAAAAGTGTGATAAAGAAGCCAAGGACAGAGGCCATCAGGAAGCCAGCTCCTATAGATATGCAGGCACTAGGAGGATGTGGTTGCATCACAGCCCAGAGGGGTGCTCCTGAAGGACAGGCCACACTGGAGAAAGGCCATGGTTTGGGGCTGCCAGAGCATAGCACTGGCTGTACAGTAAGTGTGCACAGCCCACAGGGATGGGCTGGAGCCAGGGAGGAGATGGCACTTCAGGGGGTGCTGCTTGAAACAGAGAAAGGAAGGGAAGTGTGCCGATTTCTCCTCCAGCCTCCTGTCTTTGCCAGTCTTTCCCATTGGGTGAACCTAACTGGGAGTCTTGGCAAGGCAGCCTGAGAAATGAAGCTGGGATCTACTTTCTGCAGCAACCAATTGAGCAGGACAACGGGCCAGGCGCGGATCTAGAGGAAACAGACCAAGGGCTTGCTCCTATACTGGGAAAGTGCAGGCAAGTGTCACGTACCAGCAGTGACATGTTCTAGGGAATGTAACCCAGCCAGGTGTGTTGTGTAGTTACAGACACACTTACACGGACTGGATGGGATAGGTCATGTGTCAGGGAACTGTACCTGTCTTACAGAAATGTTTAAAAATACTGCAGCATTCAGGGAAGGCAGCAAAATGAAACACTTAGTTCTAGATCAGCTTCTTCGTCTTCTTTTTTCCTGCCTTCCCACTGCATCCCACCTGTCCTCCCTGTGGTAGCAAATTGAAAGGTCTCTGCTCTGAATGGATTGACTGTCTCATTGAGTGAGCTCTGTTAGAGCCTGGTACCCTGGGGAGTACGGGGGCAGCAGTAGGACCACACAGTCCTTTCTCTGCAATTGCAGAACCTGAGACTCAAAATAATTTTGGTAATTCATTTAGTGGTAAAAACCTGCCATGGCCCTTACTGCATGAGGCTTCCTAGAATCTGTATTGATCCTTCTTGGGGTGAAGGCCGTGTGTTTTATTCCAGAAGTAGTCAGGGGTTTGAGTGCAAGGTGTCACACCATACTTTGGTAGACATAGGGCAAATAAAAGGTAAGTGTATGTACAGTATGTGTTGCCTTTCTGAAATAAAGTCTACCTTCTGAACACATCAGATGCCAGGAAATTTAGATGAGGGGTGGTGAGCCTGTGTTTCAGCACTTCAGAGGTAGAATGAATGGAAATGTAGTTCAGTAACTGGTAGCTCTAGCGTGGTGTTTGTGGTACACATGTCAGCCCCTCTGGAGTCCTGAAAGCCCTGTGGCCTGGTAGAGTAGCTGTCCACCCTGCAGATGAGGAGACTGCTGTGGATTGAGTCTGGGCATACTTGTGGCTAGGTCACCCAGGGATCCATAGTGCAGCTGAGCCTTCTATTCTTTGCAGGTAAGGTCCTTTTGGGTGCGATTCTTAGGTTACATACACTCTAGCATCTGGATGGAATGAAGGAAGACAGCAGATGAATATCTAGGTAAAGCCACACTGGCTGCAGTATTCTTACATGGATACGGTCTGTCCAAGACCTGGCTGATAACTAGCTCTGTGGTCACGGGCAAATCCTTTACTCTGCGAGCTTCAGTGAGTTCTTATAAGGTTATTTTGCAAATAAAAAAATACAGGAAACACAGTTAGAACCATGAGTGGTACACCCTGGCAAACCACAGTCGTGGTTCCTCTCTCCCCACTTTCCACCTTCTGACAAGTGAAATACATGCACCATGGCACACAGCTCTTCCCTTGGAAAAGACATATTTCAACATGCAAAGATAATTCTGTAGTTAAATAATGATGGAGGGCATATTTTGGGGGGCGGTTCCTGAGGATTGAGTCCAGGACCTTCACCTGAACTATATCCCCAGCTAACCCATCCCACATTTTGAGAGAAGGTTAGAATTGCTAAATTGTCCTGGCTGGGCTTGAATTTTCATTCTTCCTGCCCTAGCCATCCAGAACTGGGATTGCAGGCAGTGCTTTTGTTTCTTCATTCTGAGGAGGAGTGGCTAATGTTCTCTTTTCCTCTTCCGGAACTAAGTTATGGTTTGCTGTGATCCTGGTGGTATCTGTTGTCTTCAGAGCTTAGCAGGTAGTTTGATATTTTGTTCACTCCAAATGTGACTAGGGAGGGGAAGCAACATTCCAACTTGCCATGGAGAGCAACTTTATTTCTTGTCAGCACACATGGGACTGTGTAAACCATGATTCACTTTGGATGGGAATAAGAAAATATTTTCTTTTTCTGAATATTTTGCAAGATTAATAAAGCTGCATTCTTACAGAAAGTTTATTAATCCATAACTTACAGGAAACTCCAGAGGAAGGAGACATGAAATATGTTCTGTAGGTAAAGATATCCGGCGTGTCACTGCTAGAATTGAATTCTGCGCACATCCTTCAGCTTGCTGTCATCTAGAGACATTGCAGGGTGCTGATAGGATGATGACTTTGTCTTGTGTTTCACTTAAATGATTATTTCATTTTATCTTTAAGAGAGCACAAAGAAATGGGTGAAAGAGAGAGAGTAACGGTATGCAGGATTCTGATCCTCTTCTTCCTCCACAGAACAGAAAATCACGTGCTTGGACACTGGCTTCCATGCACTTGGGCTATAGGCATGGGGTCTCTAGAATAGAGGGGGTGGTGCTAGGGTGATGGTGATGAGGACGCTGGTGATGGTGATGGGAGATACTGGCTACTTCTGTATCCATTATAAGAAGAAAAGCTTGGTAGGAGAGGACTGTGTTCTGTATCAGCTAATATCACCTCATCTATTTAATTAAATCGCTTCACCCATTGACTTGGTATTTGTTAAGCTGCTGAAGAGTGCTGAGCACACTGGTGAGCTCCATGGATATGGTCATATAGCTGGATGTGTTGATACACACCTGTTGTTCTCAACTACTTGGGAGCTGGGGCAGGGGCATTGCAAGTTTGAGGGTAGCCTGGGCAACTTAGTGAGACCTTGTATTAAAACAAAAATAAAAGGGCTGGGGGAATATAGCTCCGTATAGTGTTAGAGCACTTGCCTAGCATGTGCAGAGCCCTGAGTTCAATCCTCAGTGTGGCAAAAAACCCAAACAAACAAACAAAAAAAACCCGCCAAAGGCAGACTTTCTTCCTCAAGATCCAGCAATAGTTAGGAAAGCACAGACAAACAGACAAGAAGGCGGTGGCTAAATACAACTGGAAAGGTGTTCACTGGGTGAAAATAAGACAGGGGTGGGGTCAGGAAAGGATAACATGTAAAGATGTTGAGGATTACTTGGAATTTGCTGCTGATTCTTCCATGCAGTAAATACATTCTGGGTGCTGTGCTGGGCTCCAAGCTTAAAAGTTCAGTGTTACAGGAACTGTAGTTGCCTTCAGGGTGCATGGAGTCCATTGCAGAGAAATCAGCCTTCAAGGTCAGGGAAGAAGGAGAAAGGTCGAGGCCAGCACCATCACATGGGGGTTTGACGTAATTTCGTGCAAGTGGGTCATGGAGTGGTGGGTGGCAGGAGAAGCGGGTCTGGAAAATCATGACCAGTGCATTATAGCCCCTCAAATCCTAGTCTTAGCAATGAGAGTGGGGCTGGGTAGATGTTGCTGAAATTGCCTTTCCAGTTCTCCAGTTGTCCAGGAACAAGACCAGTCTAAAAGGAAATACAGTTGTGATTATTTAGGTGCATGGAAGTTCTGTGCGTGTGAACACGTGTGTGTGTGTGTGTGTGTGTGTGGTGAATTGTGTTTTTAATGATCTCACCAGTCTCCCAT
The DNA here is from genome assembly GCF_000276665.1 of Chinchilla lanigera. Lineage (NCBI taxonomy): Eukaryota > Metazoa > Chordata > Mammalia > Rodentia > Chinchillidae > Chinchilla > Chinchilla lanigera. Next base: position 2,340,759 of record NW_004955464.1, read on the forward strand.
TGTAAGGACTGCAACCTCAGGTGCCCAGAGGACCAGGTCTTCCTGGAGAAGATAGGCTAGGTCAAGGGTGGGTCAGCCACTGTTTGAGCCCAACCAATAGTCACCTAAGGGAACACTGAACTGAAGTAGCCAGGTCTTTGTTTTTTTCAAGAAAAACAAGAAATCTTGCTTTCTGTATAAAGTGTCCCATTAAATTTTGGCATTAAATCATTTAAAACAAAGAACAAACAGAAAACATTTTGTGGGGTAAAGATAACTAGCATGTGGGGTGTTTATTTTAGCATATGCACATACCACTCGTGAATTCTTGCTGCTCTTTGTTTGTTTGTTTGTTTGTTTCTTTTTTTGGGGGGGTTTCTTTTTTGTTTGTTTGTTTGTTTGTTTTCTGGTACCAAGAATTGAACTCACGACCTCGAACTTGCCAGGCAGGCACTGTGCCGCTGAGCTAAATCCCCAGCCCCTTCTTGCTGCTCTTTATAACTAGTATGTTACGACTGCATGGATCTCCCCTAAGTGCCAGTCAGTGTATCAGGGATATTTGGTCAGAACACCATGGATAAATTGGGTCAGTTATGGCAAAGAACAAAGCTTCTGCAAGTTAGTTAAATGGCAAAAATTGGTCCTCATTTGTTTGTATGTCCTCAGTCACCTTGTTTGACCTTCTTGATCACACATTTCTGATACATAGTAAAAGCTTTGGTAGAGCTGTGTTCACGGTAATCCTGGTGTGTTCTTCGCGGTGTACTGGGCAGCACTGATGTTGCTATCTGTCTAAGTCCACAGCTGCCTTAAGTAAGCCTGTTATGTGCAGCCATGGAGGGCAGCCCCTGGGAAGGACTGGATAAGCAGGGTTAGGGTCTGTAATGACCGTGCTCCTGGCTTTCTCATTTAGGGTTGAGACTCCCAGCCCCCGAAATACACACATTTCAATCCACAGCGAGAACACGAGCAACTTAGTAGTTACTGTGGAATTGAGTGAATGTCATAAATATTTATTTATCTTTTTCATAGCTGGCATAAAAATGTTAGGATATAAAAAAGTTGTTCAGTATAAAAACAACAGAAAATTCATTGGCTATCCATCTCCTGAATGCGTGTGTCTCTTCAGGTTTTCATTAGCGTCTAGCAATATACTTTGAGAAATTAGATTTGAACAGAGGCTGCAGCAGAATATGAAAGCTCCTACTGCTCATAATTAACCCGTTTTAAACAAGGATCCATGGCACACAGCAGCCTCCTTTTAACCATGTTGTGGCTGTAGGAAAGTGGAATGTCTGTCTTTCAGAATTTTTAAAATAAAATGTGTCTTATTCATTAAATTGGACAGCACTAGCAAGTATAAAATGGGGGAAACCCACCTATCTTTCTACCCAAATGCAATCACTGTTTTGTATTTCAAACCATAGAGATAAAGACTTAAATTTGAGGTAAGACCAGGATAGGTTTCTGCCTTGATCTTCCACTTACTTAATCTTAGTTTTTTCATCTGTGAAATCGAAATAAAGGTATTATGTATTTTATGTGTTATTTTGATTATTAAAGCAGATAGTGCATTTAAGAATTTAGCACATTACTCAGCACCTAAAAAACATTACAAAAATAAGGTATTATGGTTAATTTTTCTGTTCTTTTTGCTATAAATGTTTTAGTTTATGGAGTTCATGCTATAGTCAGTGTGCTATATTTTTATTTTGCTCAAAAAACATTACTTTATTCTCATATCTCTTTTGTAAGCCCTCTTTGAATGTGCTTTAAACAGGTATGGAATATGTACTAAGTATCATAATTTAACCTCTTCTTTTGTACTTTTTTATTAAAAATTAGGGCTCTGATGAGTGTTGTAACGCTAACATCTTTAGCCATTGATCTTCTGTGATGGCTCACTTTTCTGGTTAATGCAGTGATTAAATTTTTCACGTGCTGTGGGCAGTTACCACCAACATTTGTCGTTGGAACTGCCAGCAGTTAAGAAGCATAATGTGTCCGTGGTGTCCACTGTGATGGCCACCAGCCACAGGTGGCTGTTGAACATTTACAATAGCTAGTGTGACTGAGAAACTGAAATTTCAAAAAAATCACTGTGTATAATTTTAGTTTGAATAACCTCATTGGCTAGTGGCTTCTGTCTTGGATAGCATACACTTGTATTGTTCAAAGAGGTAGTGTGCACTAGGCTGAGATTTTGTGTTTATGTGGACACATTATCAACTGTTTGGGTTTTTTCTTTTGCTCTTTTCTTTTTTCTTTTTTTTTTTTTTGGTTTTTCTCCGGTACCAGGAACCGAACTCTCGACCTTGTGCTTGCCAGGCAGGCGCTTTTGCCGCTGAGCTAAATCCCCAGACCCTCTTTTGCTCTTTTCTTTAAAGCCTTGGTATAGTCTGAAGATCCTGCCTTTTACCTTTCATTACATTCTTTTAAATTTTTTAAAGTTTTTTTTCAAACTCAGGACCTTGTGCTTGCCAGGCAGGCACTTGTGCCACTGGGCTAAATCCCTGGTCCCATTCTTTCAATTTTTGATAGAAGGTTGGTGGAAGGTGCCTCACATACTTGCTCCCATGTGAAATCAGAAGCCTAAATTCAGAATGTTGACTTATATGAAGACCCTTCATGAAATAAATGTGTCTGATTTCAGTCTCGAAGGAAAATTTTTGGCTTCTGCAACCACGTCTGGGTGTAGTGTAGCTGTAGGTATGGCTGTTGGTAAGGCCCTAGCTGTTCAGTTTTCACGTATCAGCTTTACTTTCTTTGTACTGTTTTGTAGGCGGCCTGATCCCGAGCAGCAGAGAGGTGGCTGCCCCAAATCTAGGCTTCCATCCCATTAGTTTAGCAACCCCACTAAGGGAGAAGACTTCTCCATGGGCCCACAGAACAGCATAGGGATGGATCTCAGTGGACTTGTTCTCGCTCCTGAACTACTCTGTGTGGCCAAGACTAAGCAGGTAGAATTCATGCTCATTGGCTGGGACGAACTGCAGGCCAACCTCTGTGGCCAGAAGCTCAGAGCAGCACCACTGAGCTGCATGGACTAAAATTGGGATAAGAGGATGATTCAGCCCAGGAAAACCAGGGTGGACCACTCAGGCCTGACAGTCTGGCAGGCACATGACTCTTGATTGATGCCTAGTGCTCTGTGCTTTAGCCAAGACAACACGGTTTTAATGATTTGACCTATATCTTCAAAGCAATCTTGGTTCCTCCAGTTCTCTTCTTAGGAAAGCTAGTTTGTTGGGTGGGAAGTAGAGATGAGATGAAGGAAGGCAGTAGAAGTTTCTGTCCTGTATATTGCTATCAATTTACATAGTAGGCTTCTGTCATTTAGTGGGACCATTTTTCTATCCAGAGAAAGGGTTTTCAGATGCATTGTACAGTTATGAGAAGTCAGGGTATTTAGATTCCATCTAGTCTTAGGCTGTGTTCGTGGCAGTGTACTCACAAGCTAATTCCTCCTCTCTAGGGAGTAGGTAACTGTGCCCCAGAGAGTTAACAGTGTAAGTAAACTGATGAATCTTTAGTGATTATTTTTCTTTATGAATAAAGCAGAAGATAGATTGCCTAAGCCCCTTAGAAGTACTGTACCTGAATGAAAGCTGATGGGATTTGCATGTCGGACTCTGTATAATCTAGGAATCAGGTAGAGAGTGGGTACTTCAGTTCCCTGCTGGCTTAGGACAGCAGCTTGGGATGTACGGGTGTAATTAAACCGCCCTTCTAGTAATTACAGAAAGGGACCCACTGCCCTTAAACGTGACTGTATCGTATTAGATCATCATGAAAGCGTGAAGCTATTTATTTAATCGGCAAAGCCCATGCAGAAAATATTTTATTAATATTCCCATTTTCTGATTCAGCTCTTTGAGTAATAAATAGTGACTAAAGCAGTTTTCTTTCTACTGTTCATGCTCAGCCCCGGAGAGGCACCAGTTATGCCAGTTTTCCTTTAAACTCTTTATCATAAAGCATATGAGCAAATTAATATTTCTCAGCCACAAGATGAGAGTGACCTCACAAGTGAAAGTTCATTTCTTGCCGTAGCATTTACTATATAGTGAAATGAGGGGTCATCATTTTTATCTTTCTCTATTTTTTTTTCACTTTGTTTTCATGTGGCAAGAGTGCTGATTTATTATCAACTTTTAACTAGTCAGTCACTGTTGTATAATGTCGTTACAGTGTCAGAACACTTCTCTGTTTTTAGTGTTATTTTATTTTCAGTGGGATCACGGGCAGGTTCGCCATATTTGAAAAGGCCTAGGTAATGGACCTCAGTCCTCGCAAGTCTCTGTGCTCACTTTTGCAGAGCTGTCAAGGCTGGATTGAGTTACCTGTGTGCAGGTAAAAGGAATGAAGGGCCATGTAGCAGAAAGAACCAGGCTAAGAGAGAATATAAACATTGCATCCTCAGGCTGGTCAGAAGATCTGTGTCCTGAAAGCTACTTACTTGCTGTCTTGGGATCTACAAACTCAGCTGAGGAAGAAGGATTTGGATGCATGATCTCCAGGAGCCCTGCCCACTGTTATATTCTATGGCGTTATGCCCCTTCCCATGTTTTGCTTGTCTCTCTGCAGTAAGGCCCCATGACTGGCATGTTGTTAAGGTTGCACACACACTAGCTTCTCAGAAGCCTTCTCAGTTTCCCTTACCTAAGCTCTTTCCTCTTGCGCTCTTGCTGTGCTTTTCACAAAAGACACTGTCTATTGGGGCTGGGGAGTGGTGGTGTTCTGTGTCTCATCTTTCCCATCAGGCTATGAGTTCCTTGTGAGAAGGGGTCTTTTCCTGTGTGTTTTTCCATTTATCAAAAATACATTGAATTAGATACTCAATAAATATTTGGTAATCATGTGAGTAAGGTACATTACATTCTCAAGGTCTTAACCAGAATAAGACAAAGATACAAATTTGTATCTAAAACCAGATACAAATATATGTGAAAGGGGTCTTTTCTTTCTCTTTTTTTTTTTTTTTTTTTTTTCTGGTACCAGGAATCGAACTCACGATGTTGCGCTTGCCAGGCAGGTGCTGTGACGCTGAGCCAAATCCCCAGCCCTGAAAGGGGTCTTCTCTATAGTTGTGGGGACACTGCTTAGGTACTTAGACCATATAATGCAAATTCAGTAGTTTCTCTGGGAGATTTCACTTTAATGTATATGACATGCCAAATTTTTGCAGTTGAGTGGAGAGGTAGATCATTTCGTGCCCCTAATGGAATCCTTTTATACATTTCTGAGTATTCAGCACCTTATGGTAGGACTATGCTTTTGCTCGTCATCATGTCACATGTGGCCTTTTTGGTGGTAAGGTTATTCCAGTGCTTTTTCAAAAGGACAGAGAGCCTCCACCGTCATCACTGGTGTTTTGATGTTGAGAGATCGTTTTTGTGTGGCCTCTGGGAGAGCCAGTCTGCCAGACAAGACAATGTGCATATATCTCCCCACATCAATGAGAACTGAGCTGTCCTCTAGAAAATTAGGTTTGAACTGCATCAATGTCAGTGCCTGAGACTAAGTAAATCCCATTTTGTGATTGCACTGTGTGAATGGTGTAACGTGTCTAGATGGGCACAGCTATGATTGCTTCTGTTCCCTCAGCATTACGAAATGGTAATGCGGAGGATTTGTGTGAGAAGTATCTCCAATGAACAGCCCCAGCCACGTCAGATAATTTAGGCCTGCACTTGGGAGGCCACTGTGGCACAATGTGAGATGTTACTATTAACTGGAGATAATGTGAAAATCATTCTTTTGGCTTGTTAAAATAAAAGATGCTGGCATGAACGACTTGAGTAATCTCACTTCATTGGTATTACATGGAAGAGGACTGCTGGCATGGCTGTGTGCTGGGTGTTCATGGGCCGATCACGGGACCTTTCATGGCCTTTGTTCATTCAGCCACTTTAATAAGTGCCTACTGTGTGCCAAGCAATGAAGCAATTAAAGAATGAATGTTGGGCGTGTTTAGATAGGAGCAGCTTCCCAGATGGAGCCCATTGTTTTTATCATTCTCTCCACCTCAGATTTTAAAAATCAACCTGGAAAGTGCATGCTGCAGTACTGATGCACTGTTCCTTTTTACACACTCTGTGGACCTGCAGCAGTGGTGTTTCACATCTGCAGCATTCACATCAGGGGTGAGTGCTTGCCTGGATAAGCCCTGGGAGCCGCCAAACACTGTCGCTGCAACAGGTTGGAAAGACGCAAAATGGTACTTCCAAAGGCCCTCTGCTTGCCTAACCCATTGGAAATGGCTCACAGTTTCAATTTGGTGAGTAGCAGGCATAGGCAGCCATCCATTCCATGAGTAATGCATACTCTAGGAGGCTGGGGTGGGCTGTTATAATCTAGCACTGATCACTTACAGCAAGTAGCATAGCCCATTTGGCTCTGGCTGCCAGTGTCTTAGACATACTGGGTCTTCATTATGAGGCAGGAATCTTAAAATTTGTTGAATCCACTAGGTCTGTTTTGGCTCAGACGGATGCATATTATTTTTGTGCCATAAGTGTAAGCCAGCTTCCATGGAAAGCAGCAAGAAATTGAGTCCAATGTGTGTAGCTTGGACTATGTGATCTTGGGCCAGTCACTTTGCTTTTTTCAGCCTCATTTTTTTTTTTTTTTTTTTTTAGTCTATTAAAGGAGAGCTTGTTACCTGAAATACGCTAGATGTAGATAGGATTCTGGTTCCTAGTATTGTGTTTGCTCAGCCAGAGGGCTGAGGAGAGGCTTTTGTGTATATATAAATATATCTCAGAATACTGACTTCTCCCCCTTGGCCTACCTTCCGAAGCATATGCATGTTAGTAAAGTAAATATGCCTGTCAGTGTTCTAATTTATTTTAAGAAATGATATAAGCTTATAATCACGGATTTAAATTAATATTAAAATTGTGTTTAATTAGGACAATCCCTTTGTGAGATTAGAAAACTGCTGTCCATCCATCCATCATGTTATTGCCTTATTATGTGTTAGTATTAAGCACCTGATATATGCTTGGTATTATGCACAGTGCTTAGAAGAAAAGAAGAGTAAGATACAGTCTCTGGCCACAGATTTCTCCTTACCCTCCACAAAGGATAGACACTTGCACTAACAAGCGGTCCCTCACATTGTGCTCTGTGTGGCGGAAGTGATGTTGGTGGGTGGATGGCCTCCAGTGGAAAAGAAGAAAAAAGGTTCCTCAAATCTGGCTCCTGCGAGCATCTTTAATCATTTCAAGCTTCAACTAGGGACTGAATTGGAAGGAAAAACTGTGAAAAACTCATTTATAAACAAAAGCCTGGCCAGGAGTCAGACTGCATTTGCTCTGATGAAGGACTTCAGTCTCAGAAGAGCATACATTCAGACCCCAGCCCAGCCTTCAAGTCAATGTTCAAAGGAGGGAAAGGCCACACAGAAAATGCAGTGTAATTGGGCACCCTGGGAAGAATGGGACAAAACCCAAGGAGTTTTGTGAAGCCTCAGCGTGGTCCCTGAGCCTAGAGCCAACATCACCAGCCTCCCAGAAAGAACAGCACACGTGACTGTGAAGTCCTTCCTAGCCTGGGTTGGGGGAGGTGGCCCTGGATGGTTAACATGGTGGGGACTTGGGTTGCGCACTTTTTTTGTACTGGACATTGAACCCAGGGACTTTGTACTGAGCAGCAATCCTAACCATTTTTTTATTTTATTTTTTTAAAATTTTAATACAGGCTCTTGCTAAATCACTAAACTGCCCAGAATGGGCTCAAACTTGTAGTCCTCCTATCTCAGCCTCCCAGAATTTTGGGATTATCGATATGTGGTACTATACTCAGTTTTGTGTTGTGTTTTAAGGTAGGAAGGAAGAGAAAAAGAAAACAAAAGAAAATAGAAGGAAAAAATACAAACTAAGTTTTATAAATGAGGAGAAGAAGGGTTGTAGGGAGAGGAGGGGAATGGGAAAAAAAGAAGCAAGTTATGTCAGGTACAGGTATAAATTCCCTATGATTAATGTGATCTTTGTGTATATAAAAGGTGTACCAATAAACTTAATTTTAAAAAGGTAGGAAATAAAATGTATTAACAATTCCCAAATCAAATGATAGAAGTGCAGTGAATCATTTCTAGATAAGGATAGGTTTGTGAGATGACAGAGAACATACGGAACACTTCTCAATAAAGTTTCCTGAGGGGAGAAAAACATCCGAACACAAATAACACAGCTGTGTCAGCGCATCACTTTACAGCCCATTTTCTGTGCGTCTCCCTCATCTCCCTCTTCACCTGCCTGCTTGACAAACTCCTCCCCATCCATCAGTGCGTGGCCCTTTGCTCTGACCTCTATCTGGTCAGATCCTCGCCATCAGCCCCAGCCATTGGCACTCTCCTTGTCTTCCTCGGCACCACTGGGGGCCCTGTTGTCCTGACTGTTATGCACTCCGGCCACTGCCTGAGCCTAGAAGCCTAAGAGCACAGTGACTTGGCCTCTTCACTTGAGCCCCCCTCCTTGCCTATGGAAGGAACAGGAAGAGAGCACTCCATGGCACTGGCAAAGGACTGAGCAGACACAGGAATGGAAAGCTGTCAGCATCCTGTGTCTCTTCTGAACATGTGCAGTCACGTGGAAGTCACTTCGGTCACTGGGCAGAAAAGGGACCAATCACGCTTACCTGATTTGCGGATAACACGCAGGCATACGAGCCAGAGTAGTGGACTAAAGACCAGCCTTGCAGCAGGAGCAGGGTTGATGGGAGCAAAAAATATGGGATTTTATTTTATTTTATTTTTTTGAAGATGGGATTTTAAAGAGCAAAGTGCAGGGCCTTGCCCTGAAGTACAGACTGTTGATACCAGCCATTAGCTAGGATGTATGACTGACTGCAAGTTGGCTGTCCTGGCCTTCTGATGGTGGAGACAGGTCATTCGGTTAATATGTATTACCAGAAGGCTTCAGGAGATGTCCCATCACTATTGTGGTGAGTTAATGGGAGTCTTTGTTAAACAAAGTAGTTGGTGGATACTTTCTAAGAGAGTATGTAAATAGATTGCACCTATTAGGTGACATTTTAACAGTCTGAAAACTGTATTTCCCAAGCTACATAGTTCAAGAAAACTAAGAACCAAAAATGCTTTCTTTGGTCAAATAAGTTTGGGAAACTCTAGGTTTCCCTTATTTGAAGGGAAATAGGTTTCATATCAGTTTTGGAAACAATGCACAGGTTAGATGCTGTACTGAATTCCGCCAGAGAGAAATATATTTAACACTTTTAAACTCAGTGTTTTGAGCTTTTATGGACATGGAACCCCTCTCTTAATTTAGAATTCACAGAAATTGTTTTAGATCATACTGATCAAAAAAACACGTAAAAACCAGGACTTTCCAGAGGTATCTGCAGAGAAGGCTCATTGCAAAGCGTTTCTTTCTGTGTGAGCTCCTAATTCTCCTGTAACAAAAGGGACAAAGTGAGTCCAGCCTAGTCATTCTTACAGTTCCTTAAGGAAAAGATAAATCTGAAGCTAGTTCAGGACCTGAAAGGAACCTATTTTGTCAAGGTTTAAGGTTCAGTGAGCAGCGATTGAGATCTCTTGTATTGCAGACAACCACAAAGGCTGTTTTTGTGCTTTGAGACTACAGGGTAATGTACCTGTGTGTTACCAGCAGAAGGCAAATGTTTCTCTTAGCTCTCTGCCTTCAGCAGTTTGTCTCTGCAGCACAATGCCCCATGGGTCTGATAGAAGAAGGGGGATGTGATTCAATCTATGTTAGGAAGGATTGCTTTGAATAAAGTACTTGTGCTAGCTCTGCTAGTGTGGTAAGATCTAATGTAATGGTCTCAACCGTGTTCTTTCTTTGTCTCACAACTGATAAAGATTGACAGATAAACCCATTCCCATAAACAGTGACATTGCAGTGCTGTACTGAGAACTACTAGTTTAAGGTAATGACCAAAGCCAGGAAAGGTTAATGAGGAAATTCCTGAATGAAGATCCTGGAGTCTGGATACACACGTATGCATCTCAGTGTGTCATGTATCTCGCTGTCAGTTAGGCATCTATCTCAGGGGTCAGCAAGCTTTCTGAAAAGGACCAGGTGGTAAATATTTTGGGTCAAGCACATCACATGGTCTCTGTTACACCTCAGCTCTACTTGGAAAACTCAGAAGCAGCCATTGACAATATGCATATGTGTTCCAATAAAACTTTATTTACAAAAATAGACACAGCCAGATTTGTCTCTTTGGACATGGCGTACTGACCTCTGGTCTATTTCTTTGATTATAAATACAATCACCGGTTATAAGCAAGTTCCTGAATTGTTTGCCTCATCACATCCCTGTGCTTGAAGCAGAACTTCAGGAGAACTAAAAATTCTTTTAATCATCAGCAGTAATGAATGCAATAGACAGATCAAATAATGTAGGATCAAACATTATTCCACTTGCTCATTGAACTGTTACCACAACCCTCTTAGGTACTCTTATTACCCCCTTTGCTTAAGAAAATAAGGTCAAGGGGAGCTCCCTGAAGCTCCACAGGAAGAAAATAGCTTCTGTCACCATGTGTGTGTGACAGGAATGTGTAAATGTTGTCTTGGTTGTCAATTTAAAAAATAAGCCTAGTGTGGTGGTGCACGCCTGTAATCCCAGCACTTGGGAGGCTGAGGCAGGAGGATTGTTGGGAGTTCGAGGTCAGCCTAGGCTACATAAATGAGTTCAAGGCTAGCCTGAACTGCATAGCAAGACCCTGTCTCAAAAGGACAAAAAAAAAATTTAAACCCGCCCTCCCCCCAAAAAAGCATGATAAAAAAGTTCCACAGTGAAGGAAGGGGTGGTTGATCCTGAGTCTGAAGCCCAGGCAGTGTGGCCCCAGAGTCCACACTCGTAACTGACACAACACTGTCTTTTGATGGATTTCTGGTAAAAGCAAATCTTCTGTGGTCCATTAATAGCACAGGGTGCTGGTGCATGGTGCTTTGCAACTTTGCATACATTCCACTGTCTCTATCTGCATCTCCTAGTCCCACATGCAGTTCTGCCTGAGCTCCATTGATACACTACTCCCGGAACATTTCACTCACTTTCGCTGATCAGGGTTTGGAAATGCTGTTCCATACAAACAGGGTTACATTTTTCCTATCCTCCTAATCTGGACAACTTTAGCTCAGCTTTCAAGGCTCTTCTGTATTTTGCAAGCCCTCTGGAAGACTTCATTGCTCTCTTCCTTTTAACTAGTTGCGTCTGCCCAAATTTAACCTACTGGTTTAAATTTCTTCCCCAAGAGGACTGAGCTCTTAGGTAGCAGGAGCCTTGTCTCACTCAGCACCCAGCACAGTGCTTGGCATCCGGCTCGCCATTGGCTGTCAGACAGGTTTTGAAAAGAGGGATAAATGAGAGAATGAATTCATGATGCACGAAGGAGTAGTAGTGTTCATTACCTGTTTTGTTAAATGACTGGGGAAGTTTAGGCGACTTCTATTGTATGGAACTTCCTTACAATGTACTTTTAAAAGTCTCTTCTGGTTTACAGAAGACTATTAATAAAGGAGTGGAGCCTGATCCAGACTAAATGTATGCAAGAGAGGCAAGTGGGTGATAAGAATTGTCAGAATTCTTGGTATAAACACTGTATTTTACTTATTTACTATTTATTTATTTATTTCTTGCACTTGCCAGGCAGGCACCATGCTGCTGAGCTGTATCCCCGACCCTAAATTTTAGTTTTAAAAACGCAATTTTCCGACTTTAAGTTGCATCATGTGTGTATGCATGTGTGTATGTTTGTGTATGTGTATTTTTTTGTTTTAAATGTGATAGAATGAACATATGTATTAATGCTTCAGAGACATAAAATTTTTGTTTCATTGCGTCAGATACATTTTGGGTCATGAACTCTCTCATGGTCATCTTTGTTTTCTCGAACATGTCTTTGCACATAGTAGTTGCTTAGTAAATGTTGTTAAGTAAGTTAAATAAACCCAACAACATGAGGATTCATGCTCTTAAAGGTTTAAATTTAAGTACTGTATGTGGAAGCATTAATCAGTCACTTACTTAGTGTGCTTCCCATGTACCGTGGAGGGAGCTACCCCATGAGGAATATAGACTAGCAACCTGAGTGTTTGCTTTTCTTGTGTATCTTATGCATGAAGGACTATATCAGCCATGTCTAACCTGCAGTTTGCGACAGCTAGTAATGCAGCCTCACAAGATTGTAAACTTCTGACATTGTCATGTGATTTTTAACGATGTTTTTCATGACTTGACTGTGCAGTGCTCGGGTATGGACTGCGTAGGCACGGTAGTGCTGTGTGGGGAGGGTACAGCGTGGTGCTAATTCTGCTTCCTGTGCACACTCAGTTGGATAGAGCCCATGTGTTGGATAAAGCCCATGTGTATGAGATGTTTATGTGCTTGTGCAACTTGGCAAGTGAAATGCAGCAATGAATCATGAAGGTATTTCAGCCTTCCTACAGATGTGTGTGCCCATGCGGAGACAGGCATTTTTGCTAGTGAGCAGACATTCCATTCTCTTATTTAATTATTAAATGTAGGGTTGTTGTCTTGTTTCAGTGTTATAATAAAGCATATTAAAATAAAGTTTTGATACTTATACACATTAATTATATTATATATTTCATGTATAGCCCAAGACAATTCCTTTTCACTTTGTGTGGCTCAGCAAAGCCAGAAGATTGGGGACTCTTGGACAAAGAGTAAAGAGTGGTGAGCTGCTCTACTCACTAGAGCTGTATCCTTGTGGCAAAATGTGACATGAAATAGCAGATGCTCCTGTTGCAGCCTCTTCTTGTTCATCCCTCTCTGAGTGTACTAGGACCCCTCTGGCCTCTTAGACTCAATTTCTTGAGTGTCACAGTGCTAAGCACAGTACAATGTCATTAAATATAGGACCTGGGAATGAATGAGCGTTCTTGGAACCACACCATAGAACTCAGGTGGCCTGTGTTATAATGGAATGAGCTCTGGTTGTGAGCAGGGAGCCTGTGTGCAAGTCCCAGCTATGTCTCTAGCTGGCTGTAAAGTAAGGATCATTTCAGCTTCTCCTTTTCAGTGGGAGGAAATCAGGGGCACCAGGGATGAGGTTGAAGGGCTTAAATCACTTTTAGGAAACACCATGTGAATTAGGAGGTTAGGAGGGTACCAGGGAAATGCTTGTGTGAGTCATGATGGTTGTGAGAGAGGGGAGATGCCCACAACTGGATGAGGACAGCCAGGAATTTGAGTATTCTGAAGGCAGAGTCCCTTCTCTCCATCATCTGGAACCATGGTAAGCATGGCTAATACTTGTGGACAGGAAGTTTGGAAAAGAGGAAACACAGCAAAAAATGAAAATTTAAGAAGACCTGACAGGTTGTAAATGAAAAGAAAAGACTCTAATGCTGGCTTTTCTGTGTCTTTCTCCTTGATTTCTCCTTGTCTTATCCTTGGGGGAAGCTGAAGTCGTATCTGCAGGTCTCCTTCAAGGGAAGATTTGAAAGGAGAAGGAACTTAATATAGCATAGCAGTTACTGTCCAGAAAAAGGTTACCTTCCACCACTCTGATTATTTATGCCACTGGGGTAAATCCAGTGCACATGCTTGCAGAATTTTAGTTTCTGTGACTAAAGGAGCTCCAGGTAATCTTCTTGTCGCAAGAATAATAGTGGTATTTTGGTGCCTGAATAGAAATGGAAGAATTGTAATGATATCATCTGCAAAATATTTTTATAGACATTATCTCATTTATACTTTTAGAGCACTCCTCTGGGGGTAGATATTAATATCTCCATTACAGGCAGAAATTGAGGTCCAAGTTAAACGATTTGCCTAAGGCCACACAGCTAATGAGTAACATAGATAGAAGTTGAATCCCACCAGATCTTCTGAATCAAACTCCATATTCTTTTCACCACCTTGGGCTTCTGGGAGGTTGTCACAGTCTATGTCAGAGGACTGTGCAAGATGGGAACCTTTGTTGTCTGCATTAAGGCCATGAACATGGGAGATATTGAAGACTTGAGAAGCTTTGGAGAGAGCTCATGGTACCAGTTTAGACAGCAGGCCATGGATGTACTATTGGTGTAGAAGTTAACTGCATTAGTTTGGGGGGCAGAGGGACGTGGGTTTGCACTGTGGCCTTCCACTAAAAGCTGTATGGCCTTGAGTATATTACTGACTGTGTTTGTGTCAAGTCATCATTTACTAAAAAATAAATAAGATAGGCAAGAACTTGGAAGTTTTCTGGAGAATGGTATCTTAGCTGTTATTTCAATTGTTATTAGCAGGCGATGTATACTTAGGCATCCCAATATCCAAATGGCCTATCCAAGGGCTAGCCACCTGCTGGATACCATTCATTTGGGGAAGTTTAGTGTAATTGATGTGGGGGTATTATAGGTCCCCAGATCATCCCAGTATTAGTTGCTCCCTCCCCTCCCTCTCTCCCTTCTTTCCCTCCCTCCATCACCATCATTCATTTCTTTTTGTTAATTAGAGGGTGGAAGAATGATAGCTTTATTAGGAACTCATGCAGTGGCTGGAGAAGGGCATTCCTGAACATTGTCTTCTAGGCATGGCGAGATGACCTACCGTGGGTGCAAAGTACTTCCCTAATGCTGTCTTCTGGTGGGCTGGGACAGTGCTGTGCAGAGGAATGGAGCTGGAGCAGGAGACAGGCAAGATCCCGAAGTGCCTGGTGTGCCATATTGGAGAGTTTCGACTTTATGTTCAAAGTAATGGGGAGTCGGTGGAGCCCTGTAAGCAAGAGAATTAATTGATCAAACTTGTTTTTTTGGAATCAGTTTAGAGGAAAGGGTGTGAAGGGCAGATGGAAATTGACAAGGAATAAGTCAAGGATGTGGGTTTCAGAGAGAAATAATTAGGAGCACAGCCAAGATAGTGACAACAGGAATGAAGAGTATGTGTGTGCTGGGGCGGGGAGGGCGTGTAAAATGAGGTTCCAACTCTGCCTCCTCTTTAACATTGGGAAGTGGGGGTAAGGCATGAATTGTATCTCCTGCGGGGTGAAAGCGAATATCTTTATTTTTTTCTGAAAGGATAACCCATTTAAGAAAGGAGGCCGGCCTAGCGAGGACAGCTTCCAGGGCCTTGAGGGAAAGAAGCAGTACAGAGCTGGGACTAATTCTGCAGTGATGCTGCTGCTTCTTGAGTGGCCCGGAGAAGGAGGAGCCCCGGAAGGGAGCAGTGCTCAGTGGAGATGAAAACTGCAGGGTCCTGGAGAGGGACTGTAGTAAAGTACTGAAGCGTGAGCAAAGTTTAGGAAGAGACCCGGAAAGGGTCTGTAAGATTAGGAAGTGGATCCACTTCAGTGAGGCCTACCTCTATCTGCAGTGCACAGAGGAGGTGAGAAAGGACAGGCGCACCGCAGACAGAGACAGAGCTGCAGAAAGTGACCGGCCAATGGAGGTGCAGCCCTAGTTGCAGAAGGTGGAGGAGCATAGGAGAGAGGGGAGGAGACAGGGATTGTGATAGAGCTGACCAGTAGTCAGAGGGCTGGGGAGAGGGGGTGGGTGCAGTGGGGCCTGAGGACGTGGTGAGATCCTATCTACATGGACAGAGCTGCCTGCATGAGAGCAGAGGCACAGATAGGAGACTACAGCTGTAATGGTAGAACGTGGGGCTGGGGATTTAGCTCAGTGGCAAAAGCGCCTGCCTGGCAAGCGCAAGGTCATGAGTTCAGTTCCCGGTACCGGAGAAAAAACAAAAAAAAAAAAAAAAAAGAAATGTAATGGTAGAACGAGGAACAAAGCTGTCTGGGATGACGGAAAGGGACCACAGGGCTGGTCAGTAGGAGATAAAATTCAGACACCACTGCTAATGTAAGTGCTAATGTTCACCCCGCTCCCTCCCGCTCCTCTTCCCCTTCCTCCTCTTCTTCCTCACTACCGTTATTGAAGGTTCATGCTTTTCCCAGCCTTGTGCTGACTGAAGTATAGACTCATGTCATCTTTGTCCTCACAGTCATGACAGTAATGGTTACAGTAATTTACCCATTTTCTACAATGAAAAAACTGAGGCTTGAAGATGGTTACTCAGTGCCCAGCGGTCTCTCACTCAGGAAGTGAAGGAGCTGGATTCAGACCCTCGTGTGACTAAATACGAAACCTTATTTTTAACCTCCAACTGCCGAAAGAATAGAGGTCTAAGTAGTATCTTCAGAAATAGGGTTCCACTTGTTATGTGGACTGCACTCCCGAGCTTCCTATGAATTCGCTCCACATTCATCCTCACCACCAGGCCAGGCTGACGGAAGTTCTGTATGGATGTGGCTCATGGGAGAAGAGAGCTGACTGATCAGAAGACAGCTTACATACTGTCCCTGCAGGAAGAGAAGCTGACCCCAGTGGCTCAGTGCTGCAGGGGTTTCAGGTTTTAAAAGACAAACAGGGGTAGAATTAGCAGACGTGTTTTGCTTCCCTTCCCTGCATGGCAGATCTGGTGTGAAGAACACGTTCTGCCATAGAGGGAAATGGGTAAATATATATACATATCTGGAGAGAGACACATATGCACATTAAGATAGCAGATGATAAGAGTGGGGGCGGGGCTTCTGTGTGTGCAGAGGGGAAGAGGGGCTGTTTTAGGACCAAGAACCCAGTTTAATGGAGTTTACTTAGGTGAAGACTTTGGATCTTTGGAGTCTTCGTTCATCTACAAAGAGAACGCTTTAACCCATTTGATCTTCCAGCAGGCTCTGTTACGGAACATAGAACCTAGGATAGATTCTTCTCGATTTCTGGTGGTTTTGTCTCCATTCTCAGTTCCTGTAGGCTCCCTTAAAGGTTGCAGGGAGAGTCCTCTTCAAGGGACCTAAATTGGAATGGGAGATGAAGAGGGAAGAGAAAACAAACTGTTCTTCTTCTGTCCTGTTATGTAATTGTATCTGTCTGACACCATCCTGGTAGTTCCTTGAGGGGAAGGACTCTGCCATACTGATTGTGCTGGGTTTCTTTCTTTTCTTTTTTTTTTTTTTTGATTGCTGGTGTTTTTACTTGGTTGCTTTTTATTTTGTTTTGTTTTTTGTAGTGCTGGGGATTGAATGTACGGCCTCATGAATACTAGGCAAATGTTCTACTGAGCTAAATCCTCAGCCCTCAATTTATTTATATTTAAATCTCTGGGTGCTAGGACAGTGCCTGTGTGCTGTCTGGTGGTGGAATGAATGAATGAATGAATGAGTGAGTGAGTGAGTGAATAACATCATATCATTTACAAAGTCCTATTTATGTGCTAAGTGCTTACTTGCTTGAGCCTTCTCCCCGCTCCCATCAGGGGGAGCTTCCTGTTTCCCATGTCATACACAGAAACAGTCACTGAGCATCTCAGTCACTCAACCAGGATGTCACACAGCCAGAGAATGACACGGTTCACATCAGAAACTTTGCTGTTGTTCACTCTATAAGTCACTAGGCTCTTAACTCACTGGGCTATGTCTCTTTCAAGAGGTGGCTAAGGACCCATTTAAATACCTCCTAGGTAGAGTAATCAGTGAACCATCTATTTCTCTGTAAGCAAAAAGAAATCAGTGATGAAGTGAAGCGCTGTTTGATAGTCTGCATGGCACCTTGCCATTTTGGAGACATCTTTAATGGGAAACTCTACCATATGGCTAGAGTTAAATTGCACTTTGTTCTAACCCAGTAAATTTTTAGTCCCTTCTCTTTTGAATCACTGCCTTGAAGCTTTGCATTCACCATCCCTGAACTGTTTACTCTTTCTGAGAGCATGTCTGGCTGTCTTTTGCCTCTGGAGTCTGTACATCCTGAAGTGTAATTACAAGTTTCCTTTTTTGATTTCTCAGAAGGTAAGGGATCTGCCTTATTTTCCTACACATCATAAGGCCTGGCCAAGACCTAACATATGGTAGTTGTTAAATAAATGTTTGGTGAGTGAATGTGTTTCAGATGATTCAAGACATGATTCTGTCCTGTGTATGACCACAGAGACACTATATGGATCTAGTTTCTGCCATATATCTTCCTGTCTTACGTGGCCCAAGACACACTTCTACCTGGAAGCCTCCATGATTCTGAAGCATGAAAAGGAGAAAACACAAGTTCAAGGGTGAATTTTATGGGAAAATAAGGTTTTCCTATTTCTCTTTTTTCAAAAATAGTGATATTTTATTTGAGTTGATCTGCAGTGTTTAAATAATAACTGTGGCATCTGATGGTGTACATGGTTTGCCACTGAAACCCTGAAAAGTTAGGTCCTGTCTCTTCTGTGGACATTGGCAGACATCCCATTCTGGGTACTGTTCATCACTGAGTGTCTGGGAGGGGTTTGTGTTCCTGGATCACCACATCACTTCCCCTCAAAGAGCATTTCGTAGTCTGGAAAAATACATCTCCAGCATGCTTCGCATATCTACATGTCATCTGTATTGATCTGGCATTATCATTAAATTTCTTAAAATTATAGTATTGTATAACTATAATATAATTTTCTCATTGTAACCATTTCAAATTTATAGTTCAGTAGTGTTAAGTATATTCACGCCATTATGCAACCTCTCTCCAGAATGTTTCCATCTTGCAAAATTGGAACTATATATCCTTTTAAAAATAACTCCATTTCCCCCCTCCTCTAGCCCTTGGCAAACACCACTCTACTTTCTGTTTCTATCAGCGGGACTGTTCTGTGGACTCAAATAAGTGGATTCATATGTTATAGTGGAATTATGATTGGTTGATCTTACTTAGTATAATATATCCTTAAAATCTGTGTTTTAGCATATGTCTGAGTTTCCTTTATTTTTAATGCTGAATAATACTCCATTGTGTCTATTCATCACATTTTGTTTATCTTGTTCTCCATCAATGGACATCTGGGTTGAATCCATCTCTTATATTGTGAATAATGATGCTATGAACATGGCTGTCCAAATATCTCTTTTAGATCTTGCTTTTAGTTCTTTTGGATATATTCCCAGAAGTAGAATTGCTGGATAATTTGGTAATTTTATTTTTAACTTTTTGAGAAACTATCAGGTTGTTTTCCATAGTGGTTATACCATTTACATTTTTATCAACAGTGTACAGGATTCCAACTTTTCCATATTCTCATCAAAACTTGCTTTCTTTGCCCATTTTTAAACTGGGATATTATTTTATTTGTTGGGCTTAAATTTTTTTATATATTCTGGCTGCAAGCCCCTTACCAGATATATGATATATATTTTTTTCCCTCCCATTCCTTATACTTTGCTGATTGAGTCCTTGGATGAATAGTTTTAAATTTTGAGATGTTCTGATTTATCTGTTTTTACATTTGTCCCCTCTTTTCTTGGTACATCCAAGAAATCACTGCCAAATCTAACATCATGCAGCTTTTCTTCTGTATTTTCTTCTAAGAGTTTTATAGTTATAGGTTTCGCATTTAAGTCTTGGGTACATTTTGAGGTAAGGGTCTAACACCAAGCTTTTGCATGTGGATATCCAGTTTTCTCCACACCGTTTGTAGAGCACTATACTTTCCCTCAGTGAATGCTCCTAGCATGCTTGTTGAAAATCATTGCATTGTACATGCATGGGTTTTCTCTGGGCTCTCTCTTATTTTCCAGTAGTGTGTATGTCTGCCTTTACACCAGAGCCACATTGTTTTGATCATACTTACTAATCTTGATTTTCCACATAGCGTGAGATTCCGGGCCCAAGGACCAGTCAGTAAATTCATGACAGCTTTGAGGTCCAGAGGGAGGAAAGAACCTCTCCAGGTCTCCCAGGCAATGATGTGCAGAGCTAGGTCTCTCCACACTTCACTGTGCTTCAAAGTCTGCTTCATCCTGGCCTGAGATGCCCCAACATCAGACCCATAGGGACAGATTTTAACAGGTTCTCTGGTAGAAAAATCAACACTGTTGGAAGGAAAAAAAGAAATTGATGTGCTAGGCCTTCTCCATACATTTAAAGAATTTAATGGCCTTGTCATTTCCCCATAACTGCAACCATTTCATATTCTCACTTCCATGCATTCTACCCTGTCCCACATACAGTGCCACCTTGTATAGTGCTGCAGCCCCCACTGGGGTACTTTAGCTTCTGCTATGCTCTTGACCTTCCTCTGCATCCCCTAAAAGACTCATGCTTATTGTTTATTTTTTGCTTTCTTCCCTGGCTCACATGACTGTTAGCTCCCTAAGGCAGAGGTCTTCCTTACCTTCACTGATGTAAGGAGTGTGTGCTTGTGAGAGGCAGAAGAATGACACCTCGAAGATGTCTATGCCCTACTCAGAGTGTGTGCAATTGTTAGCATATAGGCAAAAGAGACTTTGCAGATTTGATTAAAGACTCCAAGTTGAGTTGAGGAATTATTTAGGATTATCTAAGTGAGCCCAATCTAACCTCCAAGTCTTTAATACTTTCCTGACTACAGAGAACCAGATGGTTGGCACCATGAGAAAAAGTCATCCTGTCATTGCTAGCTTTGTATATGGAAAATGGGGCCCCCAGCCAAAGAATTGGTGGCTTCTAGAAGGTAGGCAAGGTAAGAGAATGACTCCAGAAGAGAATACAGCCCTCTTGACACTTTGATTTTAGTGTTGGGAGACCTTTTTTGGATTTATGTGGCAGTGAAAATAATAAACTTAGGTTTCTTGTTAGTTAATTTATATTATTATAATATGCCTAAGTAAGGCTGATTATAAAGGAAAGCGGTTTACTTAGTTCACAGTTTTGGAGGCTGAGATTTCATACAGCATGGTACATATTTGTGTGAGGGTCTTCCTGAGCTTTGTTGCTTCGCAGCAGATGACAATGATGATAGTATGTATGGAAGGAAGAAATCATATTGCCAAAATGGAAGCCAGATGGAGAGTAGGATCCCACAGTTTCTGTCAGGTTCTTCAGTTTCTTGCAAGTGCCCCTTATTGACCATGGACCTCTTTCTAGGGACCACCATACTGGGGATGAAGCTTCTTTTGCATGAATAACTGAGGGGACACACTTAAAACTACTATATATACAAACCAGAGTAGTCACTCAATTTGTTAGGACAGCATAGAAAACTACTACAGCACTAATATTTATTCAAAGAATGAATATGCCCCAATTCAACCTCACCCAGTAAAGGTTCATCCTCATGTAGGAAATGGACTCAGCTACTTGAAACAACTTGGCCAGTGACTCACAGGGTGTGATTAGCAGAGTATTTCTTTCCTTACCATTGTGGGAGATGGTACTGGTTTGATGTTGTATGACCCAGCCACACACAACAGTTCTCTTTGTTACTGTACCCTCAGATGAAGTAGATGTGTCACCCAACTGAGACAGGGAGATGGAAAACAAAAGTAGTGTTATGCTTCATACAATGTAGAGATATAATTAAGATTCTCAACCCCGAGCTCACCTTCTGTGTTCACATACAAATAATCAACCAGACAAACAACCATCCAAACTGAAAAATCATCAGCTTCTTTGTTATCACGAACTAGGAAATAGTTGACACATCTTCTTTGAACATTTGGTCTTCCAAACCTGAGCTGGGACACTTACGTGGTTAGGTTACCCCAGGACCAGGAGCTTTCATTAGGTCTGGGAAAACAGTGAGCTCCAAGTTAATTTTACACCATCAGCTCTGGGATAAATCTTGAAAGTAATGCTCACTTAGCAATAAGAGATGTGTGTGGGCAGAGCACCTGTGAAGTCCTCTTCTTGGGAATGGATTGTGCACATACCACAGATGTATCTGAGATTTTGGAGACAATGTACATAGCAGGCTGATGATGGAGATGGTGCATGCAGGAAAAAATGGTGGTGGTGGTGGTAGTGGGGACTGATTTACTCATAACAATTTTCCATTGAAAATTTTGCTCAAATGTGATGGAAATAATTCCTAGACTTGGATAACATAGAGACCATCCATATGAAAAGAAGGAAAACCCACTCAGCAGTCTTCTTGCGTGGTGCATGCAACTCTGCAACGAAGACACCGTTTAATCTACAGACATTGGCTCATCATCCATATATTGAGGGCAACACCTTCTATATAAAATACTCAAGAGCCTTATGCTTTCTGCTCTGAACTGCACAATGATTATACTACCTTCATGACCTGATGCAGAAAGCTGGGATTGATTCTCCAAGGCTTGTTTACTGCGTTTCTGCTCCCTTCTCATTTGACAGCTACCAGCATTCATTTCTTCTGTTATCTTCTAAGTTTGACTTGTAAAAGTAAGCTAAACCAGAGAGATCTTTCTTGAGTTATCAAACCAGCCATGTGAGGATATCTTGAGTGCTGTTCTGCTTGTACATAACTGAGAACCAGCTTCTCATAGTAATTCTGCAGGTGACCAGTGTGTCGTGCAGCAGGCCCCCTTTGGGAATGACAAAGGCACGTGAGGTGTATTTTTCTCTACAATAAGCAGGTTACTCGAGGAACTTTCTTTCCCCTCACCCCTTCTCTCTTATGGAGATTGTAGGTGATTTAAGTTTTAAAGATATTTTAGCGGAGGAATGAGATGTAAACGAGGAAGAGGTGTAGGGGACCTACAGTCATCAACTCTTACACTTGGTGTGTGATCAGTGAATGTGGTAAGGTAGGTATGGGCTTTGAGGAGGAGTTAGGTGCAGCCTCAGTTGGGAAGATCCTTTTATCATATGTTGAACAAACTCCTCTTCACCTTGCATGTTAAAAACCAAAGCTTGTATCCTCTGTGAAGCCTGGTTTGTTTGTGTCTAGACAGAACCAATCCTACTCTTACTGAGGGATGTTCCTTGGTGTTCTTGGCACCACTCTGTGTCTCCCCATTTCATCCAACCTTGTAAGAGCAGAGAGGCTGATGCCATTTCACCTCTATGTTCCAAGTGTTCCCATGCAATACCATTAATGAACACATCATTATTATCCTTATTATTACATTTGATCCTGCATATCTGTGAGTGCCACATCCAGAGGCAACCAACTGTGGATCAAGAATATTTTTTAAAATTGCATTTGTACTGAACATGTACAAGTTTTTTCTTATTCCATAGACAATATAGTATGCAACTATTTACATAACATTTGCACTGTATTAGGCATTATAAATAATCTAGAGGTGACTTAAAGTATATGGGGCAATGTGTGTAGGTTATGTGCATGAGAGACTTGGCCATCCACCGAGTCAGTATTTTCAAGGGCTCCTAAAACTTGTGAGTCCTCCAAAGATACCCAGGGATGATGTGTCATCATTATCATCTTCTTCTTCATTATTGTCACCGTCTGCATCACCACAGTTAGTGATGTCCCAGGCTTCATACTAAGCAGTTTATTCAAATTATCTAAAATGCTGGTCTGTTTTTTTCATGGTACTATGGATTGAACCTGGGAGCATCTCATTGACTGCAGTCCCCACACTTTTAAAAAAAAATTTTATTTTCAGGCAGGATCTCACTAAGTCACTTAAGTTGTCCAGACTGGGCTCCTTGTGCCTTTTTAAGGACAAGTGCAGTAAGTAAAAGCACAGGTGGTACCAATCATAGCAAGTACAGTGGTGGTAACCGATGCAGTTTTCCAAATACTTGGAAAACTGCAGAAAAACAAGTCACATAAATGACGAAGTTAATGGTGATAGCCACTGTCATTAGACTCTTCTTCAGGCTAGTGCCTTTTTAACATAATACCACTATGTTTATAACCACCACAGGGAAAGATAAAGCCTGGTAACTTTCGCTCAGCCAGTTTTACTTTTCAGTTTATTCTTATTTATTTCTCTAAGTCTCTCTTTTCATATTTATACAAAGGAAATAATAATAGTAGCCCACTTTAAAGGGTTGTTTGGCACTGAATGAAATCCTGAACAGTGGCTGCCATGTAGAAAATGCTCAATAAATATTGGTTGAATGTTATATGGTCATTCGAGAAATGCAAATTAAAACAACACTGAGATTCCATCTAACCCCAGAAAGAATGGCTATTATCAAGAAATCAACCAATAACAAATGCTGGAGGGACTGTGGGGAAAAAGGAACCCTTCTCCACTGTTGGTGGGAGTGTAGACTGGTACAACCACTGTAAAAATCAGTGTAGAGATTCCTCAAAAAACTACGATTAGAGCTCCCATTCGACCCAGGTATTCCCCTTCTGGGTATTTTCCCAGAAGAATTGAAAAAATCATACCACAGCAATATAAGATGTGCACCCGTGTTTATAGCAGCACAGTGTGTCATAGCTAAATCTTGGCAACAACACAAATCCTCATCAACTGAGGAATGGCTAAAAAAGTTGTGGAATTTTTATACAGTGGGGTATTAGCTAAAAAGAAAGATAAACTTGAGACTTCTACAGTAAATAGATGCAACTAGAGACTATACTCATAAGTGAAATAAATGAGACTTGCATGTGTAAACATGGTATTGTCTCCCTAGTGTAAGAAACTGAAAGAGTAAATAAGATCCAAAAGGTAAAATAAATGTAAGGGAAAATGTACAATAGATATAAGGGACATAAGGGAAATAAACTGCTCAAAAGGAAAGAACAACTGGGGTGGGAGAAAGAAGAAAAGAAGGAAAGGTAAAAAAATTAATAATTTATCATATTTTATATATTAACATTATTTTATATATATATATATATATATATATATATATATATATATATATATATATGGAGTATGAATGGAAGTTCTTGACCTTCTACACCAAGGCTTAATTTCTTAAATATGTTTGTGCAAAATGCTAACCATAGTAAATAATATTCTGGGTGTGGTATGGAGATCAGCTCTCATCCAGTGAGTGATGTTGAGTCTGCCTTCATTTGCATATTTGGAAGGGCATCTTATGAGCTGGTGGACAAGCAGCAGCATTTTTGCATTACCCTGGGACACTCATTTCTTTGAATAATGGGGCCCAGCTTGCCTGGTTCCAAACAAAGACAGTGGTTCCCCAGTGACCTAGTAGCTAAGCCATGCCTAAGAGAAATATACCTGGTCTACTAAAATTCTAACACATTCACAAAGCAAACTTTCCTTTGAACTATCATATTAATTTCCTTCAGGTAGGTTATTATTTCTTTGTGGCTTCCTTACTCGGCTTTACAGTTCCAAATGGAATGTGATGCTACTGAGTTCATAAAACTTGGTTATGTTGTATCTGAAGGAATTGTAGTGATCTTCTTGTTCAGAATTTGTTTTGTGTTTGAAGCAGTGGGAAGCTGCATGTAACTCCACTGTATGAAGTAGGGAAGACCTGAGGGTACTTTTCTGCTTGGTAGCTCCTCCTCCATATGGCTGCCTACAGCATCTTCAAGGGCCCTCGTGTTGCACTTTGAGACAACTGGAAGGAAGCACTGAAGGCCACTCACAACGCTATTTGAGAACCTTCGGGTTGGTTTTGTCCTCCAACCTTTGTAGCTCAGCTGATGACAGAGGCAGCATCTTGAAGCTGGTTTGTTCCATTTGTTTCATTGCTATTTTACATAATTACAAATGAATTTACTTTAGAAGGGAAACTAATCAAAGGTGAGAAATGCTTAATGTAGCAATGATTTCAGTAAACAGTGACTCCTCACTTTTCTTTTTGGGTTCATGAAAATGCTTGTTAAACATATGTTCTTAACCCACCTCCAAGTCACTGAGGCATTCTGTGTAGCACTGCCAAATTATGCACATTCCAGAAGCTCCTTCCTCTCCCTAATGCATTGCTAAAAATAAGAAAACTCATACAAAAGCATCTGCTGTGGTTCACCTTCGGTTTGGGCACAGATCATCCAAGTGTGAAAACAAAATTTGTCGCTCTTTCCTCGTAATACACAGATTTGCACATCTGTGCTGTACTTACTGAGGAATTACATGTTACGTTTTATAAGGCTTGATGATTTTACAAAGATCCTTAATACGCAGTAGTATCTCGTGCTGATTGTGGAGAATATCAGCACAGGCAGAGTGGGTGGCTTTATTTATATCTCTTACATAGATGAGAAAGAAAGTTAAATTTAAAGCTCGAGTTCCACAGGATTTAAAACAATTTTGAGATGCCTCTTATTTCTTTGTTGATCACTTCCTTTTTATTTTTTAGACAGAGGCAGAATATAGAAGCTCGTCAACTTCCTATGGGATTGTGCCCTAATGAACAACTATAAGTAACCCTCTAGGGACACCCATGCCATACTTTGGGAAGCCATCATAAGTAGAAAAATATCATAAATCAAAAATGAATTTAATACTCCTAACGTATTAAAAATCAAAGTTTAGCCTAGCATGCTTAAACATGCTTACCACACTTACATCAGTTTATAGTTGGACAAAATCACCTGATACAGCCTGTTTTATAATATGGTGTTGATTATCTCCTGTAATTTATCAGATGTTCTCCTGAGTGGGGAAGATAGAATGGCTATAGCGGAGTACTTTGGCACCATCATAAAGTAAAACAATTAGAAAGTGAACCATTGTAGATCAGGGATGGGCTGTATTAGCAGTTTTTATTGTTTTTTTTTTTTTTTTTTTTTTGGTTTTTTCTCCGGTACCAGGAACTGAACTCACGACCTTGCGCTTGCCAGGCAGGCGCTTTGCCGCTGAGCTAAATCCCCAGCCCCTAGTTTTTATTGTATTGATAAATTGACTTTGGGACTATGGGTGTCATATAACAACATTGCAGTTGTTAGTTAGTTGAAGACAGAACAGGCACAAGTATGGAGAGTCAGTATTATCTGTAGAGATTTGGAGGTCCGTGCTGGACTTCCTCCATTTGTCCCCCAGACCCTGGGCATCAGTTTGTGCCCTAGTAAAGCAAGCTGTATACTCCCTTGGTAGCACTGCCCTCTGGGGTCCAGTTCATTGGGCCATGGAAGGGCATGAGGAAGGGTGGGAGGTTTGCTTCCTATCTCTAATACTTTGAGATCCTTCCAGGCTTGCTGCTTCTCTCCACCAGAGGTGGCAGTCCTGGAGAAAGTCCCTTTCCACCCAGCCTCTGCAGGTTCCAGTAAATGCGCTCCTTCTGTCCATTCTGGCCTTGGGATGATAACTGGTCCCCCTGTTAACTAGGCTTACAGTATTGCAGTCTCCCCTGCAGGTTCCCCACGACCCAACCCCACTTTTGCAAACAAACAGTGCTTTAACTCTTCTCTTTCCTTCCTCCCTTCCTTCCTTCCTTCCTTCCTTCCTTCCTTCCTTCCTTCCTTCCTTCCTTCCTTCCTTCGTTCCTTTTTCCTTCTTTTCTCTGTCCCTCCCTCTCTCCCTTCCTTTCTTCTTTTTCCTCCTCCTTCTTTTGGTACATATTTGTACTACTTAATGATTGTATGCATCATGGGGAGCTGGTACGTACGTATTACACATGACATTTCTTAATTCTTTCCTTTCCTCTCCCTCCCCTTCCCTGCATCTCCTAGATATTTCTCATATCTAAGTATATCTATTTATAATTTTTAAATATAGGCTTGTATATGTGATGATCACATTCCACGTAGGAGCTCAATGCATGTACACAACACTTCACCCCCGCTACCAGTTTTTAATTCCCTCCCCGCTCCCTCTGTCTCTTGGTTCCCTTCCCATATGCCAAAGATCCATCTCTATTTCCTATTATCTATCTTTTGTTTTGTACTTTATTTAGATTTTAGATTTCTCCTATAAGTCATGTGATATTTAAGCTTTGCATCTGACTTGCTTCATTTAACATTATGGTCTCAAGGTGCATCCACTTTCTTACAAATGACTTAAATTTACCTTTCTGTATGGATGAGTAGTGCTCCATTGTATGTAAATACCAAACTTCTCCCTTCTTTTGTGGATAGACATATAGACTACTTCCAGAATTTAGCTATTATGTTGCTATAAACATGGGTATACATGCATCACTGTAACATGATGTCTTTAATTCTTTTGGGAAGATGTATGGAAAGGGAATAGCTGGATTGAGTGGATTCCTGTTTTCATTTTTTGAGGAATCTCAATACTGATTTCCATAGTTGTTCTAACTGTTAACATTCTCACAACTTCTCCAATATTTGTTTCTGATTTCTTGAAGGTAGCCATTCTTTCTGGAGGGAGATGGAATCTCAATGTTGTTTTAATTTGTATGTCTCAAATGGCCAGTGATGTTGAACATTTTTCTCATGTATTTATTGGCCATTTGTGTCTGTTTATTTCAGATGCCCATTTTATGACTAGGTCTTTAAATCTGAGGGCTCTAACTTTTTGAGATCTTTGTATGTTCTACATATTCATCCTCTATCTGAGGATTAGATAGCAAAAATATTCTCCCATTGTGTAGGTTTTTTCTTCACTGTATTGGTGGTTTCCTTTTGCTGTGCAAAAGCTTTTTTAATTTGATGTGGTACCATTTGTTAATTATTTGTATTATTTCTTGTGTTCTGTTCAGAAAGTCCTTGCTTATGCCTCTGTCTTCGAGTTGTAGCTGTTTTATCTTCCAGCATGCTGTTTCTGTTTTAATCTTCAGATACTGAATCAATTTTTATTTTAGTGTAGTGTATGTTGAGATGTACAGTTTAACCTTTGGCATCTGAATAGCCAGTTTTCGCAGCAACATTTGTTAAAGAGATTGTCTTTCCTTCAGTGAAAATATTTGACCCCTTTATCAAAGGTAAAGTAGCTGAATGTACTGGGAGTTTTTTCTGTATCCCATATTCTGTTCCTGTTGATTCACAAGTTTATAGTTTTGCCAGTACCATGATGCTTTATTGCTGTAGCTT
Organism: Chinchilla lanigera; assembly: GCF_000276665.1. NCBI lineage: Eukaryota > Metazoa > Chordata > Mammalia > Rodentia > Chinchillidae > Chinchilla > Chinchilla lanigera. Next base: position 2,369,355 of record NW_004955464.1, read on the forward strand.
TGTAGTATAATTTAAAGTCTGGGATTTTGATGCCTGTGTTGTTCTTGTTGTCCAGAATTGCCTTTGGTATTCTATATTTCTTTTGGTTTTGTGTGAATTTTAAATTGTTTTTTCTGGTTCTGTGAGGAGTGCTATTGGTGTTTTCATTGGGATTGCAAAAATCTGTATAACACTTGGAAGTATGGCCATTTTGACTATATTGGTTCTACCTGTCCAGGATCAGGGTATCTTTCCATTTACTGATGTCTCCTTTGATCTCCTTTTTTCAGAGTACTGTAGTTTTCATTATAGAGGTCTTTTACGTCGTTGATTAGGGTAATTCTTAAGTATTTAATTTTTCTTGATACTTATGTGAAAGGTATTGTTTCCCCAATTTCTTTCTCACCGAGTTTATTACTGATATATAGGAACACTTGATTTTTGAGAGTGATTTTGTAACCTGCTATGTTACTTAACTTGTTCATTAATTCTAGGCATCTTTCAGGGGACTTTTGTGGTCTTCTATGTAAAAGATCATGACATCTTAAATAATCATAATTTAACTTCTTCCTTTCTTATCCATTTCTTTCTTTTGCCTAATTGCTTTGGCGAATGTTTCAAGAACTATATGAAATAGGAATGGTGAGAGTGGATATCCTTGTATTGCTCCTGATTTTAGAGGGAAAGCTTTCAGCTTCTCCCCATTTAATATGATGTTGGCCATTGGTTTGTCATATATGGTTTTTATATGATTGAGATAAAGACATTTTATGTTTATTTTCTTCAGGGTTTTTTTTTCAAGAACAGATGGTGGATTTTGTCACATGCTTTTTCTGTGTCTAAGAGCTGATCATGTGATTCTTTTGTCCTTGTCTGTTTTTGTAGTGTATTACATTTATTGATTTGTTTGTGTTGGTAGTTTTTATTATTTCTTCAGTTTAATTGACTGGTACTGGATTATTCAGGAATTTTATATATTCTTGGTTCAGATTTGGTAGTTGTCTTGGTTACTTTTCTCCTTGCTGGGACAAAATACCTGATGCCCAAAATTAAGGAAGGAAAGGTTTATTTCACTTACAGTTTGTGGAGGTTTCAGTCCATACTTGGCAGGTTACAAGGCAGAGTGACACATGGCAGAGGGCTACAGCTCATGGCCAAGGCGGCAGAACACAGCAAAAGCAACAAGCACAAAAGGGAGGAATGGCGGCAAGCAGCCTCTTCCTCTCCCTTACATATGCAAACTATCCACCCCAGGGCGGGTGTAGCTCACACCCATAATCAATCAAACTCCAAAAGCCTGCCCCATGACTGCATGAGGCTTTGGGGGGACACCCAGACACAAACCATAACAGTAGTTCATACGTTTGTAGGAATCTATGTGTTTCTTGTGAATTCTCCATTTTATTAGAGTACAGCTTCTCAAAGTAGTTACCAATGACCTGGGTTTTAGCAGAATCCATTGTGGTTTTGCCTTTTTTCATTTCATTAGAATCTTTTGTTTTCTGCCTTTTTTTGGGGTAAGATTGGCTAGGGTTTTGTCTATTTCATTCATTTTTCCACAGAACCAACTCTTCAACTCATTGATTTTTTTGTATTCTTTTTTGGTTTCAGTTTCACTGATCTATGCTCAGATCAGTATAATGTCCTTCCTTGTACTAGCTTTGGATTTGGGCTGTCCTTGTTTTTCTAGGACTTTGATTGAAGTGCATCATTAGGTTATTTATTTGAGCTCATTCTGTTCTTTTGATGTGGGAATTCAGTGCTATAAACTTCCCTCTTAGGACTGCTTCCATTGTGTCCCATAGGTTCCTGTATTTTGTATTGGCATTATTGTTGGATTCTAAGAACTGTCTGATATTTTTCCTTGGTTTATTCTATGACCCGATTATATAAACGGTATTGCTTAATTTCTATGTTTCCATAATTTCTGTGGTTTCTTTTGCCATTGATTTCTAGTTTCATTGCAGTATGATCTGACAATATGTATGGGATAATTTCAGTTCTTTTGTATTAACTTATGCATGCTTTATGGAGTAGCACATGGTCTAGTTTGGAGAAAGTCCCATGTGCAGCTGAGAAGAATGTGTATTCTGTTGTTGTTGGTTGTGATAGTCTGTACACATCTATTAAATCCATTGTTCAAAGCTGTGGTTCAACTCTGATATTTCTTTGTTGATTCTTTTGTCTAGTCAATCTGTCAGTTTGTGACAGTGTGGTATTGAGGTCCCCCACTACAGTTATATTGGTGTTTGGCTTATGAATTTGGACACACCTGTGTTTGGTGTTTATATGTTTATTGTTTTTTATCTCTTCCCTTAATCAGTATGTAGTGACCTTCCTTGTCTTTTCTAATCAGTTTCGTCTTGAAATTTACTCTATGTGAAGTTAGGATAGCTACTCCTGCTTTTTTTCTGAGTTTCCATAGCATGGGATACTATTTTCCATTCTTTGATTTTTTAATCTGTGAATTTCTTTTTGAATTAAATGTGTTTATTTTATGCTATATATTATTGGGTTTTGTTTCTCAATCTATTGTTTTGATTGGGGAATTGAGACCATTCATATTGGGAGGAATTAGTGAGAGGTCTTGACTTATCCTTTCTTTGCATTATTTTCCTGTTGCCAGTTTCCTTATACAGTGGTATGTACGTTTACAAACTTAGTTCCTTCTATGGAAAAGTTGACCACATTCGTGTTTGTGTGAGAAAGATGGGTGCAGTTGTGTTTATCACCCAATGAAGAGTTTGCAAACAAAAACGAAATTTTTTCAAATGCCTGTTTGTGAACTAAATTTTCCCACAAATAAGTGTTTGTGAACTGAAGTACCCCTGTGTTATGGTTTGTGTCTAGATGTTCCTCCAAAGCCTCATGCAGTCATAGGGGTGGGCTTTTAGAGTTTGTGATTGACTCATGGTCCAATGCTAGGATTATAGGTCTGAGTGCTACACCTGCCCTGGGGTAGGCAGCCTGCATACAATACAAGGAAGAGAAAGAGGCTTACTTTCTTGCCCTTCCTTTTTGCTCTTGTTACTTTTGCTGGCTTCTGCTGCTGTGAACTGTTACCCTCGCGCCAGGCTACCTTGCCCTGGTGCCAACTTATTATGGACTGAAATGTATACAAACTATGAGCTAAGTAAACCTTTCCTTTCTTAATTTGGGTTATCAGGTATTTTATCCTAGCAACAAGAAAAAAGTAACTAAGATAGCCTGTATTTTTTTTTTCTTTCTGCTTAGCTACTCATCCTGCCATATATATTCATTCTGTTGGACTTACTGGCAGTTTTTACTTCATTGCCTTTTTTAGGACATCCGTGAGAATTTTTTGTAATGCTAATTTGGTGGTCATGAACTCCTTGAGGTGCTTCTTGTCATGGAAAAACCTTATTTCTCCATCAAATTTGAAAGAGAGTTTTACAGAATATATAAGTTGGGATTGGAAGTTGTTATCTTTTAGGGCTTGACATATGTCATTCTTTGCCCTCCTGGCATTTAAGGTTTGTGTTGAGAAGTCTGTTGTAATTCTTGTGGGTTTACCTTTACATGTGATTCATTGCTTTTTTTCTGACAGCTTTTCACATTTTGTCCCCTTAGTGGACTTCTGGTACTTAGACTGTGAAGCAGCATGAAGAGCTTCTCTTTTGATTGTGGCTATTTGGGATTCTATATGCATCACTTATCTGTTCATGTATTTCTTTCTCTACATTTGTGAAGCTTTCTGCTATTATTTCCCTCAAAATTTTTTATGCCATTTGTGCTGTTTTCTCATTTTTCACTTATTTCACTTACTCTTAGCTTAGTTTTCTTTAGGTCATGTAGCAGCTGTTGTATCTACTTTTCATGTTCTCTTGTTGCTTTTAAAGGTACATTTGAGTAGTGGGCCTTCAGGGCATCCTTGTCTTCTAATTGTGAAATTCTCTCCTCACATTGGTGGCGTCTACTGCCCATACTTTCAATATAATTTCTAATTTCCTGGATTTCTGATTGAAACCTTCTTGTGAACTGTAATTCTTTGCTAAACTGGTCATTCATGTTTCATATCATTTTGTTTAGCCCAGCTAGGTTTTTATTCATGTTTTCTGAAAGCTCCTGGATCACTTTGGTTATTACTTCCTTTGACTGTTTAGTTATATCTCCTGTGATACTGCTGAGTACTTCTTGATCTGCTTTCTGATCTCCTCTTTCATTTTTTTTGAGTAATTTGGGTGTGTGTCTTATGCTATTGTCCCCTCTGATGCCCTCTGGACTGGCTTTGGAGGAGTTGGGGGTTTTGGGAGTATTTTGTTGGCTGTCTTCTCATGCTTCTACTGTATTTTTGTTTGTTATCTGTTGAGGCTTGTGGATGCTTTTAGTGGGAAGGCACTGTGCTGCTGTAGGAGAGGGAACTCTTTAGTGAGTAACTTTTTCAAGTGATGTACTTCAGATGTCACTGATTGTAGTCCTTTGTCTTTGCTTCAGGCTCTAACCACCTGGGTCAGTCTGGGAGAGGAGGGTGCAGCGTAATTAGCCCAACACTGAGTTCTGTGGAAATGTGCTCTAGTGTTAATAACACAAAGGCAATCTGGGTGTTGGCATATAGAGAAAACTCAGGAATACCAAGAATTATGTGACCCTGGCAATAGCAAGCATATCAGTTACAGGAGTATCATCCAAGACAGATTGGTTGTTAACATACCATAAGAACCAGTTGCATACCACCCTTAATCCTAGAGAAGAAACCCACAATTACAGTGTAGACACTCAGCCAACCAGGACTTGACTTAGAGCTAATATGTACTAAGTGTGACAGCTATAGTGCTAATGGTAGAAAATAATTCAACAGTAATTTTATAGAGTTAGCTATCAAAAGATTAATAAAACATAATGGTTATACTATTACAGATACAGGGGGTTGGGAATGGGGGAATGCAAGAAGAAAATTTTGAAATCTTATGAGGAGGAGAGAGAAGTGGTACAAAGAATCCTATTCAGGAGTAGAAGGATGTTTATAGAATTAAACAAAGGTAGCTGAAAAAGGTGATGAGAAATAGATCATAAAAGAAAGCAGGGAGAAAACAAAATTATATGGAGAATAAAAATCAGAGAGAAAAAATTAAAGGGAAAAATTAAAATGTAGGAGCAGGATAAAAAAGAAGTTAGAAAAAAAAAGCAAGGAAAAAGTAAAATTCCCCAAACCCCCATAGACTAATGAAGAAAATGAGGAAAGGAAAGAAAACACACACACACACACACACACACACACACACACACACACACACACCACAAGCAAATGCTTTACCTAGGTTGCAGCAGTGTCCAAGTTAAGATTTGTCCCTGCTCAAGCTGGTAGATAAAAGAAGTGAGACTCGAGATTTGTACTGGATGCAGGCACCAATAGTCAGGAGATGTCAGGCAAGTGCTCCAGTATCCAGACTTTGAAATCTGGAGCAAGCTTGTGTCCTTCCCAGCCAATCTCAGACACCTCAGGGGATTTCTCTCAAATCCACTCCCTGACTGTGACTGTCTCTTACCCAGTCACTGTGGAATGTAACACTGGGAGCCTTGAAATGAAGCCTTCCCAAGTCCTAAGATGGTGCTATGCCAAGCACTGTCTTCTGGGTTGTGGTGAGTACCTGGGCTGTTGCCTGTGGATGGACTCCCATGGGAGTAGAAGCCCAAGCTGTCCCTACAGACCACAGCAACCGTGGGTCTGTTCCACTGTACATGTCTCCCTGGGGCCCCAGGAGTCCCTGGCAGTCATATGTTTGTGCAGGTTTAGTTTTCCTTCCCATGAACTAGGAGATGGGAGAAGGTCCAAACAGTTGCCTTTGCTTCTCTGCCTTGTGTCCTGTCTCTTCCATTTCTCTGTAGATTTTTGTTTGCTTGTCAGTTCCTTCTTGATTCCCAGGGATCTGCTTCTCATTTTGCTTTTACTTTTTTAAGGTGTAATTTTCCCGTCTCTGGATTCCAAATCACATAAAGGCTTAGTTGTTACCACTCACCACTCTGTCATTTCTTTAAAAAAAAAAACAACCCACCTCTTCTAAGGTTATCTGGTTTGGAGAAGCTATCTCTGCCTGGCTGCAGCCCTGATTGATGGAAGTTTCCTAGTGATGCATAGTAAGCTATAATGTCCTTACATTCTGAGCCCTTCCTTTAGAGAGGACGCACTGTAAAACATCTGCATTGCCTAAGTGACAGTTCTTTCTCAGACTTTCACATAGATCCTAGACCACAGTAGTTAGAGTTGATGCCTATGATTTTCAATTTTTATTTGCATAAAAATTACATGGGGAGTTTGTCAAAATTGCTAGTGTCTGGGCTTCTCTAATGGTTTTGATTATGTAGACAAGAGATGGGGCTGAAATATTCTCATTTTTAACAAGACCCTGGATGAATGTAGTATAAGTGTACCCTAGACCATATTTGAGACACACTGCTTTATGTCTTGAGATTGCTTATTCTTTTCATGTCTTTCAACTTTGTCAGACTCCATAACCAAATTCATGTCTGCCATGTGGACCACACATAATTCAGTGTGTGTGTGTGTGTGTGTGTGTGTGTGTGTAACAAGGGACATTCTGTTGAAAAGGACCATTAAGCAAAGTGATACTGTTTCTTCTTTTAATAAAACTAGTTTAAAATGGTGATTTTTCAGTAGACCATGTTTTGAGGAGTTTCTGAATCTTCCAGCAGTTTTCCATCTTTTTACCCATCTGTCCATTCATCCACTGATTCATGAAGCCTGTGTTAAGCACCTGCTGTATGGCAAGCCATTTACTAGGTACCGGAGATGGTACAAAGCCATCCTTGTTCCTAGGAAGCTCACAGATAGCTAGAAGCAAGCATATAATAAACTAATAGGTATGTGTTTATTCTTACAACATTTAATAAGCACATGGTATTTGCCAGGACTGGGCTAGGTACTGAGCATGCAGCAGTGAATAAAGCAGTCATGTTTCCCTGCACTCACAGCAACTTCAATTCTCACATTATTAACCTTCTAGCGGTAAATAGTATGATTAGAAACATAGAATAGACCAGTGGTGCCAAACCTGTGACACATGTCCCTCAGCAGGCTGTTCTTTATCACTGAAAACTTGAAAAGGTTCCCTGTCACCAGAACAGAATCTTTACTTATATATGAGCATTTTAGAAATTATCCCACAGGACATCAGCTTCACTGTGACTGTTCCCAGCATGTGCTTGACCAAGTCTACACTGAAAGGCCTAATCCCTGTTGGGTGTACACATACATAGACAGATGCAGAAGGCAGGAGCAGGAATGGAAAGGGTCAGTTGTGGATGGCACGTCACAACACGGCAGTATTCTGGAGTCAGGCTGGTAGGGCAGTTGGTTTGAGGAGTGATTTAAAGAAAAGTCCCAGGTTGACTGGGTGTGTGTTGAAGACCAGACAGCAGCGGTATCATAAGGGGGAACTCAGGGCTTTCTGTGTTTCTGCTGAGTCTCCATTGTGACCCCATACTCTGTTAACCTTGGTGCTTGCATTATGAAATATTACCATTAGTCTGCCCATGTCTGCATTTACATCATAAACTCCCAAAAGACAGAGACCAAGCTCAGTTCATCTCTTTTCCATCCTTGCATGCTCACAGAAAGCAATATACAGAATTTTTGTTGAATGGAGGAATGCATACACAGTTGAGCAGCTCTTCATTAATTACCTACTACATGGCAGGTATTGTGTTAAATTCTAAGCAGATGGGAGTGAGAGTTGCTTGCACATTTGGGAAGTTTCGGGCTATGCTGGAAGCAGACACATACGTGCCACCATACCGTGTGCTGAGTAAGGACCAGGGTCATGGTGCCAGTATTCCTGGGCTCCCAGTGTGGGGGCTGAGAAGAGAAGAGGGCCAAGTGCTAGAGACTGGGGCTGTACATTCAGTCTGCCTGGATTCAAGTGCTGGCTCGCACATTTCCTGGGGCTGTGGCCTTGGGCACCTCTCATACCTTTCTGTGCCCCAGTCTGCATGGCTGATCAGCCTCACAGGGGTTCAGTGGGGTTATATGTGTGAATCTCTGTGAATTGCTTTGAGCAGCACTGGGGACACCATGAGGCCTGCAAAATTGTTGGCTGCTATGGTAGTTAGTAACAAAGGGTGGTTTGAAGCATGAGCATTGTCACTGGACGTGGGTTCAAATCTTATCTCTGCTACTTCTGAGCTCCAAGACCAGAGGCAAATGACTTCACCTTTGTTTCTGCAACTACTCGAGCAGCCTAATGGTGTTGCTTGTCCTAATGGATTATCGTGAGTGCTCAGTGACATCCTGTGGATTGAGCACTTAGCACAACACCAAGGACTCCTCATTGCCAAATGTTCTTCACTGCAGTGGAGGAAATGCATAGAAGAGAGAGCCACTGCTATGTAGATGGCTTCTTCTCAGTGAAGTTCAAGACTAAACAAGAAGCATGCTTTCATACCCATGCATTGCTACAGCCAGGGGCATGTAGAAGGCTTGGCTCCTATCAATCAGGTTGGTGGAATTAGCACTAAATGAAGGTATTTTGGGTAGGATTAGTGTTTCATACTGGGCAGATGCCCATATCCTAGGTGGCTGGAATGACAGGTCATACAGGACCAGCCTTAGGAGATGCAAGGCTGGCCTTTTGAGAGTTTAGGTAGGGATCCCTCACCTTCCTGCTTGAAAGGGTGGGTTTTAACTGCATTCTCAGGTGAATGGAGCCTCCTGGTGCTGTTTAAATTACCTTTAAAATGTATTGATGCTCAGACCAGGTACATTACCATCCCTGGGGCTGTGGCCCAGGTACTTCATAGATGATTCCTAAATGATTACAGTGTGCAGCCCAGGCTTGAGAGCCACCTGGGCAGAACCGTGTTGTACTGTTTACAGAGACGCAAAAACAGTGAAGGAGAATAGCGGGTAAGGAAGGAATTGGCTAGGACTCAGGGAAGTTATGATTCTTTGCAATTCAAACATTTAATTTTTATTTCTATATAATGTAACTCTGAATTTACTTAGCATAATTGGAAAGGTCATTTACCCTGGGATAAATTTCTTTTTATGTCAAGTATGAATAGAATGGCAGTAATTTGAAAGATCATTCACTTCCAGTAAAAAGCTTGGCTTTGCCCTTTTCCAGGCAAAAATATAATACTTTTCTTAATGTAGAAGCTTAAAAGAAATTAATAAAGGCTTCCAGGTTTTTGATTTATGACTGAATAAAGCATTGAAATTACAGAACTTTGTAGTGTTAGGTGATCTATCTTCTAATGGCTCTGACAATGATACTTATCCATTCTTAGGACTCTTTTGCTTATTGTTTTTGTTTGTTTGTTCTCTTTACTGCCAAAACTTTCAGGATTATCATCAATCATAAAAAAGTCCATTTTTTCATTTACTCAACAAATTTCGTACTGTTAAAGCACAAAGTTTCTTTTAGTTCATTTGAATTTGTCAGGAGTATACCTAGTGTGACTGTATCAGCAAATTCAAATTCCAGTAAGGGAACTCTCCCCCTGGGTGCTCTATTTTTGTAATGAAGAATTTTACTGGTCTCAAAACAATACGCGTATTTCTTTATCCCCTTGGGATGTGCTTCCTGGAGGGGTCTGAAATAAGGCTGGAAAAATTGTATCCAATTCTTTAATAATCCTTTAAGTGTCTTGTGATATGTGTTTCAGAATGGTGCCACAGATACATAATTTGCAATGGGAAAAAATGAACTTGAATTTTACAAGAACCTAGTGATTATATTTTTTAAATAAGTTCATGTCTATGCTAGTGGAGGGGAACCTAGCCACCCTGATTTATTCCACATGGACTGGAACTTGTGAATGCTGATTTCTTTTCATCCACTTCTGCTAATAGATTCAGGAAGTAATTTTCTGATGTGGAAACAATAGATCATAGATAATAAAAGTAGAGCATAGGCAATTTTGAAGGCAGATAAACTTATATAGTGGAGACCTCTTTATTCTACTTTCCCCAGTTTTGCTCTTGTGTGGATTTTGCATCATTTCTCTGTTATTTCTCATTAAATACAAATGCTTTTAAACTGACCCCTGGGGATGGTAGTTAGGGGATTTTATCATGTCTACTTCTGCTAAACACCACTCCCCATCTTTCTGTTCTAGAAAACTTTACTCATTCTAAACTGCTCACTTGGCTAGTAAGCTCAGTTACATGTTGTTAGCATTTAATTACTCTTGAGCATTGTTAAGGGGTCGGGGAAGCTGGCCAGAGAAGGTACAGGGAGCAGACAGACCAGCAGCTAGGTATTTCAGTCAGCCAAGCTCTTGATGAAGTCCTTTAAGATAGGCGTGGAATGGGAGAGAAGCTGGGTTTGCATGTAAAGGCATTGCTCCCAGAAGTGTATTATGTATGTGTCTTAAAGGTCACATGTATGAGCAGAAAGAGTTCTTGAGGACAATCTCATATTATTGTAAGATAATCTACGCTACATACTGTGTATGTAGGTGTTCTGAAAGCAGAATGATATTTTTTTTTCAGAGCTTTTCAGTCTTGATAGAAGAAAAAGGAGCTTAGATGTATTTTCCTGAAGGCAGGGCCTATGAAAATCCTTTTATGGAACTTGTGCGCCAAAGCCTGCTGTGTAAAGTCAGCCGGAGGTCATTACCGTTTTTATTAGGTGATTATATTATAAATATGAGTTGGGCCACAATCATAAGCAGATCCTTTATGTGTGTTTCTGAACATTCTGGCTCCAAAGTGCTAAATTCCAAATTGGAATATTGATTGTCTGAAGCCTGAGTTACAGCAGTCCTCAAATCTTGGATTAGGCCTCAGGGCCCATGTGTCTTTCTGCAGATAAAGTTCATCTTGTAACTGAGAGACGTAAGGTCTTAAATGGTGGGCCCCACGAGGTGGTGAACCAAAGGCAGACTCAGGCAGTGCTCTCCCTCTTGTGAGTCAGGAGGGATCAAAAACACCGTTTTATGAAATGCATTAAGAATTTATCATAATTTGTAAATGTCCTGAGTTTCCTCTTGGGTAAGGCAAACACTAATGCATTTCCATTAATGTTTATTATTTCTATGCAAATCTAGTTGAATAGTTTTTGTTTGATTCTGTAGATTTTTAAAAAAAACTGAACCACAGTCAGTCCTCTTTTCTCAATTTTCTCATTCTATAAATATCCTTGTGTTTCAAAGTTTGACCCTGATACTTTTAGAATGGTCAAACATGCCTCAAGGAGGATTCTCTCACTCTCGATGTTGTTGACATTTTTGTGCCTGATAATTCTTTGCCATATGTTGTAGGATGTTTGACAGCATCCCTGGCCTCTATCCAGTAGGTGACAGTAATGCCTTCCCCTACAATTTGTGACAATGAAAAATGTCTTCAGACATTGGGTCCCTAAGGGGTTACATAGTACCTCCTAGAAATCACTGCCTTAAAGTAGTGTCCAGTCAGAGCCCTTGAACATTCTAAATACAGAGTGAAGGGAATGTGAGAGTTTGAAACATGATGCAGAGGCCAACCTCCACGTGATATATACAGTACTTACTTACTCATGCATGGATTTTCCCTCTGGGATGGGAGTCCTAAGGGCAGGGCTTCAAGGTTTCTGATTCTACATTTATAGAACCCTGGTAAATATTAGTCAGGTGAATAAAAGCAACCAGTTGCCTGTCACTAGACATTTCCATTGGTGCACATGTATGAATGCACATAGATATTATGAATTTCTGTATTTCCATTGAAAATTTACTGTCATTATTGTGGTGAGTGTCTGAACAGCAACAGGCACAAAGCAGACATACAGTACATGTTGGTTCAATGGCTGCCTGGCACATAAAAGGTACATTTAAATGATGAATTAACAGAATATGAGAGCAGGCGGGGTAGCGTGTCAATTGACTGGCTTTGGGATCTGCCAGGGGGGTTGGTGGAACAAACTTTTGAGTGTATCTGGGTGGGTCATGGAAGCATGGCCTTGGGGTCTGAATCTGGTCCCTGGCACCTTCCTCTCTAGGGCTGTTCCCTTCTCTGCTCTCCTTGGTGGTGGCTTTCATGAACTAAGCAGCATTCCTGCACTGCGCCCTTCTGCCATGATGCTTCTGCCTCCAGGGCAGCTGACCGTGGACTGAATCCCCTCAGAACGTGAGCCAAGAGAAACCTCTCTTCTTTTAAACTGTAGGTATTGGATATTGGGAAACCCGACTAATATAAGCTTCCATGGTCAGGTGCCACCAAAGGTGTGTTTTTGCAGCCATTGCAATAGTTGGTGCAATTGTATGTGGGACAGTCCACCATGACTACCCTGGGGGTGGAGGCTGTTTCTCCTGCTTCCTTTGAAATCCACACTTGATGTCCAGGTCCAAAGAAGCCTATCTGGTCATCTTTTAATCCACGCTAGTGAGAGGGAGAACATTCTGGCCAAGTGGTCGGATGAACTGTTTGAGTTTAGAGTCCAGATTGTCCCAGCAGTGCACATACTGGTAGCTGCTGCTGCTTGCCCGAAGTACCCTGGCTGCCCTGTCAGAGCTGCGACTTGCCTTGCAGTGATGGCTCTGTTTTGAAGGCCTGTGTTTAAAGTTATGAAACAGAGGACAGCAGCCCTTCCTGAGATTTATGCTGAGACGGCACAAAAGTTCAGTGTTACTGGAAGATATTTGAAATCACTTTCTGAACTCTAGATTTAAATTCATTTACTTGGCTTTGACCATGACAATAGTGTGAATTTTAAAATGACTGTGAAAAACATTTACAAGGTACAGTGGATTTCTAGGTCAGCACTGGAGGTGTGAGAAGAAAGTGTAATTAAAAGGAACTTCAGTCAGAATCGGGAAGGGCAGGAGAAGTGACCTGGCTCAATCTTGTCCATTTATAGATGAGAAGACTAGAAATCCTTGGGAGCTGAAATGACTTGTTTAGAGTCTCAGATTGCTTTTTCTCTTTGTGTTTTTGCTGTTTCTCCTCCCCCCATCTCTCTTTTGCTTCCTGTCTCAATAAAATTAGGCATCAGATTCACATGCACTGATAATGTTTTTTCTAGACTGCTAAAACATTGGACATAGATATAGTACCTTAGAGCTAGTCAAATGCAATTCTTACGTTATGAGTAAACACCCATCCAGAGAATAGTGGTGTTGTTGAGATTTAAAAAGAAATGTTTTAAAAAGCCAGTGATTGGCAGAGCTACAACCTGAATGGTCCTCTCCTCTGCTGAGTTAACCTCTCCTGAGCATGTGCCGCTTCATTGTATTTTGAGCCCTTTTTGTGCCCCTTTCATTGTGACCTTCATTCTTTTATTAGGCAGTACAGTATTTCCTGAGTTGCTGTTCTGGTGTTGGGTAACAAGATGCTGGCCTTACCTTCTTTGACCTGTTAATGAGGACAACTGAGAACCTAGCAGAGGCTGCCTGCCGAGCAGGATCCTGGAGCCAGTGAGGAGGGGCATCAGTGAGGTTCCTGGTGGAGAGGAGCTGAGCAGGGATGAGCATTGCAGGTAGAATGCTGTTCCTGGAGGTGGCTGCCTGGAACCTGAGGCGAGAAGCAGCCTGGGAAGAGAGTTTACCTCAGGGCAGCTTGTAGGGGAACGGGGCTGGCCTTGAGCTCAGGTGCCACGACTTGTACCTGGGCGATCTTGGTTCACCTCCTCAGAATTCTCGTCCTCTTGCAGTGATGCAAGAAGCCCACAGCACTGATGCTTACATCCATGTTTCTCATGGGTTACCTCTTTGGAGTGGAGGCATCCTGCCTGCTGTTCAGGATATTAATGTGACCCCCAGGCTCTGGAGAAGGTTTCCTGCTAGGTTCTGAGAAGAGCCTTGGTTTCATCCCAAGCCTAGATCCAGAGCCCAAGCTGAGAAGCCACCCGTGGCTGTGCAACTGTGGAAGAGTAATGTGCTTCCGTAATGCAGGGAACTATATTCAGTGTAGTCCTATTTGTCCTTTACACTAAATTGCTGTCCAAGTCCCTTTCTAGATCCAAGCAGGAGGCATTATGTGTGCATCACGTATACTTCTTATCTGCTTCTTATTTATTTGCTGCTTATCTATTTGTGGTAGGTGGTGAAACCTGAAAAAAAAAAAGTTTATGAAGAGTATCAAGCACTGGAGCCTACAGAGGACAGTCTTTTTTTTTTTTTCTTCCAGTACCAGGGATCGAACTCATGACCTTGTGCTTGCCAGGCAGGCGCTTTGCCGCTGAGCTAAATCCCCAGCCCCTAGGACAGTCTTTTTTGACTTTGTAATTTCTTCTCTTAGAAGAATTGGGATTGTTTTGATACTATATGAACATCAACCCCGGAGGAGGGATTGGTTCTCCTGGCCCTCTTCCTGCAGTTGAGTAGGTTTTTTCTCTAGCGGGTCAAGTTCCTGCCATGTTGTTAGCCATTGTGAAGAATCCTGGAGCTTTGTAACAGGAATGAGAACCGAGGTGTGGAGAGCTGCTCGCAAGAGGAGGAGGCAGGGAGCAGCTCTGGATGTGTCCAGTTGCCACATCTAGCTTTGAACCATTCACTTCATTGCCTGTCTCCCTGATTTAATTCTTTCGGGCATTTTCTGGCCCTATGGTGGCACACGAATCATGGCTACTTACCGAGAATGCTAAGCTTCATCCTTCCAGCCCACCTTGATTTGTGACCTTTTTCTTTGTGTTTTCAGTGTGAGCCTTTTGCTATTCTGACAAGCGAGAAGACCTCTTCAGGAAATTTAGCCACATTGAATGGGAAGGCTATGTTTGATCTGGTAATTAGGCTGGAACTTACATAGTTTCTTTCAGTAGCTGCTACTTAGCACTTGCTCTTTCACTGCTTTGGTTCTCACTGCAGTTCTTCTTTGAGAGATGTTACTGTCTTCATGTGACCCAGGAGGAAAGGAAATGTACAAAAATAAAGCTGATGCTAATTGTGAAACCCTTAAATAATCCAGTGACCCCAGAGCTCTCTGAAAATGTGTGTTACTCAGACAGTCAGCTTCAGGCTTCACAGTCTTTGTTTTTGGAGTTCTGTCTTGTGTGACTTTTATAAGTCCGTTGACTTTTTTGGGCTTCTTTCTTCGCATCACTGCTCGGAGATGTTCTGGACACTGTGGAAGCCTGGATCTCAGCTCTGTCCTTTGCCAGCTGTGCTCTTTCATCGTTTTGAGTCTCAGTTTCCTTGTCTTTAAGGTGAGGACCGTAATAATGCCAACCTTGTCAGATCATTGTAAAAATTATGGGTTAATTTTTGTAGCTATGATGCTTAGAATAATACCTGGCATGAATGAGCTTTTTCTGAGTATATTAACTACTATAATTATAAGCTATTCTTCAAGCATTTACTATGCTGCTGCCATGGGCCAGACGATGTGCTAGATGATGGGATGCCTTCCTGTGTCCCTTTCAGCTGCAGCATCCTGTGATGGATATAAGCAGTGGAACCTCTATCTCCGGGGGAAGCACTGTTTGGTTAGCTCCAGGGAACTTACAAATCATTATGTGGGAAATGAAAAATGCATTTAGCTATTACTTTCTTTACTCATCTTGTTCACGTAGGTGGGTTGCATTTTACTACCTAATTAAGAGCAAGGGAAAAAATGGAAGGAAGCACATTTGTAGCTTATACGTGGGTTGAAATATCCTGAGAAGGGGAAAAAACTCATAAACAGGAAGGACAAAGCAGTATTTAAATTGGAAGATCCTTGGATATTGGAATGTGAAGCAGTGCCGTTTCACTGCTTTGGTCTGGAAGGAGGAAGGCATAGGCACACACATAGTTGCGCATGCTCTCTTAAAAACTGGTATGGCAAAGAGCAGGACAACCTTGGCTATGAAAATTTTATTCCAACCACCAATTTGCATGGTCTCATCTTTTTATTACTGTACATACTAGGAGATAAAATCTCTGAATTTATGCAAACCAAATTGAAAAGTGATAAACTGGAAATACTTAAGGTATATTTCCTGTCTTTCGCAGCTGGCATATAAATACCAGATTCTCCTTGCCCACGGTCTTTAAGATTGAATGAGGCACATTGGACGGAGCCTGCGTATCAAAGTCTAAGTATTTTCTTCTGCCCTTGTAAATTCCAAGGCAACCTTGAGAACCATGTGGCATCTTTCTGAGGCCCTGTCTTTCTCTAACATAGGGAGAGTGCTATACTCACCCTGTCTGCTAAAAGCCTGGTGTAGTGGAAAGCACACAGACTCTGCAGTCAGAGAGGCTTCCCCTGAATTGTGGCCTCACCACTTGGCTGAACTGCTCAGAACTGCGTTTTCCTCATCTGCAGACAGATTGAAGACAGTGTTACTTGTGTTGCTATTTCTTCTGGGGCCCAACAATATGGTATATGTTTGGTTGGAAGGCAATACTAGTTTAAAAACCCTATTTATTATTAGTTTTTAGTTTTTCTTGTACAGTTACTGATAGTGTGTGCAGGATACTGCTTCCGAAATTTCACTGAAATAAATCCACATGTGCTTGGTCCCTTATATAAAATGGTGTAGTATTTGCATATAATGTACACATATCCTCCCATATACTTTTATCTCTATTGTAAGTTAGATGCTTACAATATCTAACAATGTCAGTGACATGTAATTGTTGTGCTATATTGTCTGGAGACTAAAGACAAGAGAAATGCATGCATTTCATTACAGATACGATTTTTTTGCTGAGCATTTGCTATCTACAGCTGATTGACTCTGGATGTGGAACCTGTGGGCACAGAGGGCTGACTCTACAACCTGTTTCCTAATCGTGAAGTACAGAATGAATACAGAAAGCGTAGGACAACATATGTGCACAACTTAATGAGCAGTAATAAAATAAAAGCCCAGGTGCTCACTTCTCAGTGCAGAAATACAATGGCACAAATTTCTAGAAGCCACCCAAGGGCCCTTCTGTAACAGCATCTGACTCTTGTCTCCGTGGTAACTTCTTGCCTGAATTTTGTGTTAGTTTCTTTTACCTTGTTCATTATATATCCCTAAACAATTTATTATTTCATTTCATTTTCCTCCTTTTGAACTATATATCAATGGAATAACTTTCTAAAATATTCTTTTGTTTGTTCTTTTAAGATAGTATCATGCTGTGTAGTTCAGACTGGCCTTGAACTTACTATGTAGCTCACACTGGCCTTGAACTCATGGTGATCCTCCTGCCTCAGCCTCCTGAGTGCTGAGGTTATAGGCATACACCACCATGTCGAGCTGTAAAATATTCTTGTGATTTTCTCAGTACAGTACCTCAGTTCATGTACTTAATTCTTTCTGTGATTCTGATCCAAGGTACCACTCTACATCTTCAAGATTTCTTGATATCTGTGAGTGTAGATGTAGTTATAGCTCTCACTGCTGTATAGTATTCTGTGATACGAATAATCCTTGTATTTTCTGATCTGGTAATGAGAGATACTGATCTATTAATGAGAGATTTTTTAGTATTTTTGCTATTTTGAAATGTGTTGCTATAAATATTCTGTACCCTTCAATGTTTTAATCTGAAAGAGTATAGGTTATTTATTCTGATGGCTTGCCTCTGCTTGGTTGTTGTTACAAATAAGACATCCATGGCCAAAGCCAGTGGCATGGTCTTCCAGGTTTCTCCAGTGTAAATGACAGTGTGGGGTCAGTCACTTTGCCTCTTGTCTGGCTTGTCTCTATGACTGGACCAAGTATCTGGTACTTTCTCATTTAATGTTAAATGATTTCCCATGCCATTGATCTTATATTTCTGGACCTTGCTTGTGGCCTAGCTGCTCAGTACTTGCCTAGAAGTGTGCTTGGCATTTTTTGTTCATGTGATCTTTTCCCAGTTCCCAGAGTTGAAGCTATGCAGGCTTCTCCTGGTCCTGTTCCATTCATGGGAGCCTAGGAGCCCCCATGGTGATGGACTTATTGATGAGCCTCTGCCCTTCAGCAGTGAGAGGCACTGAGACGCCTTTCAGCCAGGGAAGAAATCAAAATAGACCCACATGGCTAAGAGGAAAACTGCTGCAGAGAGGATCTGAGTCCTTACAACGCGCTTGCTTAGGAAATGTCCCTTTACTATTAATAGAAATGGATATTCAATTTTAGGCCCTTAAAAAAAAATCTCTGGGGCCGAAATAGATGTGAAGCCGATGGAATGAATATAGGATGGGTGATTCTGTGCTGTGCTAGGACACGTCTGAAAGTTCTGAGCAGCTGGTGTGGTGGAACAGCTGAGCCACAAACAAATATCAGCTGATTTTAGCACTTCTTATTTCTAGATGTCCTGCTTTGTTACCTTCTTGCTTGGCTCCCTTGTAAGCTCTCTTCGGGAGGAACCACAGTGCTTCACAGTGCTTCATCCTGCTCTTCCACTGATGCGGGCAAGATACTGGGTCTCAGGGTCCTGCATCAAAAAATAAGTGTAGTCGCTGATATTTTTTAAGCACTTGGAACGTGCCAGGCAGGGCGAAGCACTTCCCATGTGTCATCTCAATCAATTTCCACAACATCCTAAGGTCAGAACTATTATTGTCTCCTTTTACAAGGAAGAAATTAAGGTACTGTGGGCCCATGTGGTTCCCATTCCATGGAAACTGGGAAGCTTGCTCTGAGAGCAATCTCCATCCCTCCTGTGGAACAGTCAGGAACTGTTTTGAGTTGTGGGCATCCCTTGTCCCATAAACTTGTGTCACCACTCAGGCTGGGCCACTACATCATCTGTCAACTAAGGAACACACATGTGACCAGTACTCTGAATCCTCCATATGCATTATGTTCTCTGTCACCATGAAAGGGTTTGTAACCACCGCAGGTGTAAGAACCACTGATTTAGATGATAAAATCGCTGAAACAAGCCAATGTAGTCAACCATTGAAAAGAAGGAAATAGACACACTTTACCTGAGAATGAATAGACTTTTGAAGGCTTTGCTTGGTTGCTTTTTAATGACCTGATCAAATATTTTGGATATCTGAAATTACAGTGGAAATTTCTAGTGAGAAGTTTACCTAAGAGGCAAAAATTCCCTGTGTGTTGTACTGATCTTAGTCCAGATATTTTACTGTTTTATCTTCTCACTGAAAGATCCCTAATGAATGAAAAGCAACTTTGGTTATTCTTTATTCAGAGATGGTAGCAGGAGCTCTAGCAGTAAGAAAGAAAAGGTTTTGTATGTATAGTGTGTGTGTGTTGTGTGTACTTTGTGTGCCTGTGCATGAGTATATTTGGGTGTCTGTGTTTGGTCCAGTGTAACAAAAGACCCCAAACTGAATAGCTTTTAAACAACAGAAATTTATTGCTCATGATTTCGGAGGCTTAGGAACCTAAGATCAAGATGCTGACCCATTTGGAGTCTGGTGAGGGCCCATTTCCTGGCCCTCCGATGGTGCCTCCAACTTGTATCGTCACATGGTGGAAGGGCCCAGGCAGCTCTCAGAACCCCTTTTGTAGGGCACTGGTGGCTCCATTCGCTAGCTCTCAGGATTAAAGCATCCCCCAAATGAGCCACTTCTGAGTACTGTCACATTGATTGCTTAGGTTTCAGTGTATGAATTGGGAGTGGAGACAAGCTTTCAGACCATAGCAGCATGCTGATCTGTTTATAGCTAAATGTTAAAAATGCTGTTTTATAGCTGATATCATTGAGAAAGTACAGAAGTAGTCTTCTGTAGTGAACAATGACAAATTTATAGATATTGAATAATAATAGTGAATGCTGGCCATAGATTACATTTATTGAGTATATGTTGCCAATTAGGCTCTCTTCTAAGCACGCCACGTGGATTAACTAATATAATTGCTCAGAACTACGGTTTGAAATAGGGAGTGTTACTTTGTCCATTCAGAGATAAGGAAACAGGGGTACAGAGAGCTTAAGGACTTACTCAAGGTAAGTAAAAAAGCCAGGGTAAAATATGTCCCAATTAAACCTGATGGCAGGTATCTGATAGGGAAGAAATTGATATATTCATGTTTTGACAAGACCTTCTTTAATTGCTCAACTTTGATACTGTTACCTCTTTCTGAAAGGTCTTTAGGTGAAGAACCAAACATTGATCACACATCTACTGTGGAGTAAATGTCTTTGCACAAGCTACTGGTTCTTTAATATTAACCCATGCTTTTCTGACTATTGTGCATTGCTTGTGTAGCTTCCCCTTAGACTCCGAGCAACTCATTTATCTATGTAGTGTTGATCTTCTCCTGTGGTAGTAACGAGAGCCACCTCAGAATTTCTGCAGTGCTTCAGGTTGGCTACGGCTCTATTCAGCTCCATTCCAAGAGACGTTTTATTCTGGGAATCCAGGCTCTGGGAAGAGCTCCATGTGGACCATACAGTCCTCAAGGTAGCAGAGGAGAAATGCAGAAGTCTGAGTGAGTGACTCAACATGTGTGTTTACCTTTTCTGTCCAGTTTTGGTGTGTGTTATGTCCACTCATATTCCACTGGCTACAGCAAGTCCTATGGCCAAGGGCCAGACCTGACATCATAGCAGGAAATATTCCACATCTACTTTGATGAGCTGGCCATCTTATGATAAAGAGAATGGCTATGTAATTATGATAAAGAGAGTGGCTAGTAGTTCTCTTATTGGGAGGGATGCAGACATTAGAATCCACAGTATAGTATACTACCATCTGGGTGTTCCTAGAAGTCCATTTTTATTCAAGAGGAAACTGGAGCGTGGAGATGTTACATACATATAATTATGTGATTCAAACGAGCCATCGTAGCCCATGTCCATGCTCTTTTCCCATCTGGTATCCAGCTTTATCTTTTTCTGCTCCAAAACATGTACTCTTTCCTTGGGACATACTGAGTTTTATGTAATTTACCAAAGCAATATGTGCATTCATGTATCTGTGACTTAGTATATAATGTTACATCTGTAATTGCATTTTTTGTGCTCAGTGTGGCTAAATGCTCATTTTCTCCCCATCTGAAAGCCTTGTTTGTTTCTCATAGAATGGGATGGGAGCCCTTCCTCTGGGTCTGTGCTTATCCTCTGTTCCCTCACAGAATTTCTTCCATCTCTCTGTATTTAAGTGTGTATATATGTGTGCATGATGCATGCATGTGTGTATGTGTGTGTCTGTTTGTGTGTACTTTAACCTCTAAGTAGACTCAGAGTTTCTGGAAGACAGGGAGGAGGGTGACTTTTTACCTAGGCATCCTACATAATAAGTAGTACATAAAAGATGCCA
Organism: Chinchilla lanigera; assembly: GCF_000276665.1. Classification (NCBI taxonomy): domain Eukaryota; kingdom Metazoa; phylum Chordata; class Mammalia; order Rodentia; family Chinchillidae; genus Chinchilla; species Chinchilla lanigera. The sequence goes on from NW_004955464.1 coordinate 2,390,422, forward strand.
TGAATGTGTGTTCAAATAAAAAAACCAAGAGTTTTCCTACATTAGAATGGGACTCGTCATTGGAGGTTCAGTACTTGTGCCTTTCACGGACATGGCAAGCTGTTGGATTTAAGTAACCCCAGAACAAAGGGCCTGAGAAATCAGTCCACTATTATGACTTACATATGTTCTATCTGCAGATTGTTCTTTCTTTTAAAACTCAGCAATTTTTGTACAATGTGTTTCCAAAGTGATTTTTTCCCCCTCCACTTTCTGGTATAAAATAAGCTCCAATTATTCTCTTTAATTAAGTGGTTTTATTTTATTAATTGTTTCTAACTTACAGAATTCCCTAGAGACCTTTTACATGTTTCCAAATGAAGGCGGAAGAAAAGCGCATTAATTATACACACAAACTCCTTTTGGCGAATTAAGCCTGATGCACAGTGAACATGAAATGACTCGCCCTCCTGAGCTATCAATCTTGTCATTAGTGACGGCTTGTATTAGTAGTATTGACATGAGCTTATCCAAATTGGATTCTGCAAAGACTCATTTTAATTTTGCCCAAATGTAGGAAGACAGAGTAGTCTGATGTACAGGGTTTTTTTTTAGCCCTCTTTTGGTGAGTGACTGGTGCTTTTTGTTTGTAATAATATCTAATACTTTGCAGTGCTCTGGTGTTTGTAAAGTCCAGATCAGACAGGACTTTATCAAGCCACAGGATGACCCCTGAGATAAGTGAGTTTTAAGTGGAAGAAATTCAGATTCTGAAGTTAAACATTATACATCAGATCATATAAACAGGAAGCACAGAACCTTTTGAGATAGCAGTATTCTTAAAAGACGTTTCTCTGAGTGGGGATGGAGTTTGTGTTGGGGAGAAGCTCATGTCTTCTCATTTTCAGTGGTCAACTAAAAGGAATTTTGGATGTGCTTATGTTATATTGTCAATTCCATAAGCATTGCTTGGGCACCTGTTCTGTGCTAAGATGTACAGATGGTAACATATAGCATAGTTTGAACTTGATCTGTATGCTCATGCTCACACGAGTACCTCAGGGAGCTCACGAGATCCTGTAAGGTAGGGTCATTGTTGTGCCCAGTGTACAGTTTGAAGCACAGAATGATTAAATAACTTTCTTATGGTCATTTGCCTGGACTGCAGCAGAATTGGGATTCACACCTGGGAGGTGGCTACTACATCGCAAGCTCCTAGCCACTGCACAGTACCGCTTTTCCAGTGGTGATTTCCTTCTTTTCATGTTCACGTGGTCTGGAGTGAAGGATGGTAACAGTTTCAAAGCCTGTTACAAGTTGCCATGGTAGCTGTGGGGTGGGGTCATGGCAGATGGTTATGAGCACCTTCAGGAAGGATCAGCATGTGGCTATGGGACCCTCATTCGGCCATACTGGAGCTTTGGTCCTACGAACTGCATTGTTTGAAAAGCAAGCTGTGTTTCTAAGACTTCTTCCTCTTTGAGTAGAGTTTATTATAATACTGGACATATCCTAGGGAGTGTACTCACCTTCTGAACCGAGGAGAATCCACTGGGCTGGTGGTTGGGTCAGCCCACGAGGCAGAAGCCATGCACTGTGCCCAGAAAATGTGCTGGATGACTGAGAGCTAGTTCTTGTGCTCAGGAGCTTCCCAGGAGTGGAAATACTTGCCATGTCAACCAAAGCAAAATAGAAATTGAAGTTTACAGAGCACATAGTATGTCACTGTTTTTAGTTCTTTACAAAAGTGTTCATTGTAACTGCTTTTAAAGTAGGCATTTTCCTTGAATTCTACAGGCCAGAAGATGGACTGAGCACTTTGAAGTGCTGTGTCCATTTCAGAGGCAAGGACTTTTCTCCACATACAGTGTCGAGGTCATTGAGCTTTATTGTCTTTGAAAAGACTGTTCATCCAACAAGAGTCATTGCACTGAGCAATAGGAGTTAAGAGTATGGCCATAATCCCTTTTCCTATGGAGTTTCCTATGGGGGCCAGTAGACCATACGTAAGCCTGGGACTAGATGTGATAAGTGTAAGAAGTTAGGTTGCAGTTTTAAATAGTATGCTCAGAAAGTGTGTGTGTGTGTGTGCATGTGCGTGCACGCGTGTGTTGAGGTTTAGTAAAAAATCAAGTTACCACCACCACTTCTGCTTAAAACCTTACTTTTCTTCATTATCCTCTTATAATAGTTACATTTATAGTTTCTCCTACCAGGGGTTTGTCTGCCTCTCTGAGCTCATTTTATGGCACTTCCTTCAACTATGCTTCGGTTCTATCAAGCTCTGATTTTCTTGAAAATCCCAGGTCCTTTTGTCTTTGTGTAATTCCTGTCCTCTGTAACCATACACTCCCAGCTCATCAAGATGCTTTTCTGCACATGTTTGCACTCAACAAGCCCTAGCCCCACTGTATTCCCACAGCCCCCAAGTTTCATTTCACACAGTATCAAAGTTGTCTGTGTGCAGGTCCCTCTCTACCAGTAGCCGGCTGCTTTCTCAGTCAGGGAATACTTTCTCAGTATGTGCTTGACAAATGTGGAAAGATGCAAGGTGTGTAGACAAGTAGGTAGGTAAGACAGAAGGATGGAAAGGAAGATGAGCCATGAATGAAAGAAATTTAAGAAAGAAGGAAGGAAGCTAAGAAAATAGAAGGGAGACAGGGAGGAAAAAAGAGAAGATAGAGGAAAGGAGGGAAGGAAGAAATGAGAGGCTGTTAGTCAGGGGTGATAAGTTCAGAATTGCACCCCTGAGACATAGTTTAGGCACTGTGTGGAAGAGCACATCCTTATTTAATCCTGGTATGCACCTTCCTCGCTTTAGTAGATCCTCTAAAATTTCATTCTTTTGGTCAATAAGACACAGAGTTTCCGTGGCCCCAGGATTTAAGTCTGCCATAATTGTGAAGAAGACAGGGCTGAAGGAAGATGCTTGGACACATTTCTGCACTGCGCCCCAGCCCCAGTAGCGTGAAGAATCGTGAGAGCACTGATTGAAAATGCTAATCACAGCTTTGCCCTCCGTTGGGTCCCCACCATTGACAGTTGCTTCACGCTTTTCATGCCTGCTGCCTCTCTGTAGTAGTGGGAGTGCATATGCATGAATCTAAAGCAGACAAAGCATGATGGATTGGCCAGGGTTCCCTTCAGCCTTAGAACCTGGGAAATACTACTTTTTTTGAGACTCTCAGTGCCCATGTGGGACATTTTCATGAATGAAAGAAGAACCTAATACAACACAGGCTGTGCCTGTTTGCTGTTTAGAAAGAGAATGATGCATTATGGGGAATGTAAGTAAGTCATGAGCATACCAACCCCCTCTCCCAACACAAGGGCCACCGACGCGGAACACCATTGATCACAGTCTGCGCCCTACTGGGTCTGGTGATTCCATTGAATGTTCTATACCCCTTTCACAATCAGAAGAACAAAAATTTCCAAAGCTGAATCTCCAAAAGAAAAATCAACCCACATGAAGTCTTTGAAGTTTTGAAATGATCAAAGATCCAAAAAGATTAGGATTGATTATTTTTTATCTTGGGAGTGGGTTCAAGACAGTTTTCAAACCTGTGGGCTCTCTGGATGTGATGCTATGAATGTCAGCCAGATACTACTTTGTTTTTATTTTTTAATTTGATTCCAGGGCCCTGAGTCTGTATTTAATGTTTCAGTGAGCAAAAATAGTTATGTTTGGCTCCAACGCAAGATTGATAGAAGTGATTTTCAGATGTGGAATCAAAACAGAGTGAAAAAATGTCACGTTTAAATAAAATGCAGTACTTGGAGGCATCATGTGGCCTCGTAATAAATGAATTCAAGGAACCAAGTTGACAGGTTTCAAAGGAGAATTTCTTTCAAAAATTTGAGGTAATTCATTTTTATGATTAACTGTGGTAAAACAATTACTAGAGAATTTTTAAGTGAGAGGAAAAGAAGCTTTGAGGCGTTTGTAGATAACATCTGCTGCTTTCATTTCTCTCCTTCATCTCACAGAAGCTATGAAGTCGTATGTGGGTGCAGTTTGGCTCAAGTGCCCTTGGCTCGGGGCTGCGCTTTCATGCTGGCCTCTTGTGTCAGGCACAGTCTCAGGGAGTGCAGGGAGCAGGAGCTGAAGGGTCTGGCACGGGCCTCGGACAGGCTGGTGTGTGAGTCAGCCTGTCTGACCCAGGCAGGCCGCTAAGCTCCCGACAGCTCCCTTTCTGTGTGTGAAAATTGAGACAGGATGAGAGATGAGTGAATGCTGAGCACCTAGCATGGGACCTTCTACCTGGTAACTATTGAAATAAAGCCATGCCAGCCATAAGCAGCCTTTGTGGATCAGCATTGAGTGCCCGTCATGAGCTCTGTACTGCATTGAGCTCTGTACTGCACAGTTGGGTGTTTTGCAAAAAAGGCTCCCTATGGGTCCAAAGATCTGGAAGTCCAGAGAGGAGATTGATGAACCACTGGCAGAAAAGGACAGCAGAGCTGTGTCCACCTTGAGGACAGACAGAATGTCCTTCCAACCTTGTAGTTAGTAGGTTCCAGCAGCATACCCACTAAGTATCCACCAAGGAAACTGAGTTGGAAAGGAAAGTAGACTAGAAAAGGCCCATGTGTTTTGTCAGAATACTTCTGGAAAATGGGACCAGCAGATGTAGATATGTTTAGAGAAAGATGTATCATGAAGAATTGGCTCACATGCCATTATGGAGGCTGGGGAGTGCACCATCTGTGAGTGAAGCCAGTCCAGTAGAGACCTAGGGGAGCCAACGGTGCAGGTGAATCGAGGCAGTCTGCTAGAGAATCCCTCTGGTGTGAGGACGCTGGTCTCTGGTTTTGTTTAGGCCCTGTATCAGACAGGGTTTACTAGAGAAGCAGATATAACACAAGATGTACAAATGTACAAGAAATTAAAAGTTTGGCTTGCAATGGTCAGCTACAGAGTTGGATGAGGAAACCTGCCGAGGGTGTCTGCACGCTGGAGATTGAAGAGCCCAGCCCCAGGCCTGGAGCTCACTGCGGTGTCTGTGCAATTCTGTATCAGGAGGCTAATGGGGTCTGCGGTGGAATGCTGAAGACTCTACGATGAATGCCGGAGAGACTGCACCAGAAGGCTGCAGAGGCCCAGGCGGAAGCCGAACAGTCTGCACCAGAAGCCGGGAGATGACCAAGCCCAAGGCAAAAACGAGCTCCTCTGAAGAACCAGAAGCCAGTCCTTTCTCAATTCTCTCTTTTTTTTTTACAGCCTACCTGCCCTGGGGGGGGATAGGAGTGGGGGTGGTGTGCTATACCCATACCTTCTACATGCCTTCCTCTTGTGCACCATCAGGATAAATACAAAGTAAGCACCCTGGCTCCCTGCTGAGTCAAGTTAACCTTCTAAACTTCTCAAATTGACACAATAAACATCGCAGAAGGGTAAGGGCATGTCCTTTTCACCCCGAGATGCAGAATTGCTGAGTCACTTAGCCAAACCTCTAGACTCCCCAAGTTGACACAATGTATCAACCGTAACAGGCTCTCACCTGACCTGAGGGGGTCATGCATGGGGGAGGCAGTGCTTTATTCCAAGTCCAGGGATTTAAAGGTCTATCTGATCCAGAATCAGCCTCCAAGGTAGCAGGTAAAATAGACTCTCATATCCCGAAAGTAACTATTTCTAAATAGATACATTAAGAGAGGTTTTAAATTACTAGAATGTTGAGATTTAAGTCTTACTTCTTTAATTTCTGTTATCTTTAGACACAGCTGTAAATTTCTGTGCTTCTGGGTTTTGTCTGTAAAATGGGAAGTGATAATAGTGCCTACTCCAAAGAGGGGTTGTGCAGTTTGAGCCAGTGCAAGCCTTGTCAGGAGGTGCTGAGTAAACTAGAGCTGCTATTATTAGCATTAGTGCTATTCTTAGAAATACACAAGCTTTTAAACTGAGATATGCTATGTCCAAACCTAAGTAACTCTTCTTACATTTTAAGAACATATTATGGGCAAAAATGTAGTTTTAGATTATACTAAGACATTTTCCTAGTTTGTGCTAATAAATATTATCTGTCACTCACTACATGTGAATAATTTTTGTGTATTTTCTGCTTTAATCCTCAACACAAATATGGCATAAGGCATATTATTGCATCCACGTCCAGATGGTAAACTGAGGCTTAGAAGTGTTAAACGATATCCTTTGGGTCATGTGGTAAATCAGCAGTAGAACAAGGTCTTGTTTGGAATTTTCTTGATTTGTGTGGTTGATTTTCCATGTTGTCATGTTCTGCTGTTGGGTGGAACAAACTCAGCTAGATACATGTCTTCTACCTCCTTGGATTTAAGCATTTTTATCATTTGACGGAGGCTCCAGTGTTGCATAAAAGGATTGTAGATATTCGTGTTTCACAATGAGTTTTAATTCTTTCTCTGCTCAGTTGCCTTTTGCAACCCCCTAAGATCTGATAATGTGTGTAACGTGTCACATTTTATGTACTAGGTTGTGGGCAGTTATTTCTGGGCAAGGAGAAACGACAAATAAATGTGCAAGTTTTTTTTTTTTTTTTTTTTTGATAAACTCACTGTTAGTGAACTGGGCTGTTTGCAGCTGAATTGCTCCACAGAAGCCAATGATGGGCATCAGTGAATTCTCCTTCTTTCCAATCATACCAGGGGTCCAGTGAGACTTGTTAGTCCTTTCTCTGGGAGAATTACATGAAAAGATACGTGTGTGTGAGTGTGTGTGTGTGTGTGTGTGTGTGTGTGTGTGTGTATACACATGTGCATGTGTTTGTGTGTCATTTTCACAATGGTATATGGATGACACTTCAGCCTGCTTCCTCCCTGCCTCTGCAGCCAACTTCTTGTTCTTATCCCTAATATAGCTTTAATAATTGCTGTGGAGCATTGCTTGTAACTCCTCAATGGGCTGAGCTTTTTTGTACTTCTGGGCTCTTGAGTTCTTCTTGAGTTGAATGTTCAGTTCTTTTTCATCTGCCTGATACACTCCTATGTACTCTCCAAAACCTGATTCAGTCCTGTGTGGTTTTGGAGCCCTCCCTTTCCTCTGTACTCAAATGAATTCCTTTGTCTTTGGTGGCTCCTCTTGGACTTATGCATACCTCCACTGCTGTTCTTACAGTCCTACGATGTAATTATTTCTGGGCAAGGATTAAGTGTGGTTTAGTGGTTAAGATCAAAGTCTTTGGAGTTGAAAAATCTAGGTTTGAGTCCCAGTTCTGCCACTGCCTAGGTTTTGAAACTTGAACAAATGACTCAGCCTTTCTCAACTAGTTTTCTCATTTTTAGAGGACAGATAATTTTGCATCTTTTCATGGCATCAAGGAGATAATGAACACGAAGCCACCAGCACAGTGCCCAGCCTGTGGCTGAATATACAAGAAAATGGGGCCGCTGTTGTGATCACTTCAACATGTTGGTCTCTGCTGTTCTGTTCTACCTCTTTGAGGGCCTGGACCTTGTGCTAGTTGTTTCCAAATCTCTAGCTCCTGGCACAGGATACTCACTATGTGCCTAATAAATTCTAGTTAGCAAAGTTCCTGTTCATCCTTCTTTAAGTGACATTCATTTTATCTTAATTTTTGGCAAGTTTTCCTTTAAAGGGGCTGTTTTCCTTTAAAGACACCCAACGTCAGATATTTTGACTTTGTGTAAAGTTACCTGGAATTTGAGATTTACTTATTTTTCATTCTTTTTTAAATACCAGACAGGTTACAGCCTTGCTTTTGATTGGCTTATGCAGTTAGGGACTTAGAATTATTGCCTCCCTTCCTATACAGGGTCCTATAAAATTGATCTAAATACAGAGAAAGCTTTTATAGCCCTAGGGGGCAGGTAGGAGCTGAACATGTTTTTCCTGTACTAAAAATTTACCAGTAACAAATGAGCATTACAATATGGTTTGATGTTATAGTTCTTTGAACCTAGGAGGGTGGTCAGCGAATAATGAATTAGAAGGTGGCTAAATCAAACAGATCTTTCTCCAAATCCTGGCTACACCACTGCAGAGCTGGTAGGACTTTAGACTAGTTCTTGAATTTCCTTGTGGAACTCAGTGTCCTTGTTTAAGAAAAATAATAAAAACTGAAGATAAAGTTGGTGTCAGCCTCATCCATCATATGAAGATTAGATTATTTGACATATGTTTGACTCATTACAGGTTCAGCATGTGGTAAATCCTCAATTAAGAATTGTTGATCAGAACAACAATTCAAGTTAATGAGACAGTTTAGGATAGTAGAAGGAGCATTGGGGTCTTAGTGATATGGCAGTTTCGAAATCAGATGCATTTGTAAATATGTGTGCCATTTGCAACCTGTTTAATAGTATAAAAGTGAAGTCTATTTTTCTGTTGTCCTTCTCTTTACTTCATCAAGAAATGCGTCTCTCTCTGATAGTCACATGATGGTGACGTATTGTGGAAAGGAGGCTAAAATCAGTATTGTAGTCACATAAAAATATGTCCTTTTGGAGTGATCCTTGGACAAAGTGCAGATGAGTATAATTAGTTTTTGTCTATACCTTTATTTTTCTTCTCCCCCGGGAAGGAAAATCTTCAGCATCATGTGCATATACCTGCTGCAGAATTCCTCTACAGATCCTGGAATAAAGCCTGTGGCTTTTTCCTTGAAGGGGCTCAGTGGTGCCACCAGACGTTAATCATCAGTCCTGAAAGGTGTCGTTGAACAGCAGGGGAAATGTGTTAGTCTGTGCATTAATGGAAAAGAGATTATTTTCAAATACTTCAAAACCCCAAGGACCCTCTTCAGGGAGCTTCCTTTTCTCTCTCTCTCTTTCTCACTTGAAGAAAAGGTGCCATAGCTTTCTAAGTTTTAGAAATACACCTTTCAGGGCAGTGGAAGAAGCTCAGTGTGAGAAAAGTTGAAGGGTGAAATACGTAATGTACAGTCAGTGTGGGTGCTGCTGAGTCCTGCCACCACTCTTCCTATAAGAATATGCAGAGTATTTGACCAAAGCAAGGTTGAGGAGTGCTTACAAATCATTGCCAATGCCAGATGGTTTGGGATGGAAATGCCCTAATTATAGCATGAAGGAAAAAAGGAAGGGAAGGATAATTAAACAAAATAGGGTGTAGTGGAAGGATGGATTGGTGGGGCTGTGAGGGTGACTTGCCTAGAATTTACATTTAAGTGAGTGAAATGAATATTCAAGGGTCTTTGGAATGAGAACTAACTGCTGGGCAGGAAATGGGTTTGGTTTCTTTGGCTCTTAGCACCTTCCCTGTGGATAGCGGAACCCATCTCTTACCTCTTTGTGGAGAGGCCCTTGCTTGTTTGGCAGGGTGAAGGGCCTGGGCCTAGGGCAGCTATGGCCTGTGCCTGGAGAATTTGGGTGCCTCAAAGAACCAAAGCCGCATGTGGAGGGCTGAGACCGGGAGGCATTCCCAGCAGAGCCCAGGGACATGACTCAGCGCTTTGTGTAGTCAGTTGGAATCAGGCAGGAGGGAGCTGGTTGCAGGGGGGACACTGGGGAGTCTCTGGGAGGTGCTCGTTGAGGGGGAGCGTAGTTGATTTCCTTGAGGGTGGGTTGGCTTTCATTGCTGACGCTGGCAAGGGGAGTAAAGTGGGAGATGAACTGTGCATTCATATGCCTCATTGGCTTCACTTGTATAGTGGAGACGGTAAGACTTACTAGGCACATTAGAGATTAAACAAGGCCATAACAAGACACAGTGCTGGGCCTGAAACTGAAGATTAGTTTCAGCTTCGCAGCTACCCTACAAGTACTTTGCAGCCATTTATTTATATAGCTCAGGTGTCAGCTTCCACGCGGAGGGTTGCCTTTTGCTTTCTAAACCCAGATAAAACTGCCCCCTCTCCTTTGGTCCTCCTCCTCTCTTGCTCGCAGGTCTATTGTAGTCTCTATGATGACTTAACAGACTTCTTAATATATCAGTGATCTGTCTCCTGTTGTAGGCAGTGCGCTTCTGGGGGCAGGGCCAACTCTTTACTCCTCCCTGGATTCCCATCTCTCAGCACCTCGCCTGGCAAGTTTCCCAGGCCCAATTTGTTTACACGGTTTACACAGCTACAGATTACCTATTTCTTATTCAAGTACTTGGGACCGGAAGTGTTTCCAATTTGGGGGTTTTTCTGATTTTGGAATATTTACAATAGACTCCATTGGCTAAGCATCACAAATCTGATAATGTGAAATCCAAAATTGAAAACTTCCTGAGTTCATTTCAGAGCATTTTGAATTTTAGATTTTCGGATTAGGAAAGCTCAACCTATGTGCCTCTGGAGGTGAATTTATATTCGTGGACTCCTCAAGTAGACTTGTTGACTTTTCTAGGTCATGGGACCAAAGGGATCAATCTTCCATCTGGAAGGAAACCTTTGAAATTTTTCACATTTGATTCCTTGGAGTTAGAATGCAAGCAAAGCAATTTTCTAACAGTGTTGGTGGGTAATAGCACCTGAAGTTCACCTGTGGATAGCAGTGTAATCGTCTCATGGCATCTCTTCCTACCTGGCACAGGCTCTTTTCAGCAATAGTTGACCCACAGTAGGATTGGGAAGGAAATATGCTGCTTTAAAAAAATCTTGAAATATAGCCTAAAACCAAATTGGAATGGGCCTTTGGATTAGCTATGCCATTTTAGTCTTTCATTAGTGCTGATAATTAGCAGAATTTAGGATGAGCATTTAAATTATGGCTTAGACAACAAAATGTCTCTCGAAATGAAATTACCATTCCACTAACATTTTCTGTGAGATTTTGAAATCACTTAAATAAAAATGGAGCCAAGAATGCTTCGATGCTGAAGGTTGTGAGCGTCAAAACCTGAGTGCATTGTGGATGATGAGGAAAGTCACATTTGTGTTGCTTGTTTTCACAGACCCTTCTACAGCCAGTTAGAGTTATAAGTCACTTTTATATCAGTAGAACCTTAGCAAATTAGAACAGGAAGGAATCAAAAAATCATGTAATGTGACCTTATCAGCCTGTGGATGCGAAATGTGAGAGGCTTCATTTGAGGGTCACAGCAGGCCTGTTGTGCCAAGTAAGGGGGTTGAGGATGGGAGATGAGAAAGGTTTGGGCCATTTTGGTGCAAGGAGGGCCGGACTTTGCCATGGCCTCATTGACCCCAAGTCCTCTCCTATGTGACCTGTGGTTGTTCAGCTCTTCCTTCTCTGACCTTAAATTATCCCCTACCCTCTTTTCTGCCTTTCCCCAGTCACTTTCTCTCCTTCTTCTGATTGATGTCATAGCGTTTATTGTCTCAGTTACCTTCTCATCACTGAGACACAGTGCTTGAAACCTACAACTCTAAGGAGGAAAGGTTTGTCCTGAATCAGTTTTATAGAGGTTTCAGTCTATAGTTGGCTGGCTCCAAGGCAGGGCAGCATGGCAGAGGGGAATTGTAGAGGAGAAACAGTTCATGGCATGGTGGTGGGGAGCAGAGAGAGAGATCAGTGGAGGGGGAGGGAGATAGATACTTCCAGGCCACGCCCCTAGTAATCCATCCCCTCCAACCAGGCTTCACCTCCCAACATCACATTTAGCTATGAACTCATCAGTGTACTAATCCAATGGGTATCATACCCCAGTGATCCAGTCACCTCTCAAAAGCTTCACCTATAAAGACATCAAGCTTTTGGGGGACATCTAGACACAAACCATAACGCTGATTGTGCCAGTTAATTTTAAGTGTCAGTTGGTCTGAATTTAGAGATATCTGGAGAAGTGATTGGGTCATGGGAGAGCTATATTCATCAGTGTTTGAACCTACTGATATTCATAGCTGAATGTGCTATTAGGAGCTGGGGTTCGGCTGGAAGATGGTTTAGGAGGGTATATCTCTCACTGGCATTGTTCTCCTTCTGCTTCCTGGACGTAATGAACTGAGCAGCTTTGTTTCACCACACTCTTCTACCATGTTGTTTATGCTGAGAAAAGACCAGTCTTGGACTGAGCCCCTGAAACTGTGAGCCCAAGTGAATCTGTCACTCTTTAAGCTGCATCATTAGGCATTTTGGTCCAGCAATGGAAAGCTGACCAATACACTAATGTCATAAAAAGTACTTATATATCTTCCCAGCTTGAGTATCACTTTCATGAATTTCACATGTTTTGTTTACAGCTGGAATCCAAGCACCAGAAGTAGTGTCTACCCCTCACAGGCACTCAACAAATACTTGTTAAATGATTGAATGAAAAAACTGAAGGGATAGCAAATGTCAGTAATCTGGAGTAAGGAGATTTAAAAAGTGTGAGTTAGAAGATTGATCTATTTATTTGCACTGCTCCAACCTCAGCTTTTAACTAATTTACTGATTACACAAATACTTCAGAGGAGTTCCTGTAATTCTGGACACTATTCCAGGTACTAGGGAACTATAGTAACAGAACAGTTTAGCAACTCTATAAAAGGAAGCTTCCATTTTGGGTATATTGTGATGACAATAAATAAATAAAGGCAATATATAAAGAAATGTATACATTTCTATCTCTGTGTATGTTTTTTCTTTCTTTTTTTTTTTTTTTTTTTTGTTTTGGCACCAGCAATTGAACTCAGGACCTTGTACTTGCCAGGCAGGTGCTTGTACCACTGAGCTATATCCCTGGCCCTCTGGTATATTTTTATAAAGTAAGACTGAGGTAGAAGATTGAAGCAGAAATGAGAAGTATGGGGTTTAGTTTTACAGGGAGTGGCTAGGAATTCTCCCTGATAAAATGCATGAATATCTTATTAAGTGTCTGAGGAAAGGATAAGTGTTTAAAAGTACTAACTGTTTTCACATCAAAATGTGTGAGTAACGTTCTTCTAATAAAATATGTGTACCTTCAAGCCCCAACCTAGGAGATCAAGTTGAAACCAAAATATTAGCTGGCAAGTGGCTCGCTCTGCCCTCACTTCCCCTACTCTGTCCCACTCTACAGTTAGGACACCGTGCGGCCTGGCTAAGCCCTTTTGTGACACAGAGCTCAGCCCCGCAAGACTGGCAGCTTTAGGCTTCATTCTTACTCACTTCTTCCATCTTTAAACTCTGTGCCCTAGGCTCAGTCAGTCACTGCACCAGCCCCAGAGCTTTCATTTCTTAGCTGGAGTTAAGCATATCAACAGAAACCATGCTTCCAAAGTGCATCCCCCAGCTTCTGACACTTAACAGTAACTCACCAGCAGTTGAAGGCCTTTCTCCTCCTTGTGTAAAAATGGCCTGAATGTGCGGGGACTAGAGTACCATGCACGTGTGAAAAAGAAGCTATCCAGAGGGTTTCTGCCATGTACCAGCACTGGCAATAATTGCACGGCCATGAAACATGATCACTATCTCAGCTCATAAACGATGGGACGTTCTAATCAGATTTTAAATGTTATGCAGCGCCAAGTAATTATCGTTATTTTTGCCTTAAAATTAAACTGCTGTTATTAAATTTTTTATTAAATCCTTTTCCCCCTTTGGTTGTTATGAAAGATTGTTTCTGAGTCAGATGATGGGACCCTAGACGGCACATAGACACAGAGTCTTAGGATTTAGCTACGATTGTGGTGGAGCTGGAGCTGGAGAGGGGTCAGCACCTTTGCTGTTCTCTGGGCTGGCTCTGGCTTCATCCTCCTCTACTTTATCTTGAAATAGGGTTTTATTTCCTCTTTGCAAAGTTACCTTCATATCTCTGAGGCAGTTATTATTTTCATTTCTCAACTTAAAAAGTGGATAATCAAATATGCTAAGTCATTTGTTCATCCACAACCAGTGAGTTGTGGTGGACCCTTTGGTCTGCCTAGGCCAGGAGAGCAGACAGTCAGTACTGGCCCACCTGGCCTGTGGGACAAGGCAGATCCGAGAGGGGTACTGGTGCCCAGGCATGGTGCAATGCCTTATATTATTCTTTCTTACTGCCAGAGCATTGGGCAAGGCAGATGGCCTTCCCAGTCTGAAATGTATTGTTACCGTTACTAATAATGATGGTAGTGATCCTTGTGAAAATTGGGCTGTGCGGTGATGCACATGTGGCTGGAGCATCAAGGTAAAGAGGATCACGAGGCCCTACCCTTAGGGAGCACACAGGAGCCAGGGCACAAGGTGACAGGGGTAATAGCGGTCACTGTGGACTGGCTGCTGATGTGGGAGGCAGCCAAGCAGGGGGGGTCCATGCACATTGCATTGTCACAAAGTTCTAGGGTAACTATAGAGTTACTCCTATTTTACAGATGGTAAAAGAAAGGCCTCAGAGGTTTGCACAACTCACTCGGGCCACTGACTCCACACAGCTCCCAGCTGGACCCCGCCATCTGTCCCCCCCGAAGCAGCTCTGTTGTTGCTGGGAGGGGACTCGATTTTCAGAGACTTTGATAGTAGGGCTGGTGTATCGACGCACATTCCCAGTGTGAGCTGTCTGCACCTCCCTACACTCCCTTGTGCCTTTATCTTCTCTGTAGCCGTCCCCTCAGATCATGGGGGTGACCATGGGAGCCCTCTTGTTTGGGAGGCTGTTGGTGACGCCTAAGCTAACACTATTGGAGCTAATTGTGTACAATTTAGCATTCCCCAAGCGCCGACAGTCCTCATTCAAACCAAGTGTGAACGTTTTTAAATTAGCTTTCACAGTTTGATTCACAAGCAGCAAATGCAAAACGGCACAGGATTAATTTTTCCTGCCGCCACCATCATGGCATAGCTGAAGGCGATCTCAGCTCATTTCCTGTAACAGTTAGAAAGGAGCGGGGCAGTGTTCTTAGGAAATGGTATTCTAGAGGAGACCTCAGTGCTGTGGCTGCAAAAAGGTCAGATGTAAAGACTGCATCCTGGTGGCGTGGAACAGAGTGTGTGAGGATGAAAGACGTTGGAATATGATGGTCTTGGGTTTGTGTGCTATTCCTGCCACTCCCTGGCTTTGTGAGTTGAGGCAGGTTAATTATCCTTCCTGGGCCTCGGTTTGCATCCCTGTAAGATGAAAAAAATACTTCCAAATATAGGAAAGACTCTGGTGAGGAGAAACAGTTTGCTGCATGTGATGTGCCCAGGCAGGGGTTGGTCTCAGTCAGTCAGAGCTATTGTGATCAGTGTCACCCTTGAATTTTGTCTTCCTACAAAACACATTCACTGTCTTAGGGTAGGGAAGCTTTTTTTTTAGCAATCATTTCTTGAGCCTTTGTGTCAAGTGCTTTGACTGGCACTGGAGATGAAAAATAGTAAATCAGGGCCCCTTCCATAAAGAAACTGTAGGATCAGTGCAGAAGTGGACACATGAAGACTATCTTTTTAAAACAGGGCAATGAGAACAGTGTAGGTGCAGGAAAAGCAGTTTCCATACCACTGTGCAGGGGCTGTGGGGAGAAGGGAAGCAAAGGACATGTAGGAATCAGCCAGGTGAAAGGGTTAGGAGGGAGTTTCGGGCAAGGAAAAGAAGGGTCTGCTCTTTGTTCCAAGAAGTTGGGGCAAACTCTGTATATGAGCAAGGAAGTCAGTCCTGCCTTTGTTTCCTTACCCATCAAATGGACGTGAGGGTAGCACTTGCCTTATAAGGCTATTGTCAGGATAAAATGAGATATGTCAGAGAATAGTGCCTAGAATTATTATTAATATACTCAGAATAATGTCTGGTGCAAATTACTGGGGTGTGTTCTTTTTTTTTTTTTTTTTTTGTTTTTCTCCGGTACCGGGAACCGAACTCACGACCTTGCGCTTGCCAGGCAGGCGCTTTTGCCACTGAGCTAAATCCCCAGCCCCTGGGGTGTGTTCTTAGTGGACTCTGACTGGTGTAGAATAGCGCTCAACAGATGTCATCTCTGAGGAGCTTCTTAGGGCTTTTGTCATGCAATGCACCCTTTAAAACATCAAGGAGATCAAGAGGGTTTCTTTCTTTTCTTTTCTTTTCTTTTCTTTTTTTTTTTTTTTTTTGTCTTTTTGAGACAAGGTCTTGCTGTGCAGTTCAGACTGGGCTTGGGCTCACTTTGTAGCCCAGGCTGGTCTCAAACTCACAATGATCCTCCTGCTTCAGCGTCCTGAGTGCTGGGATTACAGGCATGTGCCACCACGCCTGCCTCAAGAGAGTTTCTTAATGCAGTGCTCCCTAAACCTATTTGACTACTACATGGGTGGGGAACATTTCTTTTTAGTGAATTTCTAGTAATAATCTGTTCTCAAGTCCTTTGTACCCTAAGGACAGTTCTATCCTAGATACAACAGGTAAGATATGTTTTCTTCTTCTAAGAGAGTTTGACACAGTTCAGTCTAATAGCTGGGCTGGTAAGAAAGAGGAGAAATAAAAAGTAGAGAGCTTTCTCTCTCTTTTGTTTAGGGATGCCTTATTTAGTACATACACCAATCCTTGGCATTTGAATAAAATGTGTTCAGAAGGGTTGGAGCTTCAAGTGTTTGAAGGACTCTCCCTTTATTTAAATTAATGCATAGTATTCCTGTCATATTAAGTTCTTGACTTTGCAGGAATTTATGGACATGGGGTAGACACATGGAAAATTCATAGTACACAGAAAGATGCCCTGTGGTTGGTTTGCCTACTGCTAAAGCCAGAGCTTGGAACCAGCTGGTTTGACAGAACGGATGTAGCAGATTGGGTCTGGTCTGAACATAGGATGTTTCTGGGCTGGAGAGAGGCGGGGGAGATCTGGACACAGGGAGCCTAGATTGGATGCAGCTCATGGGGGTTATGATTATGACCTCTACGGTCATACTGTGCACACCGCAGTCTCCACTCTGCCCCGATCACTGTGCAGCTTTGGGTGAGTGCTGGTTTCTCCCGACAGGTCTCAGTGTCCTTGCCTGGAAGTTGAGTTGAAGAGTTGTGGTCACTTCTGGCAGCTATGCTTGGAACAGCATCTGGGCATTGCACAAGCTGTGTAAGCGCTGGCTGCCAGGTGAAATACAGCTTTGACACTTTGTGGGAAAATTTGCCAGCATCCCTCAGGGTCCTTGTCCCTTGCTTAGTTGCCCACTACACACAACTATTGAGAAGATGAAAAGGGCAGAATGAGATGGAGGTCTTTCTCCTAGTGTAGAACTCATGCATGTTGAAAGACAACCCTGCTGCTTAGCTGATACCCACACTCTATACTTCTTCTTCCTCACTGTACACCTATGGCTGTGGCTGTGAGAAACAGATGGCATGGTGTATGCAGCTAGCACCATCCAGGCACAGGACTAACCCTCACTAGAGGGTACCCATTGTGACTATCCAAATAGACCTTGCTAGCCAGCTGTGGTGGTGTACACCTGTAATCCCAGCACTCAGGAGGCTGAGACAGGAGGATTGTTGTGAGTTCGAGGCCAGCCTGGGCTACAAAGTGAGCCCAAGGCCAGCCTGAATTGCATAGTGAGACCCTGTCTCAAAAAGAAGCAAACAAACAAACAAGCAGTAAAAAAACCCAAATAGACCTTGCATGTGCAGCCTCCCAAGATTCCCAAGCAATTTCTCTTGTTTTGAGACAGTGTCTCACTATGCAGTTCAGGTTGGCCTTGAGCTCACTTTGTAGCCCAGGCTGGTCTCAAACTTGCAGTGATCCTCCTGTCTCGGCCTCCCAATTGCTGGGATTATAGGCATGCGCCACTACACCCAGCCCCCAAACAAATGTAGATGGTGTCTCCCCAGAGCCTAGAAAATGATTACAGTGCCTGAGTTGCCATGGTGCTGTGGCAGTCAATAAGTTGCCATGGTGGCTGCCCGATCAATTCAAGGGCAGTGTATCTGACAGACAGACTGCATGGGCCATAACACACTGCTGCAGCAGTTTCCCTGAGCCATGCAGCTGGATGGGTTTTCCCTGCTTTGCCCCTACTACATCCAGAGTGCTTATTTTTCAATGTGTTACACGAAAATTGGCAACAGGCACGTGCTTTTGAATGTAGCCCAGAAGGAGGAACTTGGGTGCAAGCATTGGTTCACCTTAGTTTACTCTCAGGATTTCCAGAGCTTGGCTTATGTGCTTCTGTCCCATGCTTCCTCTTCCTGGGGAGGGGCTTGGGCTAGGACATCTAAGTGGACACATAATGCAACATGTAACGCACATTATAATCCTTAACAACTCTTAATAGCATATGGTAGTGTGCGTATAGTGTGTGTTCAGCAAACACAGGCTAGAGTTTGATCACAAACAGTAACTTTTAAAAAGATGAGACTATTAGTACCGTAAGTGTAACAGCTCTGTTAAGGTGCCAGCCAGAAGTCACTGCTCTGCCGTCACATTTCCTCATTTTCACTCTGCTTTCTTCAGTGTCCCTGTAGAAATAGCAGTTTAGTAATAAGAACATAGCAGACTGTTACAGTCAAGGCTTTGAAACAGTTTGTTAAATCTTTAAGGAAAGATGCCATATTTTTTCTAAGTTGGTGAGAGGAACTGGGCAAACGTCATGGTGAGGGACACATCATGAATGGTGACATTGTCAGGCTTTTGTGTTCATCTGCTCCTGTCTAGTCTTTACTCGGCAATAAGCCCTTCATTATCCCCTTCACATGGGAGGAGATGGGGCTTGGAATAGGTGGGGAAGTCCCACAGCCGAATACAAGCAGGTGGTAGAGAGACCTATCTCTATTCCCATGTTTTTCTCAGCGCTGTGTTCAATAGCCAGGAAATGGAGTCAGCCCAAGTGCATCAACAGGGGGGTGCAGACAATGCTGTGTACCAGTCCACCTCCGAAGGACCAGGCGCTGCCCTTGACCGCAGTGTGAGTGAGCCCAGAGGACATTACATTGAGTGCAGTGAGCCAGGCACAGAATGACAAATGCCACTCTCATCTGTAGCACCTAAAACAAGTCGACTTCATAGAAGCAGAAAAGAAGGTGGCTACCAGAGACTGGGGAACATAGGGGAAGGCAGGGAAAGGATGGTGAGAGGGTGAGCATTGCACAGAAATTTACAAATAGTGAGAATTAGTTCTACTGTCCTATTGCACAGTAGGGTAATCAGAGTTATCAATAATATGTTGTATATTCTAAGTAGCTGGGAGAGAGGATTTTGAATGCTTTTATTGTAATAAAATGATAAATGACTTGATAGATATGCTAATTATTCAAATTTAATCATTAGACATTGAGTATATATATTGAAACACCACATTGTACTCCATAAATATGTGTAGCTATTACATGTCAATAAGAAATCACAGATTTACCAAAAGGTAACTTTACCAAGATAATATAGCTTCTATTTAGAATTTTAAAAGTTTCTGCACATCTAATGTCTCATTTCCTTTTAGTAACTGGGACTGTTAGGCTTGATATTGTCACTTGATTGGCTTGAGAGCCACTCATGATATTGGTGGCCTATACTGGATATACCTGGACAGGAAATGGAGGTATGGCCTTGGGGTCTGTGTCTGGCCCCTGGCACCTTCGTCTCTGACCCTTTCCCTGCTTTGCTTCCTGACCTCCATAAACTAAGCAGATTTTCTCCACCACCCCTTCTTGCCTTAATGTTTCTGGCGTGGCCCCAGCTAATCGTGGAAAGAATCCTCTAATACTGTGATCCAAATTAGACCTCTCTTCCTTTATGTTGTGGGTGTCAGGCACTGTGTCCAGCAACAGGAAAATTTACTAAAATAGTAACCTTAGGAAGTAAGATTTCTCAGTAACTTTATAGAGCTGAAATGTACTAGGGACCCTGAGGCTGTCGGACAGGGCCATGATTAGTACACAAAGCTATAGGCTTCAGAGATTAAAAGTAAAAATAATAAATATAGCTTTTTTCTGATCATATCCAGAACAATAATTCTATGAAGACTTAAAGACTTAGCTGGGCCTTCAGCCTGCTGTCCAGTGCTAAGCAGAAAGTGTGCAGTAAATTCTTGGCTTACAAACAAGTTCCTTTCTGGGAGAATGTTTGTAAGACAGATTTGTTTGTAATTCCAAAAAAGGGAGTCTTACACTGTACTGTACTGCTGGCTTCACTGTTATAGCAGACTTCACATGTCCCAAGATCTTATCCTTGTTCTTTAGAATTGTGCCAGTGGTTGAACATTTCATATTAGAAGAACAAGCAACGTCTGCCATCTTTTCACCTTGGGTCAGTCTCTCAATTATTTCCACTTTTGTTTCCATGGTTATTGCTCTGCGCTTCCTAGCAGTTCCTTCCACATCACTACTCCTTTTTCTCTGACTTCCGGACATCCTGGGCTCTGATTGAACACTGTACTACCATACACCATCATACTGTGCAGTAAGCACACAGCAGCACCACTGTGACAATGTCTGGCAGATATGTGAGCTCCTTTTGCAATGTGTTCGCATCCATGCGTGTTTGTAATGTGAACTCTGTTAGTATCTGTGAAAGTTCTCGGCTCAAATGTTCATAAATTGGGAACTTATTATACCATATCTTTAACTATTTGCCTTTATAAAGTTATATTAGATGTCAGCTTACTTCCAGATTTTGAATAGAAACTAAAGAAAGTCCCTGAGTTTTTTGTCCAGATACTTGGGTTCAGGCTACCACAGGATTAATAATGGGGAGAGCAGGAAGGGAATTGAGATGGGAAGGAACAAGCATATATTACATCCATCCACCCATGTATGCCTCCAAATGTGTGTGCTTCACAGGTGCCATCTAAATGAGTCAGGGGTCTGTGTGTTCCTGATTAGGCCACAAGATTTAGGCTTTCTCCAGTAGGATTCAGTCTTTGTTTTGTTTTGTTTTGTTTTGTTTTGGTTTTTATCCGGTACCGGGAATTGAACTCATGACCTCGCGCTTGCCAGGCACCTGTTGTGCTGCTGAGCTAAATCCCCAGCCCCGGATTCAGTCTTTCTTGTCTGAGATGCATGAAATGCAGGTGGGAAAGGGGAATGGAGAGGAGGGAAAAGAGACAAGGGAGTATAAAAAGAGAGACTGCGGTAGGCAGTGCTGACTTTGTGGGTCCTTACAGCAGCCCTGGCCCTGTGGGGATGTGCTTCATTCATTCCTCAGTCACTCACTCTTAGCACAAATAGTCACCAGTACTTGCTCACTCGCCAGGCCCTGTTTCAGGTGCTGAAGATACAACAGTTCACCAATCTCTGCCAGCCTGGGGTTTACATTGTGGCGGGGGGGGGGGTTGCACATTACACCAAATCAACATAGAATTTATAATCCATTAGAAAGTGTCATAGAGAGCACCATAGTAGGGACAGTGGATGGGGCTGCAGGAGGTGAGTTTGTCATTTAAATAGAGGAACTGGGGAGAGTGACACTTGGACAAACACTTGGTAGGTTGCAGGAGCCTGTGATTGTGAGAGAGGAGCTGGTGGCTATGGGAGGGTGCTGCTGTGTTGAGGAGAAGTTTGAGTGACAGATGGGGACATTCCAGTGCTTACTGAGTTCCTGTGTAGGCAGCAGGCCCTGGCCCTGAACCTGAGGAGCTGGGAGTCAAGAGTGGATGAGTAACACAGCCTGCTTACCAGTGCTGCACGGGGCTGATGCTGGGATGGAAGAGACCACCTTTCCGATTCCAGTCCCACCCCAGTGTGTGCTGGCAGGGCATGATAAGCAGTTTGATTTCTTATCTGTAAAATGGGAAAGTAAAATTTGTTTGCATACTTACTACACATATAAGTAATAAAAGCAAACTGCGTAGGGCACATAACATGGAGGAGTAACCTGCAGAGACCTGTGATTGGCAGAATAAGGTTGTAGTTAGGAGCCCAACTCAGAGGCCAGATCTCTTCCAATCCGTATTACTACAGTACTTTATGTAGGCAGATTCCTTAGTCTCTCCACGACTCTTGGAAAGAAGGAAGTGGGGTTAGGACTTGCCTGCATGCCTGTTGTGTGAATTAGTTAATCTGGAAGCACATGGAACGAAGCCTGACACATGGAAATCAAAACCACTCTTTAGTGGTGGAGTGTGGTTCGGGAAGCTATTCAGAGTACCCTGAGGCCATTAACATATTTGAGCTTTATGATACCTATTTCCAGTGCACTTTTTAAAAAATTCAGCGTTTTCTGAATCCAAATTTTGCCTACGTGCCCAACAGTGTCAGTTAAACCAAATCCTCTGTTCAGTTGTGTATTTGCTCATTCGATGCAATCAGAGTGTCTCTTTAATTTCCTTGTGGATTAGTCATGTTTACCAACAGCTCTAAAAGTACATTCAAGCTTTCAGAAAGGAAAGGACAATAGCAATAACAAGGTATTAGAGGTTGCATAAACTTGTCTTACTTGAAGTTAATGTGGAAAATGTGGAGAAGGAAATAATAAGGGGAAATCTGGGAAATTGGGCAATGATGTTTAACCAAAATGACATGTGCGTCTCTGAATGTAAATGCACAAGTGTGTTAATGCCTTGCCGGCTGCCTCCCATCCTGAGGTTTTATCACACCATAATGCAGTGATGAGGTATTTCTTTGCTTTTTTAGTTTTTCCACTTGCAGATGCCAACAATGATTATTTGTAATTTCAGAAATAAAGATGCTCAAAAGCAACATCTGTGATTCCATATTTTTCTGTGGGATTCAAAATGCATGTCTTATTCCTCTTTGTAACCAGGGAATATTTGCAGTCAAACATAATTCCTGTGTACTTGATTTAGCTCTGGGCCAGACTGACTAAAAGGTTTTAAAATGGTGCCCATACTTTCAGTATCTGCCTTACATGGATTCTCGACCTTTTAATCCCCATTTCCTTTAATGCAAATACAAGAGAGTTATCAGTTGATTCAGATGAGTGGGAGTGTGCCATGTAAATTTCTGGGAATTATGTACTACATTACAGTGCCCATTTGGGGGCTTAAATATTATTCTCCACTATACAAAATTGGCCTGGATTTTATTTTAACTGAAATGGCACACAGTGGCAGGCAATTATTTTTGTTATTGTATTTCCAATCCTGGCCTCCAGAACGTAAGGACAATGGAAGGGGATGTTCATTTATAATTTGACCTGGTGAATTGTTCTTGAAATGCAATTTAATCCTCATATCAAGCAAAGTCTAATGCTGTATTTGCCAGTAAAATAGTCATTTGCATTTTTTATTGACAATACAAATTGTGTTTAATCAAGCAGTTGGTATGTTAGCCTTTCCAAATGGTTGAAGACCCATTTTTGTTCAAAGTACAACCCATTTTGGGTCAAATATATTTCGTTCTTTTTAATTATCAGGACACATAAAGTTGCCTTTTAACATTATGCTTTTTAAATTTTCTAGTTCCCACACAGCTAGATTTGCTTGTTTCCTGAAGAAATTCAGGAAAACCTTAAATTCCTAACTGCATACATGTACAGATTTCAACCTAGCTTAGAGAAATAATTAGAACATACTAACTTATGGGTTGTTTAAAGGACATTTGTTGGGTGGACATAGTTCTGGACCATGGACCAAGAGGCTTTAGGTTGATATTCATTGTTAGAAAGAAATGGATTTTTTCCCAGTTCCTACGTACATGATACCTCACTCACGTCTCTGAGGCCCAGTTTCCTTATTTAAACAGGAAGGGCAACAATGTCGGTTAACTTTCTTTGGGATTTACAGAAGCTTTTACCCTTTGGAAGATGCCCTCAAAGTTCAGTTATGCTACTACTAACTGGATGACCTCAGGCAATTTCTCTGAGTCCTGCCTCAATTTCCTCATCTGTGTAGTGAGGACAAAAATAGAACTTATTTCACAGGTTTGGTATAAGAGTCACCATATGTAAAGCTTAAAACAATGCCTTCCATGTGGGAAGTGCTATTTATGCTTGCAGTTACAGTGGTACCTTAGCTTATGAACTCAGTTCTTTCGAATCTCTGGTCTCAAACTGAGCTAGATAAGAACAGAATCAAATTTCCTCATAAGGTCAAGCATGAACCTAGCCATTGAATTTGATTTTGTTCTTGTCCAACTCTAGTTTGCAACCAGAATCATGGAGTCAAGTTTGTGAGCAGAACTACCACTCCATATGATCATGCTTGTCATTATCAACTGGGCCTCCCCCACAGAGTTGCTCTGCAGACTGAATGAGTTTGCATTTGTAAAGTGCTTGCAGCAAACCTTAGCGTATGCCGAATCTTCCCTTCTTTGCTAGTGATGTCCTATGTAGTAAGTGCTCACTATATGGATGGCACAATGGTGGATCCATACAGTAGCTCAGGACCAGCTTACTTGCAGAAGAGGAAAACCCTTTCTCCAGGGAGCTGTGTTGAGATGGGGCAGGGCAGAGTACCTGTGTTTCCTTTGTCCTGTGCTCAGGTCTGGGGCAGAGGCTCTTCAGGTGATGGCAGTGTCCCAGGCTCTCCCAGCATGCTCAGGGAGAGCACTGTACTGCCTCTGCATTCACCATGGAACCTCGGCAAGACCATATCTCCCCTCTCATGTCTGCCCAGCCAGCTTCTTCAGTGATGGAGCAGAGTCCCTGCCCGGGGACCTCTTTCTGTTCCCCTTTCCCTTCCTTCACTGTCTCTGCCAGTCCTGACTCTCTCCTGTTATTTCCAGTACAGTGTATGGTGTTAATAGTAATGAAGGCAGTGATGGGTCCTACTTCGTTGTGGAACAGACCTTCACTGATGGAAAATACCCAACTTGGTTCAGCTGATCCACATAGACACAGAAAATAGCAGTAACATTTATTAAGAGTATAACATGTATTAACACATACTCATTTATTTCACCCTCACAGCAACATAGCGTAGTAGACACTGGTGCTGTCTGCAGTCAGCAAATAAATCAGCACACTGGTCTGTGGGAGATAAGGTGGCTTCATGAGGGGCGGGCTGGCTGATCCCTGAGAATTTAATGTCTCTGATTTCTTCTAATTGGGTGGCTGCACACACAGTCTTTCTGGCACTGTGCTGTGGCAGGTGTACAAGTCAGGTGGAGGAGTGGGGGGGTAGCACCTTTCATAGGACACTTACGTGCCCAGCGCAGGCCACCTCCTTTGCACAAGTGATGTCAGCCCCTGTTGACACCAGCCCTGGAAGGTGAGTGTACGCATCTGCCCTCCCACCAGAGACAAGATGCAGAGAGTCTGAGCCCCTAAGTGAGCTGCTTTGCTTTCTCTTATCACATGGCAATGCTGGGTTTGAACCCAGGTCTATGCAATTGAGAAAGTGAGCTTTTCTCTTGGGGTTAAGTTCCCTCCCCTTTAGGACTGGTGGGAAACAAAACAGGCAAGGTCCCTGCCTTAAGGAGGCCACAGTTTGTCAGTAAACATATAAATAGATGACTAACCAAGCAGTTTGTTATGGGTGGTGGCGGGATGGACAGTAGGGAGGTGAGAGGGGCCCTGTTCTCCCAGGGAGATACTCCACTTCCTAGATACTCGGGAGCCACCTCTCTGAGGCCCAAGGAAGAAAACAGCTATTCACAGAGCAAGGCCAAGGGAGTCCAGACAGAGAGGAGGGCAGACAGTAGCAAGCC
This sequence comes from Chinchilla lanigera, assembly GCF_000276665.1. Lineage (NCBI taxonomy): Eukaryota > Metazoa > Chordata > Mammalia > Rodentia > Chinchillidae > Chinchilla > Chinchilla lanigera. The sequence continues at coordinate 2,415,668 of NW_004955464.1, forward strand.
TGGGAGCAGAAGAGGCCACAGAAAGCAGGGCACTGGGGCTGGGGAGAGGCAGGCAGAGGCAGATTAAGCAGGCGTCAGTGAGCAGGTTAGGAGGTTTGGGTTTTCGTCCAGTTCCCTGAAACTTACAATAAAATCGGTTGTGTGACATCCAGTGGCTTCTTTGTGATTGTTAGATATATGCGGCAGCCCCTGCCCACCTTGCCTCTCAGGAATGGCTTAAGTGTCAGATGACTCAGGACAAACTAGAAGCTTTCTTCAGAAGCTGCAAGGAAAGATAGCTAGTTTCCATGACATTTCATCAGAGGGAAAAAGACTGATTGTAGAGAAGAGGAAGCTGAGCATTGGAGTTCCTGAGTGTTGAGTCTCTCACTGACTGATAATAATAATAATGATAATAAATATTCAGTAAGCTCTTGCTATGCCAGAAACTGAGCTAAGCTCTTTAAGTGCATTATCATTTAATCCTCACAACACTATAAAGGACATGGACACTATTATTCCCTCCATTTGACAGTTAAGGGACGAGGAATAACAGAACTCAATGAGTTGCACAGTCAGCAAGATGTTATTTTTATTCTGTACAAGAAGCCCAAAGAGGGCAAGCTAGTGCTGGTAAAGCCCTCAGGAAAGTCAGGAACCTAAGATACTTCTTTCTTTCTACTGTGTCCTTCTTAATGTGGAGTTTTTGTTCCTCATGAGCTTAACCCTGCTGCTGTAGCTCCAGTTTTCTTTTCATTGCCAAATCGGAAGGAAGAAGAGAAAACCAAAAGGAGAAGGACAGTAGTTGAATGTGTAAAAATCTTCACTTGTAGGGGTTTTGGCCTTTGTGAGGAAGAAATTCTTTTGCAGAACATTTCTTTATATCTCCTTGTCCTTTAGCTAGGACACACACCCAACCTAGCTGAAAGTGAAGCGGGATTCCTGTATTCCATTTTCTAGTCTACTCTTTCTGGTCTGGTTCTCCACTTTCTAGTCTTCCCTAGCCTTCCTAGTGTTTGTAGTCAGCAAAGATAGAAGGCTGTTAGGAGGAGTGTTGGAGAACCAGCTGTCTTGGTTACTTTTCTCTCATTGCTGGGACAACAATGAGACACCCAAACACCCACCACCAAAATTAAAGAAGAAAAAATTTTATTTATCTTACAGTCTGTGGAGGTTTCAGTTCATAATCAGCTGCCTCCAAGTTAGGGTGGCGTGGCAGAGGGGCAACAGTTCATGGAGGTGGAAAACAGCAAAAGCAAGAAGAGCAAAAGGAAGGAAACAAGCCTTTTTTCCTCCCTTATATTGTATGCAGACTACCAGCCCTAGGGTGGGTCTTTTACACCCACACCAGTCTCCCTCCCTTCTTCTTGCAAAGCCTCAGATTGTTTGTACAAAGTGAAGACCACTGCTGAATTCCTTAGTTAAACTTCTAAACTTCTCAAGTTGACACTGTATCCACCATTACACCAGCCCACAGGTTTTGCCCTGGTCACAGAATTTGTAAATGTGAAATGGAGTGTTTCATCTCAGCCGCTTTGATCCTAGAAGTCCTGTCCTTTTCTGTGGTGGCCATGGAGCTGGAGATAGGCTCAGGAATCTTGGACAAGACCTTTAATCTCTCTGTGCCACTTCTTACTTGTAAAGAAGAAACAATGTGTATTTAAGAAATAGGATGATTGGGAAGACAAAGCGAGACAGTCCAGGTACTGTGGTTTCTAGCATGTAGCAGGTGCACAATTGCATGTCAGCTATTTTTACTGTTCTACTGTTGTCCTTATTGTTAGGAGGTTCTTGACCAGGATTTATGGATGGAAAGAGTCAAGCAAAGTACAACATAGCTGTTGCTGTCTAGGAACTCTTCTGCTTAGGCTTGTTTGGAAATAATAACTTACAATGATAAATTCAAGAAGGGACAAAGGCAGCAGTGGCGTATGGCAGGATATAGCATGAGTACCATGGGGTTGGCAGAAAGAGATGGGTCAGGGTAAATGGGTGGTGCTTGCCAAGCAGTGATGCCAGGTGCATGAAACAGGGCTCCCTGGGACAGGAGAGGGAAGAATATTCCTGACAGAGAGCACAGTATTTGCCCAGCCACTGGAAGGCCACCCTGCATGGCCCCTTGGTGAACTGTGAGCATGTCCCACAAGCTGCAAAGTAGCGCTGGGGTTAAGGCCGGCCAAGCAGACAACAGCTAGTCTACTGTGTACCTTCCTCATTGCAGGTACTGCCCAGGCATTCCAGACACAATGAAGCATGACATATGACCCTGCTCTCAGGAAGAAATGCATCTCACTGGCCTGTTTTCTTGTTTGCTGATGGGGAAAATGAAGGTAGCCCAACTTTTGCCACCCATCTCTCCCATGCCAGATTCAGGGCTGGGTGCTTGGTGGACATTGTCTCACTGAACTTGGAGGTGGTTACAGTGCCCTGCCTTTTACAGGGAAGAGAGTGAGACTTGGTAAGTTGAGCTAAGTCCCCTAGGGATGCACAGCTGGTAAGTGGTGCAGCAGGGATGCAGGTGTGCCGAGTCCACAGCCCATACCTGCTGTACTGCAGCTTCCGGAAACTGTGTGGATGCATGCGTGCACCCCGTGCACCACCCAGTGATCAAATGAATTAGTACCTGAGAGTGCTCTAGAGCCAAAGGCAGTGCGAACAGGAGTGCTGGGATGGATGGATGGATGGATGGATGGATGGATGGATGGATGGATTTATTTATTTATTTATTTATTTATTTATTTATTTATTTATTTACCCACCCTCTTGTTTATTAAGAACAAGGGAAACCCTTCCTTTAGTACCCCAGTAAATTCCCATTAGCTTGTCACTTCCTCTTCAGCCTGGCTGATTAGCTGGAGTGGAGCTGTCCAGGGTGCTCTGTGAGTGAAGGCAGATGACTTGATTGTAGTTCAGTGCCTCAGCTGTCATCAAGCTGCCTGCCTAAATATGATCCTTACTGCCCTGCTAACCCTTCTATAAACACCACCACAGTGAACACATAAAACATTAAAAACATCCCCTGAGTGACTGCTATTGCCTTTTGAATTAACACCAGAAATGCTCATTGGAGAGATGTGGTTTAACACAAGCAATATTGCTTGATGGGATAATGAATATATGTTATACTTTAACCTAGTAGAACTCCATCCATTATTTAGTTATTTATATTGATTGACCTCTTCTGGATTATTTAGTGGTAGATATTTCCACTATTTGTAAGATTTAATGCTGAGCACTTATGTACCTTCTTTTGCTGTTATGAGTATCTTCTGAGCTGGAGCTGAGCTTGTGAATATAGAGATGTGTGTGTGTGTGTGTGTATGTGTGTGTGTGTGTATGGGTATGTATTTTTTCTTGAAAGAGACAAATTGCAGACCATTTTGGAATTAATGAACGTGATGCATAAATAACCTAACTAAATTGAAGCATAACAAAAAATCGAACTGCTGCCGATGACACTGAAGAAGGGTTTCAAGAGGCAGATAATCAAGCCTGTGCAATTAGAATAACTTTCAATATGCAGAGAGCAGAAAGGCAACCCGAGAAGGGAGGGTGGGTTGTGAAACTAGTGACAGTACAAAAGATGAGTAAGGACCTGTCGAAGTGTACTTTAATGGCTGTCACCAAGAACTAGATTGCCATGGGGGTCTCTGCCCACCTTGCTCACACGTGGGACACAGCATGGGTGTCTTCCAGGGCTTCTCACATGTTGTGCAGGGAAGCAGCAGGTTGAGGCTGGAAGGCAAGTGATTAGGACTGCACTTCTCTCCTAACCTAATTCAGTTCTGTGACCTTGGGGTGGATTGGCCTGCTAAACCGCATCTCTTGGCCAGAGTCCAGTGCTCCTTGGACCAGGTCCAGCTGCTTTGGGGGGCATTGTTCTGGGTTGCATGAGGATTTCAGAAGGAGGAATTACAGAAAGGTGCAGATGAAAATGACAGAAATTTCCCAATACAGGAAGAAAAGCTTTGCATTTGTTTCTTGAACTGTTGTGGATGTTAGTAATTTTTCCTTAGGCCCACATTTTGTGGCAGCATGTTCGCAATCTCCATATATTAATGATCCTATCAGCAATTTCATTAATAATAACCAGGATGGATCCAGTGATTTATGATTTTCAAAGCTTTGTTTAGATGTGTTATTTCATCTCTCTTGCCCCACACAGGCTGACATTGTTTCAGGCACATTTCCAACTTTGAAGTTTTCTTCCCAGTAATTTCAGGTCAGTGTATGAAATATGAATCCTGTCTTGGCTATCAGGTGCAGAATTTGGCAGTCCAAGAAAGTACAGAAGTCCCTCTGTATTCACATGGGATTGGTCCAGGGTCCCCAGGGTCATGGAAATCCAGAGATGCTGGAGTCCTTTATGGAACACGGGGCAGTGTTTGCATATAACCATGAATGTTCTCCTGTATATTCCAAGTCATCTCAAGATTACTTGCACCTCAACCAGTGTAAACCCAGTGGACATATTTGTGATACTATATTATTTAGGAAATGTCAAAATTCTGCACATGTTCAGTACAGACACTTATTTTTTCTGAATACTTTGATCTTCAGATGGTTGTAGGCATGGGGTCTGAGGACTAGCACTAAATTATGTCACTTCTAATTATTTGTTTTGTCATCTTTATCAAATCATCCAAGCTATTTGGAAGTATTATTGTCCATATCTTTGAAATATGTGAAATAATATGTTCATGTTGTTTAATGAGATACAAGGAAGTACCTCACTGCTGTGAAACACAATGCAGGCATGTGGGATTTTGTCAGGTGCAGGCCATCTAGACCAGACCCTGCTTCCACATGGACATGCTGGACTCACTGTGGAGATCTTTTCTATGAAACGTTGTACATTCCCAGAGACTCTTTTCAGTACAGCACCCCAGGTTGCCACTTGCCAGTTGATTAAACCTGGTAAGTGAAATAAAAACTCACATGTTATCCAGGTTCTTTACCAGGTGTTAGGTTAAGGATCTGCCCCAGCCATTCTCCTCCTTAGAATTGGGCTTTTCTCTGTGCCCTGAATTCCCATGATCTGACCCAGAAACTTTGCAAACTCACCCACCTCTCAGAAGCTAGGTGGATGTGCTCTGTGCTACTCGTTACATGGCAGCTGTGAGAAATGTCACCCTGCAGGATGTAACAGCCGGCATGGGTAGCAAACAACCTGGCAAGACCAAGACGTGTGTATTTTTAGACCCAAGAGACAGAATAGTGTGTGCTCTGTAATGATTAGATCCTTCTCTGAAATATGTCCTGCTGAGTCCTTAGAGACCCCATGTAAAAATGTATCATTGCAAGTTGTTTTTAAATATCCTGAAAGTACTTAAGACCTGAATTTCAGATCTAGATCAATCACAGTCCCATGTTCATGGGAGTTTCTATTTTTTTTTTAAATTTTTCCAGCTTTGAGGAAATAAGGCATTTGCCCACTCACATCTTTCTCAAAGAGCTATGTTCCAGCTACCCTCCTCTCCGTGACAGGAATCCTGTCTTGATCACTTTGGTGATGTTCCCTGGCCAGGTGCTTTGTTTAACAGGAGTCATGTCAGTATTTAAGTTTCCCCTCCCCTTCTAAGGACACAGGAGGTGCGGTTTGACACATGGTACCATTTTGGTCATCCCTTAACCTTCTTCTTTCCTCACATCTTCTATGGCAGAGCTAACCATTTTGAGGCACTTGATTGCTAGGAAGTTTGCCAGCATGTCTAAAGAGGTCTATCTGCAGCTCACTATTTTCTTGTAGGTCACACAGAGAGGAATTCACATACTTGGGAAAACTGTCAGCAGACTGCACTGTGAAAGGCACTTTGCCCAAGACAGCCATGTGTGAGACACAAGTGCTGATCCACAAAGAGTGTGTCAACATTTAAACAATTTATAACAGTAGAAGACATGGTGCTACAAATCCCCCTCAAAATTCTCCCCATTGGTTTGTACACTTTTCCATCATTCTTGCCACTTTCCGAAGTAGTTCTGGAAGTTCTGTTTTGTGTCTTTACAAGGAGTGATGAAAGATATGATGAATGAAGGCAGACTGATAAAAACACTAGTGTGTCCTGATGCACTTTATTCACCAGATCGGGCACCGTAAGACCTCTGGCTTTTTCCCAAAGTCAAAGTGATTGTAAAATCTACATGTTTGGCATCAATTCAGGACATTGAGGAAGCCACAACATCACAACTTAACACACTGTTGAAGAACTGCTTCAGAAAGCAGCAAGAATGATGGGAGAAGTGTGTTTGAAGTCAGGGATAGTATTTTGAGGGGGATTAATGGCAACATCTTTTTACTGTAATAAATTTTACAAAGTTTAAATATCACACCATATAAACCTGGTAGAGGCTGATGCTTGCCCACTATTTAGTCCTATAGTGGTGAACCTTTTAGAGCTTTCAGTGATAACAAACAACCCACTGAGGCACACATGCCATAGCTACCATTTCTCTAGGCTGTCTTGGCTGGTCCCCAAGAGGAGTTGGGGCCCTGTAGGGTATCTTGTAGAGAGAGCTCTGTTTCAAAAAAGACTAGGAAGCTCTGTCCCTCACTCCAGTTCCTGCACTGAAATTCTGGACCCCTGTGTGGTGATATTTAGATGCAGGCCATTGGGAAGAGATCATGGTAGATATGATTTTGAAGGTGGAGCCTATGATAGGATTAGCATCCTTGTAGAAATACAAAGAGAAACCAGAATTTTATAATAGGAGGATATAGAAGGTGGCCCTCAGGATCCATGAAGAGGACTCTTATCAGGGTCCAAACATAAGGTCTGTTGATCTTGGACTTCCTGGCCTCCAGAACTGTGAGAGATATGGCTACCCATATGGCTTAATGACAGGGACGAATCTGAGCATTGTGTGCTTAGGGGCTTTGCCATAGTTCAAACATTGTAGCACACACTTGCCTAAGCTAACACATCATGATGTCACTAGCGATAAAATCTGATGAGAATGCTGTTGTATATGTGGTCTTTTGTTGACTGAAATGTGGTTCATGGCCTGTGCCCGTACATTTCAGTTTTTTAAACCACCCAACTCCAGCAAAGCTAAGAGGTCTGCCTACTCTACCCTCTTCTTAGAGAGAAACAAGTGTATGTGGTTACATCAAAGGCTCTTAGAAGTCCTGCAATGGAGAGGGTGCTTCTTCTAGTCACTGACCATAGAACCCATTTTCAAAGCACTTCTATAGACTAGTTTTCTCTAGAAGTCACTTTAGGAAAAACTGGATCAGATCATGTTTTGCCTTCATTTTACTTCCTTTTTTAAATTCATGTCTGGAGAAGACAGCATTGGAATTTCTGCCTTTTGTTTGATCTTATGCCAGATGTTCCTAAACTCATGTCCAAGCATAGTTGGAGAAATGAAAAGAATGTACTGGTCCAGGAATGGTTTGACATTCTGAATAGAAAGGAAATATGGGGAGGACTGCAGCCAGTAGTATGCAGCATAGTGTTAATTGTCCCCAGACATGTCACTACTGGACTGTAAGCTCTCAGGGGACAGGGGCTTGTCCTGTTCACAAGTCTATCCCAGCAAAATGGGGGGCCCAGAGAAATCACTAGTACCTACTTACTGAAATGAAACCATTTGCAGCTAATAATAGTCTCACAAATGTCTAATGCTGGAAAGAAAACAAGCAATTATTTAGACTAAATTGGGTTTTGAAACAAGAAACCAGGATTCAGAGAGGAAGAATATGTATTGGAGATCAGTCATATACTGGTGAGTTGGCCCTGATGGAACAGATCTGGAAAGGAACAAAAGGTCCAATTAGTTCTTGTTGTCATGAATTGTCCTAGAGAGGGAGCAGTTTCCTGTTGGGGGGAGGGGAGTTAGAAGGAAGCTGAGGATATCCCACATTTCATAGAGTTTGCCTGTGGCCATGGAGTTGGCCCAGTTCACCTTTAATAATTCACTTCTGCCATTGCAATCACCTATTTACAACGGACGCCTATTTACAACGACTACTCAGCTCTAGAGCTGTCAGAGATGTGGTTTGTCTCCTTTGGGGGACCTGGTCTTATAGATAGTACTACGTGTAAATACTGAGTTACAACATGTAAACAAGGAGATGAGTAACATGCAGTCATTAGTAATTGCATGCAGGTGGAGCTAGGGACTTTCTGGATAGTGGTTCATTTAGTCATCACACCAAACCTGGAGGCAGGTGCAGTGTGGCCCTTCTTACAAGTGGAGACACCCAGGTTCAGAAGGGTTAGTGAAGAGACAGCACTGGGTCTCGCCTCCTCCTCTGTTTCCCCCTGTCTCCCCTTGGGGAACGTGGCAGCTCACCAGAGCAGTCCAGCCTCAGGCTGCAGCATAAGCACAGGATCTGAGAGCCCTGAGGAGGGAGGGAGGTGGCTGTCCTGGGCATTTGGAAGGTATTTGGAAGGTATTTGGGGATGTGCCTTAGGACTGATCCACTCTGCCCTTTCTTATCTGCCTGTCTTCTGCCCCAGGCTGGTGGGAGAGGAGCTTAGACTCTGAAGCAGGATGGAGGCCTAGAAGCTCCCCAGGGCCTCATTGGAATGTAAGAGTGAAAAGTCAGAAGGGGATGGAAGTTTGCTGGCTCCAGGGTCTGTAGAATGCAAGTGGTTTATCTGGGGTGGGACTAACATCATTGCACTCACTCTGTGTAGGGCATCAAAGATAAAGAAAGGAACAGGCTTCCACTTCCTTCCCAGCGCTAAAGTAAGTCTCATGGAAACCTGAAGAGCTGCCTTGGAGGGCTGAAACAGGAGGAGAGAAACCGCTCCTGGAGGTCTGCACATACTGAGGGTCGTAGGATTAGGCTGAACCCTGCGATGAGGAGCAGGGAGCAGTGTCCTCAGATGTCAGTGGGTTGGGGTGCTGGGCAGCAGAGAGAAGAGGAGGGCAAACCCCAAACCCAGCTTCAACAAAGGCTGAGAAGCAGAGCAGGAAGGTGGGTGTTGGCGTGGGGGTGGCTTGTGATGGGGAGAAAAAAGGGGACCCACTCTGAAGCACCCTCACACCTACCACAGTGAGGTTTTGGAGTGTTTGCCATTTCCATTTCTTTGCATTGTCTTCTAATACATACTGCTAGTTGAATGCTTTTTTATGGATTCCAAGGCCTAGGTTAACATTGTCTACTTTTAATTCCATACGGGGGGGAATCTCTTGGTTTTATTGACTGCTTCTTTTTCTGACTTCACATAATTAGAAAATAAACAGATAAAATGATACCTTTTCCACTAATGAATAATTCATGTCCTCTTTGCCTTTTGTCATAAGAGAAAGCCTAGCAGGTCTGTCCCAAATTAGGGTATGTGAAAATGAGAGAAAAATGCAAGTGATTAACTCCAAATGGAGTGGAGTGTGAATTCCTGAAAATCAGAAACCTCCTCTGTAATAAAGTTGAGATTGGCTCACTTAATGGTTCACCTGGCCCTAGTGGAGCCCAAATTCAGAACATATGAATGCTGTTGACCTGTTAATTTGACATGTTTTAATCTGCATAAAAATGGATTGTATTAATTGTTTCACATTAACAAAGTCTGACTATAATGTCTGATTGCATTAGGCTGAGTTTTCACTGTCTGAACTCTTTGCAGTTGTTTTCTCCAAACACAGGTAACTTTTTTATGCCTCCGTGCTGTCCTCTGAACAGGTGAGGGCCTGTGGCTCTCAGATGAGAGAGAAACCCCATCAGCCTTCTGTAAACAAAAACAACAGAAAGTCCTCCCACTGACACTGCCTGACACCTTTCTGGAAATGTTCCTCTTTTCTAATTACCCTCTGTAACATTTCTATACCTCAGTCTTACAGGGTTACATTATCCTCAATCTTGTTAAATGCAGTTTTTAATTTTTTTTATTTTAAAGAGAAAATAACAAAAACAAAATTACAAAACCAAAGACATAAACAAAACAACTTAAAAACAATAAAAAAGATACAGAATTTCACAAGAAGGTGATAGGAAATCAACAGTGATTGTTGTATTATATACTGTTATCATCAGAGCTGTTACTCAGATAACCAGATTTAGGCATGTAAGATTGATCAAACTCTTCTTAATTTTTATGTATTCGATTCCTAGTATCAAAAAAAAAATACAGAGAATTATTATACAAATGTAGCCTGAGATGTAAAAGTGGGCTGGGCCTTCCTAGGGACCAAATTGGGTCTTATCCTGCCTTTGGGGAGGTTGCAGTCTTGTTCCAGCAATATGACTTCAATGTATGAAATATTAAATAATGGTGCAAAGCAGCACTTAAGAGAAAATTTCAGGTCAAGTGTGCTTAATGGTTAAATGAGTGATATGATGTATAGAGAATAATAAATATTTAGCTTTTCTAAAATGTGCCTTCTGTTTTGATAGTGGTTTTTCCACCTATGGCTCTAGAGTCAGAGGCTGAGGAGATCACTATGAAGCAGCTCTGAGCGGGATTTAATATTAACCATTTGGCTTTCCATGTTTACTTGTGAGCCTGTCGAAGGCCTAGGCCCCTTGTGTAAGGCCACAGCTGTGGGTACCTGGCTCTAGTCCCAATTAACTAAAAGGAGATGGTAGTTGTAAACTCCACATTCCTACAACAAATGTCAACCTAAAGATAAGGTAGTTCTCCTGATTGACATAATTTACTACTTAAGAAAATATTTCCCAAGATCCTGCTAAGATTCTCATGTTTTCTTCAGTATCCCCCTCCTTTGTTTTAAAACCAAATAAATACATGCCACCCGGAAAAGTTCTTTGTCTTGGCCCCCAGAAAATCTCAAATTCTGTGAGAGGGTTTTAAACCTCCTGGAGCCCTGAAATCATACCACTTGTCTTTTTTATTTAAGCCTTCACCGTCCACTGGTTTGGGAGATTGCAGGCCTGATCAGCCCACAAAAACTAAGTAATAATATTAACCCATTAACTGGTGCCAGAAAAGAGACCTATAATCCTTGGACTGGGCATTGTTAGCTTGAACGAGTAAGTTTTAAGTAGAGTGAAAAGTGTGGGAGACAAAAAAGGCCTTCACAGGATGAAAACTTTGCCGAGGACACCTGCAGAAGGGAGGGCAAAAAATATTCCACAAGGAATACTTAAAAGGCTATGATCAGTTCTTTCCTGGTCCTGCGGTACTCTTTTTAACTCAGGGGTAGCATAATCTGGAAAGCCTTACTTGGCCACTGCAGAACTACTGCTGCTTGAGTCCTGCTGCTGAGGTTCCAGTGAGGCTGGTGATAGCCATGGCTGAAAGATGTTTCCTAGCCAGTGTTTCCAGGATGCTGTCCCCCGCTTTGCCCTTATCTTATTGTATTGTCATTTTCAATTACATTCTCTCCTAGACATTTTTATGTATTTTTGTCCTAAGACTTTTTATTATAATACATCTCTCTGTCTAATTATTTCTTAAAGTGAATGGAAACAAATGTGTGTGGCTCCTTTAACACTGTTTTGGATGATGACATTGGGACACATTTATTGAAAACTACTATCAACTGTTTGAATGAAAAGTTGATGATGTGTTACACACATGTACCAACTCCCCTGGAGGAATGTAATCATTATATACAGTGAACATGCACTAATAAAAACTGGAAAAACAATATAAATGGCAGAAACATTATTCAGAAGGTTCTTAGCTGGTGGAAGTCAAAGTTGACAGGGTACGTCAGGTCAGGTGTGGTACCCACATTTCACATGAGGAGGATGGGATGGGATGAGGAAGCCTTAGCTTGATCTCTGAGCCCTGGGTTTAGATTCCTTTGAGCCCTAGATAACACAGCTGTGATATATATCTGGCTGCTAAAAACATCACAGTATGATTACAAGGCATTAATGGGGGTATAGTGTTCATTTGCACTGGGTACTGGACTGCTGTATCTCCTTTGGGTACCACACTCTCAGTGCATAGTGGGCATCATGAATAATGTAGAAGTCATGCCATGGGGATGGGTATGTGGGAATAAAACCCTTTAGAAGAGACGACATAGTGAAGACAGTTGCTTTTGCAGAAGGCCTGACCATTGTGTGCAGAGAGCAGAACTACACTGTTCATCTCTGCAGGTCAGAGCCTGGGCCAATGGGACTCATGGAGGCAGGTTTTGGCTCAGTGTAGGAAATACTTCATGCCAGTGAGAGCTGTCCAATAATAGAAGCGGCTGCCTGGGGAGATGGTGAGAGCAAGCACACTCTCTATCTTTGGAAATGTTCTCACAGAGGCTGGAGAGCCATCTGTTGTGGGTATTGTACAAAGATTCCTGCATTTGATAGAGGAACAAAATTTTGTTGATGAATGTAATAGTAAATGTGACTACTGCATACTGAATGCTGCTGAAGGGCCAGGTATTGTACTAAGGCAAGTTCGTACACTTTAGAGTCCTAGTAAAAATGAGCGTAACTGGCGCTGTCATGTAGAAGAGATGGACGTGGGCTAAGATTTGAACCCTGGATTTTCTGACTCAAAATGCAGCATTTTTAACTGTACCACCTGCCTTTTATGGTCCTGTCTGCCTCAGAGATTCTTGGGCTGTTTCAGGTGTTTTCAGACACTGGATTTAAAAGGATCAGTTATGAAAGGTGCTGTAGAGAGTTGGACATGGAGGCTTGGGAGTTGACAGTGTAGTCAGGATGAGTGCAGACTTGAGCCCTTGGACATAAGGTTAGGGTGAATGCCATAGGGTTGGTGAGAAGCCCAGTGGTAGTGACTGGGCTGTTGGAAGCTCAAAATAGGAATGGCTGTGAATTGTGCTTTCAGGAAGAAGATGCAAGCTGTTACTGCGTAGTGGAAAATGGGTTAAAATTGTGAATGCTTCTATAAATTTTGTGTTCTAGATTCAGACTATGTAAAATCAAGTGCTGAAATTGGAGTTATTATGATACAGTAGCTAAGGGTGAAGCCTCTGGGTTGTTGGCTGGACACAGCCCTCCTTAGCTGTGTGCCTTTCTATATATTACCTTAGTAAGGGGGTTGATACAACCACCTTCCCCATCACATATCAAGAGGAGTATGTAAAATAATCCATCTAAGATCTTAAATCAGTGACTGACATGTAATAAGCCCACAGTTGGTGTTTCTGCTCAGATTAACTAGTAAATCTAAGTAAAACTTAAAGTACATAAGTGGAACATTTGCAAATAGCTATGTGCTGTCTACTTAATTTAGTTCCAGTCACTAGTCACACTATAAGAATCCAGCTTGGGCTGGGGATATAGCTCAGTGGCACAGTGTCTGCCTGGTAAGCGTGTGGTCCTGAGTTCAATTCCTGGTACCAAAAGGAAAAGAATATAGCTTATATTTTAAAATAAAAATGCACAACTGATGACCAGTAGACATTTTAGCCATTTTATTTCAGTGTTTAAACTGTATTAATCTCCCTCTTCACTGTAAGACCTGGTTACCAAACAGATTGAGACTACGAATGTTGAAGTCAAATTGACCTGGATTTAAATTTCAACTTCATCATTTACTAGTCCTGAGATCTGGGCCAATTTACTTAGTTACTCTAAGCTTCATTTTCTTTTGCTTTTTTCAAGCCTTATTTTCTTTTGGTAAGATGTAGAGATTTGAGATTAACTAAGGCTAAGTGTATAATGTACTCATAACTGTGCCTAGGGGTCTTCAACATAAGAAGCACTCGACAAATGATGATAACACAAATGTATGTAGTAGTAAGACAGGGAGGTTGCAGTGCCTGGGATCCTTATTGTATCTTTTGTTGTTGCTGATGTGACCTCACAATGTGTGAACATAATCTAGAAGAAACAGATAGGTTTCTCTGTCAGTGAGAGGTTCATGTGTCACAAGATGCACTTTGGTGGGCTCTAAGGCATCTGTGGTGAAATAGTACAAGACTTAGGAAAGATTGTGTTTTCACTAACTTCTCTATGATCCTCAAAATTCAAGATGTGGTAAGGTACACAAGCATCTTGCTGGAGACATGAAGAAGAGAGACCTGAGGAACAAGCCATTTTGTCAGCAGATAAAACTGAGAATGAGAGGTGGGTGTTTCCAAAATCAGTGCAGTAGTTCCAAAATGTTATCAGAGGCTGAAGTCCTTTCTTCCACCTCTCTGCCATCCTTGGATTAATTGCTTCATAGTCCCAGGATAACTGCCATAGATCCGTGTATCATACTGTCACATAATTTCACTGAAAAAAAAAAAAACAAAAACAAAGGCAGGCAGGATGGGAAGAAGGAATCCTTACTTGTCTCATTTTTTTAATCAGCGGGGGAAAGATTCTTATGCAGAAGGAACTCCCACCAATCAAGATGCCCACCCACCCTTGCTTAGGCTTCATGTGCCAGAAATGGATCATATGGCCACTTCCAGGCAGAAGGGAGGCCAAGAAACCAGGATTTGGCTCTTGCAGCGTCTCTAAGGGAGGTGGGCAAGAACAGACAGTATAAGTGTAAAGGCTTTTTATTTGTCAGTGTGTAGTTAACACATGAGAGCTTATGTGCCCTAAGAGAGGCCAAGCAAATACCTGAATTAGGGAGTGGGTGGTAGAGGGCTGTTTTGGGGAAGAGGCAACAGTCAGCAGAAAGGAGTGGGAGAATTGAGGAGGACTTCAAGGGCTTTCAAGATCCTTTACCCTAACAGGCATCATTCATCAATGACTAATGCAAAGGAAGTGCCTGGATTCCAAATATGAGAGTAGAAAAACTGTCACGGAAGAGGCGGCCGATTGCTGTTGTTTGCAGCTGCTGACTCTAACCCAAATCTGCCCTCCCCCAGTCTTCAGCTGCTGGGTATCAGTATATCTTTTTGGGAGCTGGGCCATGTGCTCTGTTCTGCAAGGATAAAGATGCTGGTCTCAGTACCCCATACCACCATCTCTAAACAAGCTGTTCTGTTCCCCGGGAGGGGTGCAGAATGCACAGTAGTAACAGGTCTAGTAATTAGCAGCAGCCCTGGGGCTTTGCAACACTTCTAAAAAGACAAGGTGATTCAATAAGTTCTGTCATGGCCCCTAAGAGTTTCACAGATGGAGAGACAGGTGGGGACCTCCCATGCTAATGACACAGAAGCCCTGAACCCACAGTTGTTAAAGGGTGTGAGTTAGGAATGTGGGACAAAGGCATAACATGGAGGCTGTGTATCTGTTGCTCATGGGAGAGCCTATTTTTATACATGATTTTGGCAAATTGTGCTACTTTAAAGGGTAAAAGTGTGGCGATTCAGTTATGTCAAAATAAACACACGCAATGAGCAGTAATCCCAAGACTAGATCCATCTCTTCTGTCCTTGGTCTGGAGGCTTGGGAATTAGATAAAAATTTTTTTGTGCAAATCAACTGGTAAAAGTAAAAGGTTGGTAGTTTAATAGTGCATTTCCCATACAGAGTAAGAATGCTCTGTAATTACAGAATAGAAAAATGGTAAGATTAGTGAAAAATATGTGTCTTATCTCTCTTAGAAATTAGGGAGATCCTATGGAAGAGCATCCTCTTGATTTCATTCTTCAAAGCCAGTTTGGCACTTGCCAGGTTCCTAGAGGTGATGGAGATACCCAGTATTTAAAGTAAGGTATTTGGGTGAAGGAATAGCAATTCAAGTGTGTCAATTTGTAAAATGCAGCAGACATGTGACTTTTTGCTTTCCAAGCAGATTTTTCCACTTTCAGACATGCATATGGACCACATGAATTGTAAGGTTGGGTTGGAGGTACCATTGGCTCCACCCATTTAGACCCCGTTGGTTGGTTTTGGAGCTTGCCTAAACTAATTGAAGTCTTGCCTGGCACTTTTTTTTTCATTCCTGTGCATATCTTCACAGAACCAAACTAGGTAGCTCCAAATTCAGGACTAAGAATGAGTTCCATATTTCATTTCTAATTGGGGTAGGGAGCATGGGAGACAGACGAAAAGCAATAAATGTAATAAATAAGAATGTTAGAACAAATTTTGTGAAATATTGATGTACCTGCAAGTCAACTAGGGATTTTCCTAACATACAGATTCTGACTCAGTAGATTGGGATTTCATTTCCAACAGGCTCTGCTGTGATATTGATGTTACCAGTTGAAGGACACCATGTACCAACACCAAACTTACCAAAGAGAATATGATTCCAAAAATATGAAAAGGTGGTACAGCATAAGGTGCTATGGAAGTAGAGTAGAAGTCTGTTGTCATTTTCGGTAGGATGAGTAGGATATCATGGTGGTAACATTTACATAAACTTGAAAGAAATAATTCTATCTGCATAATTTAAAATGTTTTTTCTGTTTTAAGAGTACATGTTCATTAACTATTGCTATGTGAAAAATCTCTCAAAAACGTGGCAACCAGTCATCATCATCCCACAGTCTCTGGGGTCATCCCAGCTGGATCTCCATTTATGGGCATCTCAGATATGTCAGTCAAGGGATCAGCCAGGGCTGCAGTGGTCCCCAGGCTCATGTGGAACAGATGTGTTCCCAACCTTACTGTCAGGGCAGTTGGCAGTCCCGGTTCCCCACAGGCCTGGAATGAGGGCCTCAGTTCTCCCCAGGTTGTTGGCTGGAAGCCACTTTCAGCTTCTTACCCTAGGAGCTTCCTGTGCTCACAAGTATGGCATCTGGCTTCCCTGAGATGAGAGGGCAAGGGATGGTGAACAGGAAGAAGGCAGGAGCTTCCAACAAACTCATTTATTAGGTGATGTCCCATCACTTTTGCGATTAGAAATGAACCACTACCTAAGCCCACATTACCAAGGTATGAATACCCAAGGTGGGGATCATTGTGGCCATTGTTGATGTTGCCCACTGCATGTTATCTGGGTATCTGATGCCCTTGTATAAGTTGCTGTTACTGGTGATTTGTTTAGCAAAGAGGATCATAGGAATTTTTGGCACTTGGCGGAAGCCAGATGAGCCCAAATGGTTCTCATTGAGCTAGAGTTGGCTTTGGCCAATCTTAACTTTTAAGGTGAGTCCAAGGCTGTTTTCCCTTTGTGAGACGTTCAGGTAGAGGCTGGTAGGATGCTGAGTGATGTGGGAAGCCAAGCTCTGACTGACCCCCTGGCCATTTTAATGCTGCCAATAAAACTGCCCGAGGAGCTTGCCAAGGAGACAGATGCTGCTGCTGGAGAAACACCTTCTGCAGCCTGGCATTTGGCCGATAATTGCTCTCTAAGAGAAAATAAACTCTTCACATGAAGGAGAAAGTGGATGGAGCCTGACTGTCAAGCGTACAGATGATTTAGGACAAGTACTGTGAATAAAATGCAAAAAAGTTTCATTAAAAAATGGAAGATATTTGCACAGATTTAAGGTTTGTCTCTGTTAAAGTCTATTGGCTCAGGAAATACTCTTTGTTTTCTAGGCCTAGAATAATACACAGTAATTTGAAGTACATGAACAATGCTCTACCTCTTTCCTCTTTCTTAATTCTTTCGAAGTCATGTTTCTTTTGGCAGTAGTCAGGGCCACTATCTCCTGCCTTACAGATTTGTGATGTAGAAACTGCATGCACCGGCTTAGGACTGGACATTGGCTCCATCACTTGGAGGAGACTCAAGCTTTCCTCTTCAAGATTTTTCTCTTTGAATTTGGAGAGCAGTACTTCTCTCATGCAGTTGTTTTAAGGATTAGGTTAAGTAATACTAAAATGTTCCTTGCCATACCATAGGGCCTTAATAAATGGTGTCTGAATAGATTTTCTACTTATAATAGCGATGATGGTAGGAGCTTTAAAGTCCTCCAGCACACATAGGAAAATTACAGCTTGGAAGATTTAATTTTCCCTCCTTTCCTCCTTCCCTCCCTCACCTTAGATACCATTGTGTTATAGGTTAGGTAACAACATAGGGAACTGGGGACACATGAATATTCAGTCTGTATCAATGCCTACATTACATTTTCTATACCATAAAGATAATATACTAAGCATAATTTATTGAACGCTGTTGGGTAACACGGATGGTGGTAGATGTATTAAACTGCAGATCCTCACACCATCTTGACTGGGGGGTGCCACTGATCCCATTTCTCACTGGAGGAAACTACGGCCTAGCTGGGTCACCTTGCCCAGCTGGCCCTGCAAGTATGTGGCCTCAGGTGCTATGGTGATTTTTAGGATCTCCACAAAAATGATTTTTACTTTTAAATCAGAGGAGAGAAATGAAGCACTAGGGTCAGAGATTGTGTTTGACTTCATACCAGTGTGGTCACAGAATATAATTGCTAGCTTTTTTATGGAGAAGCAAACCAAGTGCTTCAGGCCTTGACAGTCACAGTGCAGAAGCTGCATTGGACTCTGAGAAGTTGTGGCTCGCCCACAGCTGTGATGCGAGGGACATGGCAACACCTACCCATGGTCTCAAGCCATCACCTTAGATACCATTGTGTTGTAGGCTGGGTAACAACATAGGGATCTGGGGACACATGAATATTCAGTCTTCTACCATACTTTGAGACCTCATTCTTGTGTGGCTTCACCCCACACCAATCTTCAGCTTGACCACCATTTCTGCTGAAAGGGTGAGTGCCTAAAAGCTGGGGTACTGCGTCCTTAATTTTCACACCCCATCTGCTCAGGGGTAACGGCAGGTAGAAATGCACAAAACCTTTTCATAGTGCCTCACCTCAGGGTTCCTGAGCAAATGCACAAGCCCAGCCAGGGCCCTAATGAGAGTGAATGCCATCCCAGGCAGGCTCTGTTGGCCCTGACCTTGTTAAAGTGGACAGTTCAATTAGGCTGAGTATGGAACTGGCCTCCTGGAACTCTCAGGTAATGAACCAGTGGAGAAACAAGTGGGAAACAGTCATGCTGGAGTTTGTACACTGCACCCTGCCCCCAGCCACTTCTGCAAATGAGAAGTTTTGGGAAGTTGGGTTTTCATTTCTCTGTGCAGGAGTGCAGAGTAAATGGGGGTTGTCTTACAGTCAATGCACAGGGACTTCCCTTTGGTCTCAGGTATAAAATGGAGTTTTAATAAAGCCTTTGTATTATCCTGGGTATCACAACAACTAACATTGCTCCTGGGTGCATTAGTGCATGCCCTGGTGATGTTCTCTGTGGTGTTTAGCTTGCAATGCCATGATACCTTTGCCTGAGTTTATTAGCAAAAAGAGGCCTCTGAATTATTGTAGAAGCCAGCCACTTAGATATAATTGTGTGTCCTCTCAGCCTTAGTTTCCCCATTGTGTAAAATGAAAGATACAGATGATTTCTAGACTGTGTCCTGGCTCTGGACTCTTTTTTGAGCAACTACCAATAGAAAAACCCTAAGCAAAGGGAGGGGGTTTGTTGCAGAGATCACATGAGGTTATGCGTGGAACAAGTATGTGCAAATCTTGCTCACCTTGATGTTGGTGGTGGTTCCTCAGTTATGGAGGAATAGCTGCAGACATCATTCTGCGGAAAGATTTGCACAGTTTTATATTGCACAGTGAAAATTAGTATTCGCATTTCAGAGATGAGTTCTTTAGGTTCTGAGAGGTTAAGAAACCATAGTTTACAGTCTGGAATTAAGACTGACTTCACCTTACATTTGGACCTTGGGATTTTTGTCCTCAGCATCACCCTGATGTTGCCATTGTTTTACCTTCAAATTGAAAAGAAGTGTGCTTGGGGCTGGGGATTTAGGTCAGTGGCACAGCGCCTTCCTGGCAAGCGCAAGGTCGAGAGTTCGATTCCTGGTATTGGAGGAAAAACAAACCAAAAAAAAGAAAAGAAGTATGTTTTCAGCAATGCAAGCTAAGTGGCTTGAGTTGAGATAGCCATGGATGACCTTCGCCTCATAGACTGTTTGGAGTAAAAGGTGTGGAAATTCCTGCTGATAAAGCTCCAGAAAATATTAGCCTGTCCTGGTGAGCTGAGCTGGATCTTCATTTGCTGGGAGCAAGGTCCAGTGTCATAAACATGTGCAAACCAATGTAACCGATCTTTTCCATTTCTCAGACAGGGTAGAGGCGGGGAGCCTTCATTAGGGAAGGAATCATCATCCTAAGGTAACTACACAGACTTGGATTGGTTATTTTTCTCTGTTTTGCAAAGCTTGACTTTTGAAGCCTGGGGGGTTGGAGGACCTGGATGGCTGCCATGGTTTCCATCCTGCCCAGGATTTAGGAATCCAGATTTATCAGGTCTGTGAGGCAGCGAAGAAGCAGGACTGGTTTAACCCTGGTACCCCAAGGGGGGTGTGCACCCCTGTGAGGACTGCCAGCTGGCATGATGGGAAAGAACACTTTGTTCTACCCCAGGGTATCAAGAGGACAGCGTGGCCCTTTTTATACTGCATGTCACCCACAGCTGTACTTATCCTGGGGCCATCACAGAGGCTGCTCAGTGCGATGGGCTTGAGGAACCAGAACGTTTGTGTTCAAATCCTGGTTCTGATACCTCCTATATTTTCTTGAATAAGAACTTTAACTCTGTGTCTGAGTTTCTCATCTGTGACACGGAGGTGTAGCTATTAAACCCATATGACTGTTTCAGGAGGGTTTAGCGTGGTGAAATCCTCTCACTTCAGGGGAAGAACAGTATTAGTGTATTAGTGGATTAGAGGTGGTGAGGTTATTATTTTTCCCTACAAATGTAAGGGTGGAGCTTCACAAAAGTTTTCCTTTCCTGGGGTCAGGTAGCTAGGTCCAGTGAGGCCAGCCCTCTGCCACACTCTTCCCCAGCTGGCTCTGCCCTCCCATTATTGACTTAGTCCTCTGTTTCTCCTCTCTCCTCAGCTCTACACAAGCATCCTCACCTTTTTTTTAATTACTTGGCTCATTTCCACCTCAGGATTTGGGGCTTTCTCTTCTCCCTGCCTGAAGGGCTCTTTCTTAGATATTTGTGTGCCATGCCTTTCACCTTAAGTGTTTCTGCTTCAGTGATGGCATGATAGTGCCACAGTCCCTGCCTCTTAAATATTGACCTGTACCCAGCACTTCTCTACCCTCTCCATTCTTACTTTCCTTTCTAGCACCACCAGCATCTGGCTTATTGTTCACCTGTTCTGTATCTTTGTTTATCATCTGCCTCCCCTGGCAGAACATAAGCATGCCGCCACAGAAGTGAGCGGCTCATGGTAGCCAGCTGCTCCTCGGTACCGTGTGTCGATCAAGTGAGTCAGTAGATGTCCGTGGCACAGAGGGTTCTGCGCACCACCGCCCATGGTCTCCCTGATGGCATTTATGGCTGAACCTGGACTGTGTCTCCCCATGTGACTACACCCTGCCCAACTCCTCCGATCTCTCAAAGCCACTTCCGGGCTCTCAGCTGTGCACTTTGTCCTTCTATCTTCGTGGGGTCGCTCTGTTCCTATGAGGGCAAGCACAGCTGCCTTTCCAGGAGTTTCGTTCCGCAGCATGATTAACACGGTAATGTAATATTTAATTTATTTTTTCAACTTAGAGTCAAGATCTTTATTAGAAATTAATTTGCTCAAGTTACTGGGTTGTACTTGCATTTAGCATGCTCAGGTGTTTCCCCTGTGTAAAAGTGGCAGAGTTCTTTGTGGCCTGGACCTGAAGTTCTTGGGAAGTGTTTTCTAGAATGCCAGTCTATGAAGATAAGGAGCTTCTAAAATGCAGGAAAAAAGTCTTAACTGTCTTTTAATTCTTTTGAAGGTCTCATGCTTTTTGAAATGTTTCAAAAATACCTTGTTCTTTGAGGCAGGGACCCTATAAAAATGAGTCAAGGTAGAAATTGTCTAATAACATAAAATTGTGTAGAAGTGCCCTCTGGGTCGAATGTTATGAATAATGTGCTCCTTAGACCCAGTAGTGGCAGAAATGGAGTGGGAGTCAGGTGATCCGTGTTGTGTGCAGTTCACTCAGATCAGGTGCTTGTTCTTTGTTCTGTGTAATTTACTGATTGAGCAACTTTGGACAAACCCTTCACGCTCGTTAAGATACTTCATCTTCTGCAAATGAAGAACCTAGCCATTCTTCTGGGTGGCACCCAACATCCGTTCCAGCTCTAAAACCCTAGACTGGAGGTTTGGCACTCCACCTTCCCTTGGTGATCCCCACTTACTTGTGCTGGGAAGCCGCTCTTCCAGGGCCTCTGTTACTCACTGTTTACAATGGGGATGCACATTCCTAGTCTTTGCTTTCTCAAGGGCATGAAGAGATGTGCAAGTGCTTTTTGGCCATAAGGTCCTATGATTATTAGAAGCAACTTCTGATTTTACTGTGATTTCATGGCAGCCAGCCACCGAAATGGTGGGATGAAAGTTAGGAGATGAAAAAGGTTGCACATCATGCTGACAGTGTTTAAATTGTGCTTTTAAAATATATTGGGTTTATGTCTCCCTTTTGAAATTATTTTTTTTAAATCTCCACTTTACATTTTAACATCTTGTCTTGAGCTTGGGAAAAAGAGTTCAGAGCTTTCATGAAATTTTCAAAGGAGTATTTGATATCTCCATTTTTCAGCTCTGATTTTCTGTGGGTGTTTCCTCCTGGAATTCCTGAGGGGAGGAGATCTTTTCATGCTTCTTCTGATCATTTATCCTTTTCTCCTTGGGCAGGCATTAACTGGTAAAACCTAGGGGATTGCAGATGTCAAGTGAATCTGCAGGACTAGCTAGCTGCTTTCTGGAAACTGCTAGTTAAGGGGCACCTGATCAAAACCAGCTTACTTTTTAGGGATAACCCATTTAGAGCTCTGGAGGAATTAATTTATTTGTTTGGCACTTGGAAACCATTCAGTATTCTGTTATCATCTTGATCTTTTTATCCCTAAAGAATGCTCTTCTTTAGACTATAAATTTTTATGACTGCAGGTTAAAGTTCTCTCCAGAGAGAAGAAGGGTGTCATTATTCAGGTCAGTGGCCGGCAGGGCCTGGTGCAAGTGGTGAAGCAAAAGTGCCCAGAATCAGCAGGTAGAGAAGAGGTGGAGTCTGAGTTCACCAGTAAAAAAGGTGTTGCTTCACTAGCTGGAGCCCAGTGGCCAGGTCTGCCATAACTCTGATGTTGGAGACAGACCCTGCCATCTCACTGTCTTTCAGAGTGGCAGAACCAATTACCCCTACTTTCAAAACCCACAGTATTAATTTCTGTCCTAGAACTAATAATCTCACTGAGGAAACTGAATTCAGACCCAGGAGTCAGATTCTGTTTGCAAGGTACAAAAAGATCCTGGTGTCCAGAAAAGATGGATTCCAGTTCTATCTTCAACACTTACGTGCTGGGAAACCTTGGGCTCATCTTTTCTCCAGCTGTGCTAGAATGCAGACAGCATAATCTGCCGAGGTAGCTTAAAGACAAATAAGAACGCAAAGAGAGGTGCCTGGCACCCTGTGACAGACCTCGTTGGAAGGAAATATCCACTGAGTGCACAGATGTGGCAAAACCAGAGGGGCCCCTGGTAAATGACTAAGCTCCTCTCCTCTCGCTGGTGTAGGATCCTGACAAGGCTCACTGTCTTCCCAGTAAGTGAACACAGAGGTGAGGGTGGAAGGAAGGGAGATGTTTGGGTGTTGAGCCTCAGCTGCGCCTGGAGTCCACAGGAGCTCACCTTTGGTGCCCTGCGGAGACTGTGGACAAGTTAATGATGAAATTCCAGCAAGGCACTGGGGTGCTATTAGGGCGACTGACTGGGTGACATCACACACACAATGTCAAACAGAGCTGCTGAGGTCTTAGTATGTTATTTCATTGATTTTATTATTAGTAATCAAGATTCTGCCCAGAGAATCCATTTTAAAGAATGCTGTAGGATATGCTTGAAGAAACAAACATATTTCTCTCTTAAAAGTTCACATGGGAGGAGGCTACCCAGAATTCTTGCACTTGGCAGGCAGAAATTGATCTAAACTGTTTTCTGAATTTACCAAGTGCTTGCTGGAGTAGACAAGGAGCCTGGGGGTATTTCTTGTGGGAGTGATGAGTTGTGGATCTCAATATGAGATGTATGTAAAAAAAAAAAAATGGTGTAAGAGGGAAACGAAGTTTCTGAGTGTTTAGCAAAAGAGGTTATTTTTAAACTGACAGAAAATAGGATTGTGGAAATTTAAAATATTTTGTGATTTTATTTATTCAGCTAATACATGTGTGGGGCTTGCTTGCATCTTATTAGCACAGGAACAAAGGAAGGTGGGAGTGAATAGAAGACCATCTGTCCCTCAGGTAGCCTCGGGGTTCGACAAGGGCCACAGTACAAGTGGGTGAACATGACAGTTAATCCAGGGCAGGGTGGGTGGATGGAAACACTTCATATTTTGGGTCAGATACACTTGGGCTCTAGATCTGGATTCATCCTAGAAATGCAACAAGAGGTTGGGTGTTGTAGCAGTTCTGAGCCTCAGTTTCTCCTGCTACAAAATGGGGCTAATAGCACTTAGCTTTCCAGGTAAGCAAAGATTTAATACGGCAAGGAGTGTGCGGTACAGAGCACAGATCCTGATGCCTCGCATAAGTGCCATCCTATTTTTCTTTTGTCATTATGAGTGCATAATGACAGAGTCCTGAGGAGACAGGTGTTCCTGTGGTTCCTTAGGAAGTTCAAAAAATATGGGCTGTGATGGGAAGTTCCTCATGGAGGTTCAGCTCTGCTGCTTCTGTTTGCCCTTCCTCACCCTGTGCCCAGCCGTCTGCACTGTGGCTCCTGCCTCCTTGGCTGCTTATTGGACTTGCCTAATGCTAAGTCCCAGCAGGAGGAAAGGAAAGTGGAATCTCTGTTTTCTTACCCTCTGGGACTTCTTCCTGCTGCCGAAGGTCAGGTCAGCGCTCTTTTGAAGGCAACTCTGTCTGCAGGCTTCCCTCCTACTTCCTGTGGCCCGCTCTCCTGCCATCCCTTCAGGTCCTGGAAGTAACAGTTCTGCTCTGTCCCTGGGATACTGCACTGTTGTCAGGGGTTTCACTGCAACACAGCCCAGCCTGAGTAAGTAAGCCTTCAGTTAAGCCTGCTGGAATAAGCTGAATGTGAGTTGTCATGTGTTTGCTGCTGGGCCCTCTGAGAGTGAGCTGAGTGACAGGGTGAGGAGGTCTGATGGTGATGGCCAGGTTTGCTGTGGTCTGTGATCAGCCTAGTGGCTGTAGTATGTATTTCACATGAGAAACGAAACTGAGTTGAGTTTGTGTGTGTGTGTGTGTGTGTGTTTGTGTGTATGTGTGTATGTGTGTGTGTCCTGAATTGACATCAGAAGGTCAGGCTAAGTTAACATTTATCATAATGTAATAAAAAAATACAGTAAAAATTAAACATTTGTTACACTAAAAGACACACTGTCATCAATCTTCTCAAAACACTCTCCCTTGCTTCAGACACACTTATCCCATCATTCTTGCTACTTTCTGAGGCTGTTGTGGAGTGTCTTTGGTTGGGCTGTTGTGGCTGCCTTAATGTCCTGAATTGACTCAAAATATTTGCCTTTCGTGGTCATTTTGACTTTGCAGAAGAGGCAAAAGTTGCATATTGTCAGATATGGGAAATAGTGTGGATAAGGACACACCATAATATTCATTTTTGACAGAAATTACTATAAATATTTTGAATCAGTTCAGATCATCGTGGCAGCCACAACAGCACAATTAAAGACACCAGTGACAGAGAAGTTCTAGATTGCTTCAGAAAGTGGCAGGAATGCTAGGGTAAGTGTATTTGGATCAAGAGGGAGTGTTTTCAGAAGGATTAATGATAATGTGTCTCTCATTATAATACATTTTTAAAGTTTTTAATTTAAACATTCACTCTGTGATCACCCTTGCATCAGATTTCCTATTATAGCAGAAATAGTTTTTGGGTAGTGGTTTGCTGGTTCCTTTTATGGTACTGAAAATAAATTTGGGAAATATCCTAGTCTTTATTCCAAAGAATTGCTGTGTAAATTAAATTAAAGGAGAGAGGAAAAAGGCAAACAGTATATAGTGAATACCTCCTTTGTTACTGGGCAGTTTACATATATTACTTTATTCTACCCAGCAATCATTATGGGTGAAGTACCAATCTCCTAGCTTCACAGAGGTAGAAAATGAGGCTGAAAGACTTCTAAAGACTTGCCAAAGGTCATACATCTGGAACTTGGTGAAACCACAGTTTGATATCCCAAGGCAAGTCTGTAACATTGAGACACTCGTAGTTCTCCTCTTTGCCAACCACAAAATATGGATAGTGATGTTTGTACTGTTCCAGAGCCAGGTGCATGGGGGTGTGCACTGTAGGGAGTTTCTTGCAGGCCCATCCTTGGCTTCCATGGTGAGGGCGTGTTGCATTGGAAGGCCATACACAGCAGAAGGTGGGGGGATGATTCTGGAGTCCAGAAGAGCCAAGAGCTTGGCCTCGCAGAGCCTGGGGATAATTCCCTTGCAGAAAGGAGCCTGCAATCCTCTTGAGAACTGGGTTGTCTTATTCTCCCCACTGCACAGGACTTGGTTTACTCCCTGCCATTCGAGACCCTGAGTTTCACTTCTACTGAAAACAATCTCTCTGTTTCTCCTAATGATATACTTCCTCTCTTTTAGTGGCTACTGCTGGTCTTCACTTGTGCTACCTCTTGGCTCCTGTCTGGGAATGTTTTCACCTTGGGTCTCAGTACCTGTGGACTGATACAGGTATCAAGGAGTCCAGACTGTCCAACGGCAGCATATGCATATCTTCTTACATATCCACTTTGGATATGTAGACTTCCTACCAGGCTGAACTGTGGCTGATGGTGAGAGAAGCCAGGTAGTAACAAGGCACCTCTCCTGCTGTCTATAACACATCTACGTCTACATGTTCTGGGGATTAGGGTGCACATGTCGCGGAGGCCATTATTCTGTCTATCTGTGTCTGCTCTGTATCCTCAAACATACACATCCATGCTACCTGCAGAATATTCAGTCCTTCTTAAGGTCTGTATGGTGTCCTCACTCCAAAGCTTCAAATTTCATCCAAACCTCATGAATCCAGAAGTCCAGATTTTCACCCTCTGAATAATCTACTTCATGTTCCAGCAATAAGGGCATAAAGCCTTTGTGCGGGAGCATTTTTCTGCTGCTAGCAGCACTTTGCACTGTGTGATGAACATATTATGTAGATTACATCGTCTCCTACAAACAGCCATAGGCAGGATGAATTTTGAGTCCTCACATTTTTAGTGAGCACATTTAGGCGCAGAAATGTTAAGTCACATGTCTAGACCTTCCTGACCAGTGTGTGGGGCCGTACTATCCCCAAGGCTCTTAACCTGTGTTCCTGTGATTACCAAACTTTGCTACATTTTAGAGTAATCCACCGCACCCCCTCCACAACCCCACCCCCCTCCCCCGCACCAGTTAAATGAGCACCTCTGGCTGTGGGCTGCTCCCAGGCAGCTCTAGTGTGCCCTGGGGTCTGCTAGCCCCTGGAGTACTTTCTCAGGAACAGAGGTGTGGAGCAAGAGGGTGCATGTGGGTTAGGGGTGTGAAAGGCCTCCCTGGGGAGGGACTCAGGGGAGATTAGCTGGAGTTCCCGCCTGAAGCCACGAGGAGGCTTTTCATGAAGAACAAACAGCTTTCCATGTTGCTGGTTTGTTCAGGATTTGCCAAGAGTGATTGAATTTTTATGTTTCTGTGAGACGGTTCAAATAAATACATTCACAAATCAGGAAACAACAGAAAGGCACTCTTTGTCAGGCATCCGTCCTCATTGATGGCTCCAGGAAAACACGGCCCCGTGGTTATAGTTGTTGCGTATGCTTTTTGTCAGGGGGACAATGGTGGAAATTGGGTTGCTTCCCGCCAAGTGCAGAATCTTTTGTGAGGAAATTTGAGCCATCCATGTATCCTGTTTTACAGTAATTGAGATTGGACTAGCAAATCATTAGTGAGGCAGAGATGCCCTTCCCCCCTTTTTGAGACAGGAAGGTGGTAGAAATCTGGTGTCTGAGAAGAAGGGGAAGAGAATAGGATGTCAGCGATGGGAAAAAGGGTGCCAACTGCCTCTCAGCTCCCAGGGGGGAAGGTGGCATCCATTGGTAGTGACTGTGAGTGGGCAGGTAGGTGGGGCTCTTGCAGGAGGAGTTGGTGGTCATGGGATCTGGACAGGTGCTAGAACGGGGAGTACAGGAACAAGCCCCTGCACAGGGCTACCCGCAAAGCCAGGCAGCTTTGGGACATCTGTTGCATGCTTTCTTGGCTTGCTGTTTAGAGGTTTTGGCTCCCCCTACCCTTTGTCAACTTAGAAACTAATGAAATACTGCTTGCAGAAGGGAAGGTAAATAATGGCTGGATATATTTTAGGTAAATCAGCAGGAGAAGCTGCCAAATGCACCATTTGTTTATTTAAAATTTCCTTGACTATGATGGCCTCATTAAATACCTGTCCTTTCTTTCTGTAAGACCCCAGGGAATGCCAGCACTTGGGTGTTCCTCAGACTCATTGTGGAGGAACTCAGCTCAGCTATCAAGAGCAGATGAGTGCAGGATCCCTGTCCCCTTATCTGGCAGGGGCTGAGGTTCAAATAGGAAGTTCCCATTCGTAACAGGTGTCTTCCCGCATGGTCTCCCTGTCTTGTATTGCTGGCCTCCAGTCCCCCATGACTCCTAGGCGAACACCACTGCAGAAGAACCAAACTGTCCCCTTTGCCCCTGTTGTACCAGCGTGGTGGAGCCTGGCCACAGGCCAGCCGTCTTTGCATTAGTGGGTAGTTTCTGAGGTTTGCAACCACATAGGAGATTTTGTACATGAATGTTCGACCAAATGTGTCTTAGTGCCTTCTCTGTTGCCATAACTGGATACTCAAGACTGGGTGACTTCTGAAGAGAGAGGCTTATCTGGACTCATGGTTCTGGAGGCTGGGAAGTCCCAGAACATGGCATTGGCATCTTCCCGGAGGATCTAGACGGTGCTCGTGCTGTGTGACGGCATAGTAGACAAGAGGAAGGGTGGGTGGGCCATGCCGAAGAGGTCAACACAAATGGTGGCCTCACTTTATTACCTCCTGCTGCTGCTATTACTAATCCTGACCCTCAAGAGCAACAACTCACTCTGGTAAGAATTACCCTTAAACCCAGAGTGCCTCTTAAGTCTTTCCACTTCTTAGCTCTGTTTTATGTTGGCACACCTTTTAAAGAGAACAGCTGTACTCAGACCATAGCGCTGCATAACAGTTCATCTGCATAGTTTTGTTTTGTTTTTTTTTTTTTTTTTTGGGTTTTTCTCCGGTACCGGGAACCGAACTCACGACCTTGCGCTTGCCAGGCAGGCGCTTTTGCCGCTGAGCTAAATCCCCAGCCCCCAGTTCATCTGCATAGTGAAGTAAGCAGTGATTATTATTGCAGATAAAATTGATTAAAGGTGGATGCTACGAGAGTTTGGTTTCTCACCCTCATGGATTTGCTGGAGCTGTGCCTGCGCTGCATGCCCCTGGGGCCTGTGAGATCTCTTTAACTTGCTGGCAGGCAGGGCCCACAGGGCCCTGGCCTCTGTGTTCTCAAGCAGGCTCAGCTCTCCTTCTTCCCAGCCATGATCAGCTATCTGCGTTCCAGGATTGCCTCTCTCCCTCCCTCTCTCCCTCTCTCTCGTCCTTCCACCCAGAGCTTTGCTTCTCAGTGCAATGGACGTTCCTTGGTTCTTCAGAGCTCGGTGTATGGTTCTGCTCTCCTGAGCCTTTTTCTTTATGACCCAATTATTTACATTGCCTCACCCATTGCCCGCATTTGGTTCCAGTTTGAGGTAGGTCCTATGTTGTGTATTTCAGAAGAGTCCTGTGGTTTCTGTTGTGCTGGATTTTATCACACGAGTGACGACCCTCTCTGCTTGCATCCTCAACCACTGTTTGAGCTCCTTGAGGTTGGAACTGTCACAGATGTCTCCTCCTGAGCACCCGCTACAGTGGATCCGCAGAGAACAGGTGCAAAATAGCCACTTGGCCAATGAAGAAGTGAATTTGCCTCACTCTCTGTATATTGCTGCCTGTCCACACGGGTGTGCCAAGTCTGTGCAGGTGATGGGGCATGTTCCTGTTCAAGGTAGGGGGTAGGTCAGGGGCTCACTGGAGAGACAGAAACACAGCTGGATTAAAACATAGGGAATACATGTGAGAGCTGATGGGCTGAGGTCATGTGGACTGGCCATGGGTACCCGGCTGTAACATTCCATTTGGCCTCCAGCAAACCCAGTGAGATAGAAAAAGATCCCCAGTTTATAGGATGAGGAAATTGAGTCTCAGAGTGGTTAAATAGCTTACCTACCTAAAGTCCCAGAGGCAGTCATGGTTGAGTCAGACAGGACTCTAACCCATCTCCTTGGGCTGCCCAATTTAGTTTTTAGATTCTTCTGATAATAAATTTTTGTACATGCAGAGGTGGTGATCTTAGGTGGGTGAATGGAACTGGGACCCCAGGTGTTAGAAGCACTGAAGGAATTGTTCTAGGCTTGTACATGTGTTCTTTTTTTTTATACCCTAAGAGTTTATGTAATGAATTTTCATGGTGGTGTATAAATACTTAACGAAACTGTGATCCATTAGTGAAATGAAATGTTCCTAAGTATGCCTTGCTGCTGTCACATAAATTCCTTTAATATTGCTAAAACCTGGTTCAGACTTTTGTTAGCTTTGAGTTTGATTAAAGAAACACATTTTGTACCCCCTATCATTGCCTTGTTGAATGTTGGCTGATATCAGAATAATAGCACTGACTTCCTGGGACATAGTATTTTATTTTCCCAAAAATATTTTTGCAGAAGTTTCATTTATCCTCATTCACTTAGACCTCTGAGATCAATACTGTTCTTAGCCCACTTTACAGGTAAAATTAACTATAGTTTGTTTAATTCTAGATTTTGAGCTAATGAGTACTATATAACAAGATTGAGTTTACTTTTTAATTTAGTTTAAAGAAAGGAAAATATGTTTTTTGGATAAGCAATTTGGATTCGGGCTACATTGTTTTGGCCCTATTTTTAACCATTACTACCAGTACTACAGTTTCAGCATATGTTAAGTGACACTGAGGATTCCCTGTTGAATTCTTTACAGACATTGCTTATGCTAACATCCATGACACCACACAGGGTTGGTACGTTCTACTGTCCCCTTCTGGTTCCAAGGAAAAAATGTGTTATCTGAGTATGGACTTCGTAAAACCGATAACTGACACTATTTCCCTTTCTGCTCTGGCATCTAGGAGTCACCCAAATCGACAGCCTGTCTTCTGCAACCACATAGGTTTTGATACTCTATCCTTCTGCCTTTACATTCACATGCAATTCTTTGTTCCCCTTATTCCCGTCTCCTCTGGATTTATCTTCTCCTGTTATAGAGGTTGTCTTCCTGTAAGGCTTACTATAAATTGCCTGAAATTCTGTTTTTTTCTAATGTAGGACAAACAAACCAGCAGTGCAGCATGGTGAAGATGAGTTCACAGGCCAAGAGATCTGTCTTCCCTGTGCTTTTGCTCTTTTCCCAATTCTGTTGCGTCTTGGTGCAGAGACCCTTGACTGGAGCTTGCTGAGGCTATATAAGTTGTGTGGCCTTCAGAGTTTTACAGCCAGTGATTCATTCCGTCAGTGTATTATTTTTCTCAGAGGGTTGGGTCAGAGCGGGGGCAGGCTGTGCATGTGCTGTAAGGATGGTTTATTAGGAGAAAGATGCAGCGTCTCTGGACACTGGTCTGCCAGCAGTTCCCAGCGCACTTTACCTCTGCATCCAGGCCTGCTTGTAAGAGGTGCTGCCCAGGGCTCAGCAAAGGCCCACTAGTTCCCATTCCCACGTCCCAGGAGAGAACAAATGCAGACTGGGAAGAGTTAAGCCTTTAAAGATCATTTATTTCCTTATTTCATTAGTGCATGTTTGTGCAGTACATGACACATCTTTATTCTCTTTGGGTCTCTTTCCCTGTCCTCTTACCAATCTTTTATTTCTTGGCTCCTTTTCCACTTGTACAAGTTCTGTCTACTTGTTTCCTGTTACTTAGCTTTTATTTTGCTCTTTTGTTTATTGATGCTTTGGGTTTCTCGTACAAGAGAAGCCATGTGATATTTAAACATAGGTGTGTAATGTATTTCTCTTAAAATTCTAGATTTCATGTGCATCTATTTTCCTATAAGTGACTCAGATTTATCCATCTTTATAGCAGTGTAGTACTCCTTTGTATATAAATATGATGTTTTCTTTATCCATTCATCATTTCTGTGGATGAACATACAGATCACTTCCAAGACTTGCTGTTGTGACTTGTGCTGTTATAAAAACGGGTATGCATGGATCACTGTAATACAATTTAGTTTTTTCAGGAAGAGATCTAGTAAGGAAATACTTTGGTTGAATAAAATGTCTAATTTTAGTTCTTTTGAGGAATCTTCATACTGATTTCCATAGTAGTTGTACTGGTTTACATACCCGCCAACAATGTAGAAGAGTTCCTTTTTCCAAACAGCCTGGCTAGCATTTGTTACTATTGTTTTCCTGCTGATGGCCATTCTTTCTGGGGTGAGATGAACTCTCAGTGTTATTTTAATTTGCATCTCTCTAATGGCCAGAGATGTTGACTGTTTCTTCATCTATTTATTGGCCATTTGTACTCCTGAGAAGTGTCTATTCACTTTACTTGTTCATTTTTAACTGGATCTTTTACTGGGGAAGAGGCCTAAGTTTTTTGAGTTCTTCATATATTCTAGATATTAACCTTCTGTCTGAGGTGTAGCAGGCAACAACTTTTTCCCATTCTGTATGTTATCTTGTCACTGTGTTGTTTGCTTTCTTTGCTTTGTACAAGCTTTTTAATTTGATGTGATTCTCTTTGTTATCCTTGATGTTATTTCTCCAATTGGCTCTATCAGATGACCCTTGATTTACTAACACAAAACAGAAAGACAAGCTTAACAGGTTAATGACAGTCCCAGAAAGGGAGACAGAGACAACCTGTGGGAGTTCTGTGTAGCTGAGTCATTAATCAGGTCTGTTGTGGCCCTCGGCATGGCCTGCAACTCCCAAGTGGGCGCAGAGACCCCAGTAGAGAGGAGGTTCAGAGCTTGGGACGAAAGAGGCTGCTGCTAGTGACCTTTTTCCAGATACTTCTGCCAAGTCGGGCAGTCTGGACAGACACAGAATTGAGGTTGGAGTATGTAATAAGAACTGACAGCCAAAAGCTAATTTTAAAGGCAGGTAGCCTTGAGAAATAGCAAGTGTACTATCTAGGGAGCTGAAGTGGGCCAACACTTAGAGGAAAAGTGAGATCAGAATTGGCTTAGTTACACAGGGCTCCGTGCCAGGGTCTGAGTGAAGTTGTAGAAAAAGTGTAGTAATGCAAGAGTATGCAAGGCATTTCACTTATATTCACCTACTGCTAATATTTTATTTCATTTGGCTTCTCATTTGTGTATTTCTCTTTATGTATATACATGTATGTAAACATGTATGTGTACATGGGTACATCGTTACATAACTACGTGTATATGATTTTTTAATGATCATTTGAAATTAAGATGCACGCATCTCAGCACTTTACTTGTAAATACTTAGTGTGTAATTCCTAAAACCAGAAAAAAAGGTACAATAAAGAAGTGATGAATGTGTAAATTTACAAAATCATTACAGTAGAAGACAAATGGTCATTAATCTCCCTCAAAATATGCAAAATATTCAAAATACCCCCCGACCCGCACTTCAAGCACACTTACCTCATCATTCTTGGCAATGTGTCTTTAAGTGTAAGAAGTTTTGCATTTAAACATTCACTGTATTTTTGTTCATTCCTTCTATATTCTCTTACCTAGTCATAACAAACGCATCAAGTTAAATTCAATAGCGATGTGCTATTGTAACTAATATTCATAATTTTAGGTGATCCAACAACTTGTAGTATTTCTTTTCTCCCTGGCACAGGACCCCATATATTGGGGTACCATATCCCATATTGTATTTAGTTATTATATTTGGTTAATTTCTTTGAATCTAACATGTTTCCACAACCTGTCTTTGTTTTTTCTTACCGCTTTGAAGAATAAAGCCTCTCCCTCCCATTTGTAAGTGCATAATCTGATTAGATTCCTGGCCAGAGCACTGCCTAATATTGCATAGTGATGGTCTGTTCTTCTCAGGGAACTACTTGCTCTCCATCTGCCCCTCTTGGTTGAAGTTAATTCTGATAAACTAATTGAGGCATTGTCCAATTTCTGCGCTATATAATTACACTTTCTCTTTTGGAACTGATAGTAAGTGGGAAGACACTTACAGACCTACAGATGGGGACCACATCAAAAATTTCTCCTGCGTTCAGCATCTACTGGTAATTCTTGCCTGACCACTCTATTCTTGTGGCAGCAAAATGTTGATTTTATAATTCCAGCACACTCTCAGTGTTTACCAGTCAGCACCTGCTCTACAACAGTCAGCTTTCCTGTCCTCCCCATTCATATTTATCAGTATGGATTTACAAGTTTCTGTTTTTTTCAGTGGCTTATTATTTATTATTATTATTATCCTTAATCATATTGCCATTGACATTGTTTTCTTCAAAATGGCTTCTGTGTCTTTATGCCATTGTCCTTAGCATTTTGGTTTGCTTTGAGCATCTCTTTACTTTCTGGGAGAAAACATACTTCGGGCTCGTCTTATTCCTGCCTAGCCCAGCTCTGAACTCTCCCCTTTGCCAGGAAGCACTGGTTCCTCTTAAAAGAGTAGGCGAGTAGGAACCACAGTCCTGATTACTTGGAATCTCACTGTGACTTGGGTGTCTTTGCTTCTAACCCCTTTTAGTGGACAGAGCTATGAAATCTTTTCAGATAAACATATACATGTATACATCCGTATACAGATGCATGTATGTTTTATAAATCCTGAGTTTCCCCTGAGATCTCCAATTTGCCTCTGTCTTATAGTATTCCATCTTGCTTTCTTCTTTCCATAATTTAACCTCTCTTGTTCCACAGTCAGGACCGAGGCTCCTAAGAACATCGATGCAGTTACTCCCTTAGGGCAATCCTCTAATACGTCTAAAGTCAGTTCAGGATTGTTTTGCCTGTCCCATTACCCAAAAAACTAGGCCTACTAGAATGTATTTGGGATTGTCACTCCTGCCTAAGCCTGCCTAGAACTGAGTGCATGTGTCCAATTCTGTGCTCATATTTTCCTTGATTAGTTTTTGCTCCCCAGCCCTTCAGCAAGCATGCTTATGATGTTTGTGGCACATACAATTGAATTAATATACTTCCATCTGCTTTCAGATTTAAGATTTCTCCCCCTTTCTATTCCTATTAATTTAATTTTTTAGGTATAGCATACATTAATATGCTTCAAAATGTGGAAATTATATGAAAAGCTTTACTCTGCCCTGTCTCAGCCAGTACCTCATCTCTCCTCCTCTCTGACCAGTCACTGCCCCACCCAGAATCCCCCTCTGAAAAACAGATGCACTGTGTTCTGGCTTATTTGTCCCGTGCTTCTGTTGGTACAGATAAGTCCTATAGATTTATGTCATCTCCATTCTTACACAGAAGGTAGCAGGCAGTAGGTTGAGCTAGGCTTTTTAAGTGCTTTGCAAGTGCCCATGTCTGTTGTACCTAGTGGTGCTGTTGCAAATCTGTGGGACTTGCTGATAAATGGCTTGATTTCTAGGCTTTATACTTTGGCTGCAGCTGAATAAGAGGCCCCACGTCACAGAGCATGCAGATAGTGATGTGCAGGTGTTAATTAGTGCATGTGATTGCTGCCAAGTGGACCCTCAGCCAAGGTCTGAGGGCCTCTCTCCCCATCTGGTGTCAGGGCTGCCTTGCCCTTTTATGCTGGAATTTGCATTGTCCTTTGTGTATCACATAAGGCTTATATCAAGGTGGAAGGAGGTTTGGTTTTTGTTTTTTTCATTGAGGTGAAATTCCTGTAACATGAAGGCACCCATTTTAAAGTTATTACATTTATTAGAGATGGTTGTTTGCTAACATCATCTCTGTGTAGCTCCAAAGTGTTTTCTCCACTCCAGTGGAGACCTTGTACCTATCAAGCAGACACTCACCCTAATTGATTTCAGGTGTCAGGCCCTGACACCCTGACCTGTCTCCATGGGTTTGTCTTTTGCGGATATTTCATGAAAATGGAGTCATATAATATGCAGTCTCTCTTTGTCTAACTCCTTTCCTTTTGCATGGTATTTTAGGGTTCACCTATGTTGTAGCCCGTATCAGTGCTGTAGGTTTTTGAAGATGGATAATATTGTACATTTGCTTATTCGTTCATCCACTGATGGGCATAGGAGGTGGAATAAAATTGGGATGGGGAAGTGGCTTGTGCTCTGCCTTGTGCTATGCTGCTTACTGGTCATGTGATCACAGACAGGTTCCTGAATTGGCTTGCGTCCCACTTTCTTCATTTGTTGACTGAAGATAATAATAGCAGCTACCTCTTAGAGTGGTTGAGGGATTGAATGAGAAGTGTTTGCCAGGCTCATAGCATAGGCCCTGATAAATAAGGGTTCCTCAGTAAACAGTAGCAGACTCACTGTAGGATCATAGGAGGGGAGGCTGGGGAGAGAAAACAGAAGACAAATTTGTGTTGTAGTATGTGTCTGAGTGTGTTCTGTTGTAGCTGCAGAAACCTTCATGCTTTTTTTTTTTTTAAAAAAAAAAAAGATATATCTGTTTTCTCTGCTTGTGGTTTGGTGTTTGGGCTTCCACCGCATCCCTGAACATGGGATTTTACATTTTAGAAGCAGTTCACTAGACAGAGCGTCTGTAGTGGAATGTTACATAATTCACATTTAGATTTGAAGAGCTCATTATAAAAAACCTGACACACTTCAGGAATATTAAATTACTGCAGATTGTGTGGAGCAAAGAAACATTATTGAAGCATTTCAAAATTCTAGACGAGCCTGAATTTAACTGATAGGGTTTCACAGCTTTTACTGGGGAAAATGATTTGAGTTGTCACATGGTTTCTGGCCCTGGAGGACTTTAATCTCCTTAATTACAAAGAAATGAATTTCCTAAATAATTTGGAGTTATTTCACAGCACTTGCTCAACCTCTGGCTTTTGGAAAATTAAAGGGGATACCAGAGCTCATGCTGTGTACGTTCTCTGCTGCAGCTTCCTTTTTAATGTTTATATTCAGAACGATGCTGGTGTTTCCTTTCATCACTGATACAGAATTATACTTCCAGACTCCACAAAAAACATACGTAACAGTTAAATGGAATCATGGTTTGACAAGCAAGTGACTCTGGGTATAACCATGGAAGATTGAGAGGTGCTCTAGTCTGGTTTTTAAAGTTGAAAGAGAGAAAATGGTCCAAATCCAATCTATTTTTACATACTGGGTTTTGAGAACCCTAAAATTTGTGTAAAATCCATATATTTCAGCTCTTTCCTGTATATGTTAATTAAACACCTACTGTGTAGAGGATAAGCATGACGGAAAGATCTTAGATGCTATCACATCTGTAATTTGTACTCAGGAAGCTGCCTTACCTTCTCAGTTGCTGGCTCTGTAAAGTCCAAATAGGAGAGGTGATCAGGACATGTGTGGTTAAGTAACTCAGGAAAGTGTGTACCCAATATTAAGTGTATGCTTGAAGGTGTGCCAGATATTCTTCCAGTTACTGTGCATTTGTGAGCCTCCTTATTTTTTACAACACCTCCATGGATTCGGCAGTACTTGTCCCATAGTACAGATGCAGGACCTGAGGGAAGAGTAGAATGACCTCCTCAATATTGTGTAGTGGCTCAATGGCTAAGACCAAGAATGTGACCAAGGTCCTATGACAGATAGAGATTTCATGTTAGTAGAGGGCGAAGATATCTCTCTGCTTAAAATTTGTCTTTGGGCTGAACTCTGAGAGTTTGGTAGAAGGTCGGGGCAGACTTGACGAAAGGGATTCCATGGGAAGACAGCAGCACAAAGAAGAAATGAGAGGACTGGAAAGTGTATTACATCCCTACAACACTTGTGCTTCCTTTTATTATTTTGATTTTGTTGATTTCAAGACTTCTTGCCTTCACACATGTCGATGCTTCTGCCTAAAACAATCCTTCATTCATTCATTCACTTCATTGATTCTACATGCACTTGTTGAGAACCTTTTGGTCCTTTCCTTACCCATGACAGAAGCATTATTCTTCATGGTCCTGCAGAGCAGGGCTTATCCAGTATGCAGCTTTATTGACTTTTCTAATCAAAGGTGAATCCTTGCCTTTGCCCCTAGTATACCTGGTGTTTGTGCCTGTTTTAGTTCTGGTTGCATGTATGTGTCACTGTCCATGTGACTGACGCCTCTGCCAGACTGAGCTTCCTTAAGGACAGGAGCCAGACTTTGACTGTATCCTCTTGGCCAGCATGTTGCTCAGTAAATATGGACAGCATGGAGCCAGTGTAGATTCTTAGTATTTGTTTAAGTAAAATGATAAATATTCCTGATAAAATCAATTGTGTCTATAGAGGAGCAAGTTTGAGACCGTCATCTCCCGGCCCAGATACGGCAGACGTCCTTGTCCTCTGTGGACGATTCCATGGACCTCATTCTGTGAAGATAGGTTTCTGCTTTCTTTAGTTGTACACATACTTTCATACAGTGTCCTTTTAAAAAAATAGTTTATTAAACCAAAAATCCCAATCAGTTGTCTTTGGTCCGTGGAAATTTCCTCATATTTAAACTTTATTTTAATTTCATGTAGCCTTTACGTGAGACCTTCCAGGTAAGCCATCTTTAATTGTCACGATGATGAGGTTTGGGTCATTATTCTTTCTGAGCCAAAACTAGCATTCCAGGTCAGCTCCACAAGATCACACAGTTGTAATTCTGTGGAGTGAGTTCAGAATTGACTATGCAATTTGAAGATCCATTTCTCCATCTCTAGTATTTTTTCTTAACATCTTTTAACATGTGGGTAAGAGTGATATATTTATTTTCAGTGGGGCTCTGAGATATAACTGTCAGACAGGTAGTCATTGAGAAAGACCAGTGACAAAGAGATTGAATGTATTCAATTTAAAGGAGATCAAATGGGATAATGTATGTGAAGCGGCGACTGAGAGCATAGTATCCAGTCGGTGCCTAGTAAATACCAGCTGTAACTGAAGTGAGTGTGCTATTGTAATTATCATATTCTCCTCCAAGCTTTGCCTGAACTTAATAGTACCTGGTATTGTGCAGTGCATATTTATTAGGGAATGAATGAAACATGTGTCTGCCTGCTCCTTTTCTTTCCTTTTTCTCCTTGCATTAAATGCTTGTCTGCTCTTATAGCTGGGGGAAAGATGACATAAAAATTGGCTTGTTGGAAAGTTTTTCAGCCCCATTTGTCACCTTACCCTCGGAGCCTACATGCGTATCAACTCTGTGCCCCTCCAGTGCCTGCCGGTGCAGGCAGACCGCAGGTCACTCCCTTCTGCCCGGACTCTGATCAAGCTTGGCTGATGAATGGCTGCCCTATCCTTGGCAATGTCTCTATGGGCCTGGTCAGGAAATATGTCTTTGTGATATTTTCCGGGTGGCATCTGGTGCTTGACAAGAAGAAACATGAGACATAAAGAGGGCGGTTTTGCCCCTCTTGAAAATTCAGAGGTTAAAGATCTCTTTTTCGTTACCTAGTGTGAAAAGAAGTTTTGCAGATAAGCTGCTCTTGTTTGTAGCAACCCACCCAACGGCTTTATGAAGCTATGTGGGCAGTTTGCACATAAAGCCCATGGTCTCTTTGTTCCAGTGTGGTTGCCCATTCACCTCATGCCTGTGATTTCTGTTTTACTTCAAAAGGACTACTGTTCTGATGTCGTCTCTCCTTGGTTTGCAGCGCTCCGCAAGAGTGAATGACATGTCCAGCTCGGGGTGTTGTTTCTGAAGGGAGGAGCCTTTCTCTTGGAGAGGATCCTCAATGAGCCTGGCCGCGGCCCGGGAGCTGTGTGAAGTGGACTAAGGATTAAGTAGGATGTCAACTGAGACAGAACTTCAAGTAGCTGTGAAAACCAGCGCCAAGAAAGACTCCAGAAAGAAAGGTAGGGCCAAACTTGCTGGTTTCTTCATGGCTCATTCTGTGCAAGCATGAGATTTTTGTCTCTGGAATGATATAAAGAAGTGTACTTAAGATTGCCTGTTTTTAAAGTTACTTGGTGTTTTATTGTTCATTGTATTTTAATGGCTCTCTCTTATTCCCTAGGTAAAATTCAAAATAATTTTTCTAATACACAAACCCCTTCTGAATGTCTTCTACCCATCCCTCTGGTATCCCATTCCCTGCTCCTCCGGCTCCTCCAAGGCTAACGCTCCAGGCAGTCTGTCTGTTATGTCTCACCTTTGCAGGTGCCCACGAGTTCCAGCTTCTGCAGTACCAGTCTCCTGCAGGGCTTCTTAAAGTGCAGACTGCTGAGGCCCTTCCCTGGAATTTCTGATTCTGAGTCTGGGACAGCCTGAGACTTGGTGTTCCTAACAAGTTCCTAGGTCACGCTGGTCCTGCAGGCCCAGAGGCCACACTTTGAGAACTACTGGTCGATCGCTGTCAGTCTTGTTCTTGTTCTTTACTTTTTCTGTGCTGTTCATCTACCAGGTTGATTTTAGTGGAGCCTTCTGTCAGAGCCTGTCCCTATTCTCAGTTTGTGTTAGTGGCTTCTGTTTTTTCACCCCCCTTTGGTAGCACATTGATAGTATTTCACTTTTCACTTTATTAAAATGTGCTGTGTTTTGTGGGTTGGCTATGTTGTAAACTCCTTCAGAGCTGGTGCTCTTATTCATGGTGTAAGTCCCGTGTAGGTCACAGAGTGCTGGACAGATGCTGACGGATGCTTGACAGATTCTCAAGCCTGGAGTAATAAATAAGTGACAGTCATTTTAAATGTTTTGGGGAGAATTTGGTTCCTTAGCTTTGTGACCCTGCTTTTTAGTGAGCCTGTGCCTTATTGTAATTAGAAGTAAACCATCTGTGTGTGTGTGTGTGTGTGTGTGTGTGTGTGTGTGTGTGTTTTCTCTCTGTGGTGTCACACTCCCCCTATCCTGTCGTCTCAGTTGCAAGGACAGGGATTCAGAAAACTCTCTTTCAGGTCTTGAAATCTGTCCACCTGGGTTTGCAAACCAGGATGCCTATGGCCACTTTGTAGAGTAGAGACTTGTTCACAGTGTCACTGTGCCTGCCCAGTCATATTTTGTGAGGGCATTTGTCTGACACTCTGCACGAAGGAGGGGACATAAATGTGATACCTATGCAGCTCTTGGACTACCAAAACCCCAGGAAGCACCATAAATTTTGTTTTTCATGTTTATTTGAAATACAGATGTTTTGGGTTTTTTTTGTTTATTTGTTTTTTGTTTTTTTTCCGGTACCGGGAGCCGAACTCACGACCTTGCACTTGCCAGGCAGGTGCTGTGCTGCTGAGCTAAATCCCCAGCCCCTTGAAATACAGATATTTTGGAGGAAGTCTATTTTATTGGCTATAACTTAATGGAAACCTTGGATTTTTATGCACCATGGTCTAAGAATGACAGAAAGCAAGCAGGTGGCCGGGAGAACAGCTCTTGAGAGAGGGCTATGTGGGAAGCAGGAAAGGGTGCGGAGAACTGGTGTGTGCTGGAATTCAAATGCCTTTTCAGTTGGAACTGACAAGTTATATTTTGCTTCAAATTTGACCTTTCCACTAAACCTGTGCTCTTAAAT
This sequence comes from Chinchilla lanigera, assembly GCF_000276665.1. NCBI lineage: Eukaryota > Metazoa > Chordata > Mammalia > Rodentia > Chinchillidae > Chinchilla > Chinchilla lanigera. The sequence goes on from NW_004955464.1 coordinate 2,457,062, forward strand.
GCTTAATGCATTAAAAACTGTATGTTAGTGCATGTTTTTCATTATTAATTTTAACATGCAAAATCAGAAGCATTCTAAAGAGAGGATTCAAGTTTTCAGGACACTGGCTTAGTTGGAAATTTGGGATGGGGATAGTGAAGGTGACCCTTTTGGAAACTCCTCATTTTCACCTCCCAGGAAGCTTTAAAATGAGAATAAATATATGTAGTGAATGCCACCAGGTCTGGGAAGGCAGACCTAGGTTCATATTCCAGCTATGCTACACCTTTACTCTGTGACTTCTTCATTTCTCTGAACCTCATTTTCTTCTATAAAATGAGGATGTGATAAGAGACCTCAGGGTTCACCATGAAGATTAATTGAAATATAAAGTAAATAAAACACTGCACAACTCAGCATATGTTAAATGCTCAATAAAGGTTATCTATAGTCTTCCTCTCTTTTCTCCCTTTCCCCCCCTCTTTCTGTCCTATTCCTCTTTACCTTTTCTTCTCTGCCATTTTCCTTCATCCACTCCCTCTTTTCCCTGTTTTTCTTCTCCCATCATCCATCGTATTTAGTCAGCCACACATCTGGTGGTTTAAGCAACAAAAAGGCATTCCTCATGGACCCAGCAGCTTGAAGCCTAAGATCCCATCCAGATGCCACCCAAGTTCATTCCCATGGTGAGCTCTCCCTGGCTCCTAGATGACTGCCTTCTAGCTGTGTGCTCACCAGGAAGACAAAGAGCAGAACCCTTTCCTCTTCCCTCCTTCCTCCATCCCTGTCTACTTCCCTGTCCTTATGTGGCCCCTGTGCCTATCACAAGGGCTCCGCCCTCCCACCCTCATCTAACCCTAATTGCTTCCCCAGCCTCCTGTTCTCCACCAGCTCACTAGGTTTCCAGCTTCAACAGAACTTCATTTGGGACCTGAATATTTAGTCTGTCATGTACCACTTCTTTCCCCTCCCTCTCTGCCCTCCTCCTCCTCCTCCACTTCCTCTTCCTCATCACTTCTTCTTCCAGCCCATTGTATAGTTGGGAGATCTGAAAAAGTATATTATTGATTTGTTGCACAGCCCCATTTTACAATTGTTTGTAATTGTGCAACAGTGATAAACAGTTCTTATTCCAGATTACTTGTCCGGACCAGGGTACCATGGAATCACATGCACCCATTAAAAAGAGAAAGTGAACTGTAGGAACCATACTAGCTCATTGCTGATTCATTCTTGAGTTTTAACTACTCTGCTAAACAAATGTTGCTGACTTGGTCAAAATGTATAGAGCTTTAAAAGGAATAAGCAGTGTATAGGTTGATCTTGAATTCTGAATGTAAAATGTTGTTGAACTCTTTTACTTTCTTCTGCACTTCCTGGATTTTTCTGTACCTACAGTATATACGCGCAGTTAAGTTTCTGTGTATTTCAGTCCTTAAATACTTAATCTGTTTTTCTTATCTCATTGCATTGGCTAGGCTGTCAGTACAGTATTTAATGATAGTTGGTATACTTGTTTGTGAATTAATGAAAATGCTTCTCAACATATTTAAGTGTAATATTTAAGTTTTTACTAAAGATTCATTATTAGTCCATTTTAATGTATTTTCTAGGAAGTATTTTTGCACATTTGATTTTATCACATGTATATTCTGTACTTATTTCAATGGTTACCTGTATATGTATATTTTTTTATTTTTTAAAAATTTTTATTATGGTATATTTAAGTGGCACATTTTCTAACTTTCATTTCTGGGGTCCACTTTACTGCTTACAGTGTATTGTTTTCTGTCCCCTGCTATATTTGATTTAATGTTAAGAATGTCCTTTTATCTATGTTCTTCAACAGGATTGGTGTGCAACTTTGTTTTCTTAGAAAACCTTGTGTCTGGTATTAGTCAGAGTTACGTCCTCATATAAAGGTGTTGGTAGAAGCAAAGACAGAATCATATGTAGTCTGCTTTCTGGCAAAAAAAGGTATTTCCTTTTTTTAGTAATTTCATTTAACTTTCTGGATGCCATATGTGCTTATTACTGAAATAAAAGAAGCAAAGTAATCATGTATAGTCTCATGAAGCAAAAATAGCTGCCATTGACATTCTAAGTTACTTCCTTCTGGACTGACTTTCTGGAATACTGTGTGGTTGAGTCATACTATTGAGACCACTTTATGTCTTCCTTTGTTACCTGATGTTATATCATAAGTACATTTCCTGCATCATTTCATGATACTACAGAATAGAAGAACTTTTCTGCCTTTGGCAAGATTTGGTTCCTAGGGCAGCTGTTTTATTTCCTGAAAGAGAATGCCTGGCAATGTGTGTCACCTACCACGAGAAAGAGTGGTGTAAAGAAAGTTCAGAGCCCCATTAGAGCTTTTCATAAGCCTGTCACCTGGTTCTTTACCCTGGGCTGATAAAAGCCAGGGTGGTTTCAAATACAAGTCACACCAGATATACTTCATCATAAAATGTGTTTCTAGGCAGGCTATGTGTGAGATGTAACTAGAGTATTCACAATTCAAATAAGGGGTGGAAGTAGTGAAAATAAAGTTATTTTCTTCATTTCCTTTTATTGGATTGTGCCACTACACATACCACTTGTCAAGTGATGCCTGTTGCAGGAGTGGAATTTGATGCAGGGAAAACAACGTATATTTTCAGGTTCATTTCCTGGCACTAAAGGGGGAGAAGGAGCTGACGTGGTTCTTGTTATTTGTAACCCTGTTATTAGAGCATCCATGGGAAGTTGTGATAGAGAAATGGGTCCCCTGGCAGGGAACAGATACTTCTGAGGGTGGTTTGTTAGGAAGCTTAGTGTAGTGGAAAGAGTATCCACTTTAGAGCCAGCTAGACAGTGTGTGGTTTCACTTACCTTTAAAGAGCTGTGTGTGTGTGTGTGTGTGTGTGTGTGTGTGTGTGTGCACATGCATGCATGCACACATGCCTGCATGCACATGTGTTAATTCTTACACTTGTCATTGGAAGAGTAAGCATGATCTACCAGGTCTACCAGGCCATTGCCTGGGTAGGGATCATTTTCTGGTCTTCTTTTCCTGAAATCTAGCATTATCTCCTTATTTTCTGGAAACACTAGAAATACACTTCTTCACTTTTCTACACCCAAGGACAATCAGTTAACAGCAAAAAGGTGCTTTATTTTCTTTTCTCAGCAGGATTTTGGCCCAAGCATCAAGACCCAAGTGAGATCACAAAGAAGGTGGTGATCCTGAGACAGATGCTTCTCCTTTAGGGTTGTATCAAACTGAGATTAAACCCTGGTTCTGCACCTCAGTGGCTGTACTAATTTGTGTCAGTTTCTTCAAAAGCTCTAGCTAATTTAGGATGAATGGCTTTGGAAATGCCATACTTAAGGTTCATACTCTGGTTAGTTCTCTCCAGAAAAGAACCCCTACTATTACTGCCTTAGCACAGAGGAGCTTGCAGAATGCTACTGTATGCACGGTGCCCCTGGGAGGTGTTTGGAAAGAATCTTCTTGTTAGGCTTCTTCGTGACCCTGTCTCTTGGTGTTCCTGCCATGCAGGGAGGGGTGGTCAGGACACTGGTGGGTGTGGCCCTGGCCCGCAGGCACACTGCTCCCTGTGTACCTTCTGACAGTCATCCCCGTGCTCTGAGCCTCAGTTTTCTCAGCTTCCACACAGGTGTACAACAAGGTTTGCTGGATCAAGCTTGAATCACAGGAGAAGCATAGTGAGTGATTTCATTCTTTTTCTTTGCCACAAACAAGTAACCATTCCCAGCCATGACCCCAGCCAGTGCTCCATGTTCTGGGAAAGAGAGTAATCCATGGGGTAGAGATTCTGACACCCTGAGATCTGTGCTACAGTTAGGAACTTTTAGGTGAAAGGAATTAAATTAAATTAATTTTAAGAGAATTTAAAAAAACTAAGAAAATAACAACAACATAGACAAAAATCAAACAAAGCAAAAACAATAAAAATCATACAGCATTTCAAAACAAGATGATAGGAATTAGCAGTGGTTGTTATATTACATGTTGTTATTTTCAGCGAAGTTGCTCATATTACCAGATGTAAGAATTCAAGATTGCTCAAACTATTAATGAGAATAAAAATTTTTTAAAAAGCATTAGAAACGATACAGAGCTTCACTAGACAAGATGGAAGGAATTCACCAATGGTTGTTATATTGCATATTGTTGTATTCAAATTAGTTGTTCAGATTACCAGATATAAGCATGGAGATTTGGTCAAAAAAATTAAGCATGAACTGTTCCTTTCAATAAACCGTTAGACATCAGCAGTACAATTATCCCAGCTATCCATATATATATATATATATTTTCCCTTTTTTCTTTCTCTTTCTCCTTTCCTTCATCCCAGTTGTTCCTTCCTTTGAGCAATTTCTTTCCTTTTCATAATATCTGTTGTACATTTTACTGATTTACTGTTTCAGGTTCTTGCACTAGGGAGACAATATGATGTAGGTCTCATCCTTTCCTGAAGAAATAGGTTGTTTCTTAACTCTCTGTGTATTATTATTCATAAAATTTATGTATTTCACTTTTACTCCAAAGTTATTTGTGTTAAAATCTTGCATATTTATTATGGTGAAGAAAATTCTCAGTGAAACTTTTTATTGCCTTCCTGACTAACAAATCAAGCAAACTTTTACTGTAATAAACACAAGGGGCACAACACAAGGAAAGTCTTTGTATCGCAAAACACAAGTAAGTGAGTTCTGTAGAAGCTCATGTGTATAAAATGTCATGGAGAACTAGTATTTGGGGGAAGACCCGCTCCTGAGAGGTCTCAGAGGGGACTAACTTGCCAGTGGTCAAGGAATGACTCAGCCCTTCTACCTCAGCAGGTTCCACATGGCTTGAGAATTTGGGATTAAGCTCATTGGCTCTGTGTTTGCTCTCTTCCCTTGAAGATTCCTGGAAGGAAATCATGCTTCACAGTTAAACTGAAGTGTGAGTCGAGGCTCAGCATATTTGGAACTTGCATATGGCTGGGTAGCTCCTTAATCGTCCTGAGCCTCAGTGTCCTCTTCTGTAGAATGGAGGTCATAGTAGTATTTATCTTGGGGTGGAACAATGAGGGTTCTACATGAAATACCTCAAACAGCACTCTGTACAGATGATCCAAGCAAATAAACTTTCCCCTCCCCTCTTACCCAACTCCCACCAGCCCTTGCAGGCAGCAGGAGAAGGTTCTCCTTTCTCCAGAGGGATCTGGATGGTCATTCAGGAAAAGGAACTTGTCTATCTTTAAGGGGATGCTTTTGCAGGACTGAGAAGGTGAAAGGAAATCGGACCATCTTATGAAGCTATGAACATTTATTACAATTATTTCTGCCTACTGCATGCTAGCTATTTTAGATAAATCATCTCTCATAAGCCAGACTTTTCCATGAGCCCAATTCCTACATAAGAAGATACTATCTGGCGAGCTCTAGACTCACCTCAGCTCTCATAGCTCCTTTGCAGGTGTCACAAAGTACAAGTCTACCCATGGCTGAAGCCTGTTCAGTCTTCTCTCAGCACATTCCGTGGGGGTTTCCTGAGGGTCAGTGCTGGTGGGTTGAGGGATGTGAAAGATTAGAAGGGCTGCTCTCCTTTTGGGGGGAATGGCATGGGAACTGATTAGATAGATTGTGTAAATTTATGGCATTATTCTTTCTTGGCAGGGTATTGGATCTTGGTGAGCTAATCATTCTGTACTGACTGTGTGATTTGCAGGCTTCAGAAGTTCAAAATCAAGGATTTAATTACAAGAAAACATCCATCTCTCTGAGGTTACAGGAGAGCTCTTGGGCTGAAGGATTTGGAGGGAGGGAGTAATGGTTTTGGGCCAAGAAGTCCAGTTCTTTATAGGGAGACTGACTGTTGGCTCTTATGATTGTGATGGAGAGAAGTGTATATGGTCTCAGTGCTCACATGGTCTTGATTTATTACAAGACACTGCACTCAGAGTGTCATTCCCTCAAGACAGACTCATTTCAGGTTTAACTGGCACCTTAGTTCAAGACCTCATTTTAACTGGTTCCCTTGCAAGAAGTTAGGGTTTCTCCAAACTCTTCTCCACCCGCTTTCCCTCTTGAACTTCTGTGACTCCAGTAGCATACTGCATGGGACAGCACACCGAGCCTGTGCACATGTGGACCCTGTCTCTTTCGAGTCTTTTGCCTCCTCTTGCGTGCACACACTGAGCTTGTGGGATGCACCCCTGGCATTTGTGCTGACCGCTCCCACTCCTTTGGGTCCTCTCTCTCCACATATTCACTTGCCTACTCTCGGTCACCCTTCAACTCTCAGGAACTGCTCGACGACTCAGTCATCATTCTTATCATTTTGCTGTGCCATTGTGCTGTTAATCAGTCATTGATTATGTGTGTGACCTCTGACATCATTTGTACTCCGATTTTTCCCTCTTTGTCCTTCCCCTTGGTAGACTGTCTTCATCTCTTACCTGGATCATTCTGTGCCCACCTAGATGATCCTGAACTTTTTGGTTCTGCCATCTCCCAGCTACCATGGACACTGCTTACTAAAATGGAGATCTGATCGGATGAGACCCCTGCCTATCCCTTCTGGCCAGGGCTCCTGCTGCTTCCAGGATGCAATCTGCTTATCTTACTCCAAAGAAGCCCTCTCTCCTCTGTTTCCTCCTTATCCTCCAGGCACGTCTCTCTCTACTTTCCCCGAATCTTACTCTTCTCAGTGCTTCAAGTGAATTAATTTCACTTCTCTGATGCTGTGTTGATTTTTACACCTGAGATTTTGTACTGGCTTTTTCTTTTTCTCTGAAGCGTACATTTTTCTGTATTCTTTTCTAAGCTAATTACATATCGTTTAGTTGCAAGATAGATGTTACTTTCTCTAGAGAATGCTTTGGTGACCCATTGCAACCTACCAACACCATCCTGTGTGCTCTCAAGCACCTCCTATTAATCATCATAAGCTATTTTAAGTCTGCTTTTACTCCTCTATTTTATCACTAGGCTGGTAGTTCTACGAGAGCGGGGAATATGTTTTGTAACCTCTTCTCCCATTAAGCATGAATGGTGAAAGATGGAGGCGTTCAATCTCTAAGTGAATGGGCAAAGGAACCTTTGATGAAGAAGCCTTTTCTGACTCCACTGGATGGTCCTGTAGCACTTTGGACCTGCTCAGATTATCAAGCTTGCTACATTTCTCCAATAGTTTTTAGATTATTTCTGTCTGTGGCATTAGCTCTGTGTTTCTAGCACAGTTCTTGGCACAAGGTAGACATTCTATGCTGAATTAACTATCACAAAATTGCAGGAGAAAGATTTGCACAAGAAGAAAGAAAATTTACAACCAAGGCATTGCTCCTAAGCACTGCCTCTTGAGATTCTTACTGTGTGGCGTTCAAAATTCCAGCCATTCAGTGAGCTCCTTCTCCTTTCGTAATGTGTGTCCAATCATGTCAGGTGCCGTAATTTAGCGTGATGTGGGCCATATTGGTGGTAAGAGCTATAAGATTTGCCATATTAGTTCATCCCACTGCTTCATTAAGCTCAGTGCGCTGCCGCTGGCAGTGACTGGGCCTGAATTTTGATGTTGGGAAGAACAAAGCCCTTAGCATTAGCCCTCCAAGTCCTTGACAGCCCTGGGAGTCAGGTTAAGTGTATGCTCCTTCTCAGAGTTGGAGAGTTATCGTCTTTTCACACAACCAGTGAGTGACCCAGAGCACGTGGTTTCATTATCTTTGTGTGTTTGCTGAGCAGGCAATGATCCCAGGTTTGCTGGGATTTCAGCAGTCCTCTTCTATTGTGCACGTCTTCTCAGATGGCCCAGGGGTATGTGCTGTGAGACTGAGTGTTCCTGCAGGGTTTGTTAAGAGAGCACACTTTGGGCCAGGGGGTAAAGGTGAAACGGGAACTGATGCCTGATAGTCACGTGCTCATGAGCTCATATTTTCTCAACTTGAAAACAGCCCTTGGAACAAGTGTTCCCATCTCATAGGAGGGGCGGCTGAGGCTCAGAGAGATACACAGCCTGCCTGAGATCACAGAACTTGTAAGTGTTTGTACCTGACCTCTCTGACCCCAGAGCCTGTCCAGGACTAAACCTCTCCCTGCTGAATTGTATGTCCTTTTACCAATACAAGTCATGCTTGCCCTGCAAGACGTCTCCCTGTGCATTTCAGCAGGAGCACAGGGGGCCTCGGCAAGGGGAGGGAGTGACGGTCGAATGCGTTATGCAGGTAGAGAAATGGAAACGCTGGCATGTCCCTTGGCAAAGAAGAAAACATTTTCCTGCCAAGAGGATGCCCAGTCTCCTGCATTCTCCAGATATGAAATGGTAATGCAGAAGGATTTTGACTATACAGCAATTGAAATATGCAGTGTGCTAAAAGAAAGCATTGTTTCTAGATTTTTAATTTGGAACAAGCAGACCAGGGAATTTTGCAAATCTCAGTCTATAACTGTTATCTTCAGCTCAGTTCACCTCCCTGTGTATGTTTCCACAGCACCAATCACAAGGCGCTAGTGCTGAATGTAGAAGAGAGGGCAGGACTGGGCGTGGTGGGCACTCCTGTAATCCCCACACCGGCAGGAGGATCGCAAATGTGAGCCCAGCCCGGGTGACTCAGCAACTTCCGGAGTCCTTATCTGGAAATAAAAATCAAAACTGAAAACAGTACTCAAAAATACAATTTAAAAAATGCTGGGGATGAAGTTCAGTGTGAAGGCCCTGGATTTAATTCAACCCCTGTACTGTAAACATTAATTAAGTAAATAATTAAGTAAAGAAAAATTTAAAAGAAAAAAAAAAAGGCCTTGGGATGAAGTTCAGTGCAGAGGGTCCAAGGTTCAGTCCCCAGTACTTTAAAAAAAGATCAGGCCAAAACTTATATATATATATATATTTTTTTTTTTTAAACTCAGAAAAACTCTTATAGCTAACAGCTTTTTAAAACTTCAAGTTTTTACAGATGAGGAATGCAGATAGTTGGAGAGGCAAGGCACTGTAGTGCTGCAGACTGGAACCTAAGCCCTGATGGCCCCGCAGTCCTGCCTTGCTCACCAGTACAGCCGCTGTTTCATGGGCCCTGTGTGCACCTGCACACGTACTACCTTAGCTGCATGGCTGTCCTGGAGCACTCAGGTGTGTGCTTCAGCTCTCTTTCCGACCTGGAAGAAAGCCTGCTGTCCCTTCTGCCACACAACTCCTATGGCATTGCAGTGACACTCTTCCTTTGTGGTCCTCATTTCTGTATGGAATTAAGCCTCTTTCTCTGTGGTTCTCAGCATGCTGTTCTCACCTGAGGCAAAGCGCTCATTTCTTTCTTCCATTGATCAGAATTACACCTACACACTTTCCTTCCCTGTTGTGTCCTAAGCCAGGATATGATGGCAGCAACTGTGTCCTTTTATCTTTTGTATCCTTATGTTTCCTCAAAGTTGGTAGGCAGGGAATTAGAGTTACCAACTGGGGAAATGGGAAATGACAGGAGTTATACGACTACTAAATGCCGGGCAGAGAATAAAATAACTTTAAAATCTTCACAAGAGGATTGTGAGTTTGATAATGCTCCCATTTTTCAGATGAGGTGACATATTCCTAACGATAAGTTCAAGGTGACCCATTGTGTAAATGGAAGAACTGGAATTTTAAACTCAAGTCTAAAGGATACAGTGCACAAGATATTTCTACTATACCATGATGTTTTCCAACAGTGACTGTCAAATAAACACCAGCAAAAGCTCATTTTCTTGGGCTCTGGTTCTTGTAGCAAAGTGGTAGCTATAGATCCTATTTATCTTCATAAGGCATTCATATATCATGATTATAGATTCACTTCTCTCAGATTGGGACCTTCATCACTTGAGTCTTTCACCTCCCCTTGCTGGTGATAGTGCTCTAGGGAGGACTTGTATCCCCATTGTTAAATCAGAGGCAAGAAAAGCCGTGCAGAAATTCTCATTGGAAGAAGCCCAGCAGATGATGAATAGCAGACCTGAATCTTATCATGTATTTCAGGATGATGTACGGGACTGTTGGAAACTGCCTTTGACAAATGTGCATGGGAAGGAGAATTATCTCCAACAATGAAAAATGTTCTTATTATGTGATCCTAAAAAGGATCAGGACCCCTATCATTGGGAAAATGATCATCCCCGTATCCCTTATTAACAGCAATACGGAAGCCTGTGTTAAAGGCTTTGGGCATCATACTGAAGCTGTGATGGGTAACTGTGAGTGGCAACATTGAGTTGGACTTAGGAAAAAGTATCTTGATGCTTGATAGCAGGTGGGAAATATGCAGTGTGCTAAGGCCTCTTTTAGCCCTTGTGCTGCAGGTCTTGTTCTTTGATTTTACCCAGCACATAGTGGTTTTTGGTCAGGCTGAGGCTCTAAGTAGTAGTATCAGAACGATATAATTTGTAAGATAAAACGATTTCATTAGGGAGAGGAAGAATAGTGTCCCTGGCATTTTAAATATTTACTCTCCTTTTGTTGGTATGTTTGATGTGAATAGGTCAAAACTCAGGGGTAATAGTTGGCCATGGCTGGAAGCTAGCAGAGTTAGGATTTGAACCTGAGCAATCTGATTTCAAAGTTTATGCTTTGCTGACCATAGTAGCTTGAATAATCTCCTGGAGTTCAGGATAGTGGAAACTTACAATAGCTGAATATCTATGTAAAGGTACCTTTGCAGCCTTTAGCACATAGTAGGCAGTGAAGAGGTGCTAGTTAAGGAGAGAACGCATTCATTTTGTTAAGGGCTGCGTGATGATTACAGTTCTTTGAATTCCATCCTTCTTTTCTTCTTAGTGTTTTACGAAACTAGGCAAGTCTGGCCATAGAAGATTATAGACAAGCCCTGGACTCAGAAAACTTACAGATCTAGTGTGAAAGATGGACAACTAAGAAATAATTATAATTGATTACACTTGGTTGAAATGTCTTAGCAGTTCTGTACACCATACCCTAAGTCAGATGATCTAAGCACTTCATGGGGGTTATGAAACTTAAATAATGATTCTTTGGGTTTAAATTTATATTTTGTACTTCAGTGAAAACTTTGTGAAATACCTCATATTATAGACATTATCTACCTTTTGGATTTATGCAAAAAAAAATCCTGCCTTGTCATCCAGTGAAAGCCCAGCAGATCGGAAATCTTAAGCAGTAACTTGTTTTCCCTTCTTCCAGAGTAAAAAGTCCTTCAAATTATAGTGCATCTTATTCATTTTATATATACATGGGGCCAGCTACATAGTATTTGCTCATTAAGCATTTGTCGAACAATGGAATAGCCTACATTAGATAGATAATTCTTTGGCCTTTGGCCTGCGTTTTCCTAGAGTCAGTAATTTATATTCCATTAGTTTTTCTTTGATGTTTTGAAATACTGATTACTGTGGGTTCTCCTCCTGCTCTCAGAGTTACAGATTGCAAATAGATTTTGTGTAATTTGCCAATGCCGGTCAATTTTAATGGCTGCCTCCAGTGCTGTGTGGAGGACTCTGCAGTCCTGTCCTGGCCTTCAGAGAGCACAGTTAACATCCAAGTACGTTCACTTTTAAGGCTGTTTTATTCCTGCATGTGAATACATGCACACAAGCATGCAGACACATGCAATTTGATCTAATCCCACTGTGCATTTAACCCTTGTGTTGTCTTTTGCACTAACCCTCACAATTTAAGGTATCCCTGTAACATAACATTTTACAATTATCATTTTTGAAAATGACAAGCAGTCTACTTTTCCTTAGAATTTTCTCACAAAACCTCTCTCCCAACCCTTTTGAGATTGTTGTTATTTTTCACTGATCCATCCCAACATTTGCCAAATCTTATTTAGGGTATGGCATACAGAGTTACTTTTAATAGCTGCTAACTTCCTTTTGTGTGCATCTTTGAGATGATGCAATGTTGGTCTTCTCTGTTTTGTGGTCAGAGAAAGAGGTTAACTTGTGTTCCTACACCGAGGAGAAACTATGTCTTCAGGGAAGCCTCCCTTTGTGGGGACCCTGACTCCTGAGAAGCCCTGGCATTGAGATTTGCCAGTGGGTGTTGGTGAGCTCCAGTGCTTTGTGCCGCTCAGGTCTTTTAACCTCAGCTTATCAACTTTAATGTGTTGTCTCGATGCCTTCATTTTTTGATTCATCTGTTTTAATGTAATGAAATGTAAAAGTAGAGCTTAATTTTGTCCCTCACAATGACTTTAGGGGGTTTTAACTGATAACCTATCCTTTGGTCTCTTAAGGATTCGAATTTTAAACAGCCAAAAACACATTTTCTCGATATCTGCCATCAAGTGATTAGTGCGACTATTTAGTTCTGGTCGTCTTTCCTATTCTTGGTAGATTTATTTTCTCTTCTTAGAATTCTACTGTCGCCCTCTCTGTCTGGGAGACTGGAGATGTCATTTAAACATTGCTTATTAGGATTCCATTATTTGTCTCTCTTATACAGTCAGCTAAATCAAAAAGGCAGACAGTGTTTTTAAATTGCAAATTTAAATGATAATTTATAGACCAGGCCTACTGGAAATTTTCTGTCCTTGGCATCCATCATTGCTTGTGGGTATGTAGTTTTACATCCTCTCTCTCTCTCTCTCTCTCTCTCTCTCTCTCTCTCCCTTTCTCTCCTTCTCTGTCTCTCTGCCTCTCTCCCTCTCTCTCTCTCTCTACTCTACTCTTTGTATCTTCTTGAGTGCACATATCCATCAGGAAGATCACAAGTGGTTTTAGTCAAACAAAAAATGCAGTAAAGATCTTGAATGGAAATGAAGACGAATTCCCTGTCCCAGACCTTACTTAAATATTAGCTCTCTTCCTTCTCCTTACCTCCCTCTCCTCTCCAAGAAGAAACTTAACATTAGTCACTTTTTCTTGTTTTTAGGGCCGGGGTTGAGATTCATAAGAAACAAACATTCACTGAGGGCCTGGATTATGCAACTGTTCTCACCTTGGTAAATTAATGTGCATGAAAACGCAGTAGTAATATACTTTTAGTAATTTTGTGTTAATATTTACTGAGTGTTTACTGTGCACCGGCCCCTTTTTTATCTGCTTTTTTTGGCCTAACTAGGTTAAGGGAATCATTTTCCTTTCTTAAAAAGGAAACTGGAATTTATGAGTGGTAACTTGCTCAGGGACAAAGGCCAGTTCACATGGAGCTTCGGTCTCTGGCTTACACCACTGCTCACCATGCTACCCCTGTTTTTATTTTTAGGAAGGGAGTTTGGGGTCTGTTTGGTTTCTCAGCTTTCTGAGAGTAACAAGTTGAAAAGTCTCCTCCCTCTGCCTTGCTGAGTTTTAATTTTTAGCAGATTGGGTCGGAAGAGGTGCCTTTAAACCTTGAAGTCATCTTCACTTATCAGTCCATTTTCTCTGGGATCAGAGTAGATTGGCAAAGCATTATGATCTTCCATTTCGAAGCTGCAGGATTATCCGTCACGATGGGTGAAATCGTCTCTGAAATCCTTCTGAGGCCAGCTGCAGAGTTTGGTATATTTCAGAAAATGCCTGTGGTACCCAGTAGCTTCGGTGATGAAAATTAATAGGATAAAGTTTATATCCGGAAGACCCACATTTCAAAGGTGTGCCCACTGCATCCGCTGCATCAGACTTTTCCATTTATACAGGAGCTGGCAGGCTTTTTCTTTTTTGTTGCTCAATTTCTACTTCCCGATCTCCGCTGTCAATGACAGAGGGACAGACAGGGACAGGAGAGGTTCCAGTTGGACACGGGAGGTAAGGACGGGGGAAATAAGGGAGTTTCTCGTTCTGCGAAAAGAATTGGGGCGGGGGCCATGAAACCACAATGCAGGTTTGCTCTGAGGAATGAAGGAAGGAGGGAAGAAGAGATGGGGAGAGGGATGCAGGCAGCGTGGGGGAGCATTGTAGTCTTCAGGGTGTTCCCCTGCAAGCTCTGGTAAGACTGTTGAGTCCTTGAACCACAGTCACTCATGAGAGGACTTTCCTGGGAAAGGGCCTGTGTGAGCACCCTGCCCTGCTCTCTCAGTGGCTGGGAGGGACTGGGATAAATGGGTTCTGGTGCAGGTATGGAGAGGGATGTGCGATGATAGCCACAGGGGCACTTGGTCAGTTCTTTCTTTGTGTGGAAGAGTCAGCCCCAAGGTGTGTTCTCTTGGCTTCTCCCAGCAGCAAACTGAAACGCAATACCTGGTGACAGAAGTTCTTCTCCAGCTCGCCACCATCTGGTGGAAATGAGAATGTGTAGATTCCCCTCCCTCTGCCACCCCGTGCCATGCAGGCAAAGGTGTGCAGATACGGGGCTAAAAAAAAATGGTGCTAGCGGAAGTTGGGAATCCCATTTCTCTGAGCAGTGAGTCTGGCAGTTCCCTGAACTTTTTAACCTTTGTGGTCTGCAGTGGCTGGAAAAGGAGGAACAGAAAGCAGTTGCTGGGTTGAGAGCCCAAGCGGGAGGCCAGAGTGTTGCTATACTTGTCTCCTTATCCCACACAGAGGGACAAAGCCCTTCCTCCCCTACCCCCATGCTATCATATTTTTCAAACATCTTTCTGATCACCAGCAGGCACAAGACCTTATTCAAATAAATCCTGCTCGCCATCACAATGAACAGGGAGGCAGAATTTTGTAGAATATAACCTGGTGGTGGTGTCACTGTGTTCAGGATTACAATGTGATCGGTCATAGCTCAGCCTTTTATTCATTAGGCAATGTGACCTCCGGCAACTTGAAATCCTCTAAGCTTCTATTTCCTAACTTGTCAAGTAGGACCTATCAGACCCATCTTTCAGACAGACGACTCAGACCAGAAGAGGTCCTATCTGTAAGGGCCTCAGCATAGGGTTTGACATAGACAGTGAAACATTGGTAGCCTGCTGGTGTTACTATGACAGAACCACAGCCTGTGCAGCATGGCCCTATGGGCACCCTGTGTTTGTGGAGGAGTGTACCGAGCACTGTTCCTGCATCTGCCACCCGTGACTCTGTGCCGGGCCAGGGGTGTGGGTGGGGGAGGCAGCACTGCACCTTCCCTGCCTTCTAGGAGGTTCCAGCTTAACATGCAGTGTTACTCATTGGTCTCAGGCACAACATGCTACACTACGGCTCCCTGCTCAATCTTCGCATTGGCTGCCCTCTGGAATCCTGCAGCGTGTGAAGCAGACTCATTCACAGAAGCAGCCATCTGGAAGGCTTTGCCTTCTCAGGGCCTGGAGCCCACTGGAAAGCCAGTCACTGTCACTTCCTCCAGGAGTCTGCAGACTGTAGCTTTTATTTTGAATTCTGGGGATTGGACCCAGGGCCTCACACAGGCTGTGCAGGGGCTTTACCACTGAGGTACATACTAAGCCCTTTTCAATTTTATTTTCATATAATGTCTCTCTAAGTTGCCCAGGCTAGCCTGGAACTTTTGATCCTCCTGCCTCAGCCTCCTGAGTAGGTGGGATTACAGTTGTACACCACTAGGCCTGATGAGGTATTGCTCTTTGCCTTATTTTTTCAGATATTCACTCGGGACTTCTTCTCCCTTGTCAGACCTCCCTTTTGCACCTGTGCTCACAGCCAGCTTTACTGCCTTCTGCATTCCCGATCCTAAGCAAGACTGAGTTACAAGGTTGCATTTCTAGATTTGAGAGAGAATATCTGTAAAGCTCGGCCCAGCCCTGATGGTGGCCACCTCTGGTCTATTCCAGAGTTAGGGACATAAGATGTAACAAGAGTTATCATCAACTGTGCTATAGATTGGGGGTTTGTATGCAAAGTGGTGAGATTTGAACTGCACAGGCAAAACTACCAAAAAGATCCATGCGCCCCAGAGGTAATTTCTTCCTGGAAAAAATGCTTGGATAGTCAGGTCTCCTGGGCTAGTTGGATTCTGGGTGCTGGCATTTGAGACAGTTGTTGTCCTGTGCCACGCTGTCCTTGCCTCTGTGTCTGTCTCCCTGAGAGAGCTGACGTCAAGGAGGGGATCCAGTCCCTCCTGTCCAACCCTGCTTGTAATTCCTGCCTCTAAATAGGTGCTCAGTAAATGTGTTTACAGCTGAGAACCGGGAGACAGACGAGTGATGGCACTGCAGTGAGAAGTACTTCGCAGTGGCAGCATGAATCAATCATCCTGCCAAAAACAGTTGTTTCCCCACTTCCAAGTGCAGTAAACATGGGCAGGACAGAAGCGACGCTCCCACGGCTGCTTTTCATATACCGTCACGTTCTGTGTCTTTGATCCCAAACTCCTTAGGTTTTGAATCTTAAAGAGTCTGCTGCAGCTCCCCACTTAGTAGCCATCCGGCACCCCATGAATTGATGCCAATTAGCCTGGGAGAGATGAAAACTTTGGGCACTTAATGAGCTGACTTGGCACCTGTTCACTCAGCACTTTGGCGACATCCCTCAAGCCGCCTTAAACCAAGGGGTGGCATCAGGTTTAACCTTCCTGGGAAGTGGCTTACAGAGGCACTTTTGTTCAGCCTTTACTAACTCTCGGTTTGCTTTCTGTGACTGGCCCAATGAAGCTAGAGTGTAGGTCTTGGGAAGCCTGGACTCCCAACATCCACAGCCCCTCCCTGCCCGGGCATAGCTGGTGGTGTGGGTGGTGGGGGCAGCACCAGCTGTAACATTCCCAAGGCTTGGGCTTGAGGCTTTGCCTTTGCATGCAGAAGCAGGGGATGCTCAGTGCTCTGGGGTATTGGTGGAGGGGGTCTCGCTCAGCACATTGCAGATCACTGATAAGAACGTCCACTCCAGGAGGCCATGCTGTGTTCACTCTAGTGTCACTGACATCTATCTAAGTGCCTGCACATAGTAGGTGCCAAGATACATGTGTTGAATGAATGAATTAGTAAATGAATGATGGACAGTCCTTCAGAGCTCTAGCAGGAGAGAGACGTGAATTTGAAAGTTGCTTCTGCCACATCTGAACATGGTAAGTGGTTCAGGTGATTTGATTTATCTCCCTGATGGAGGAGGCCAGTGTCTCTCATAGCTTGGGGTTAGCTGCGACGAAATTAGCACAGGGTCTGGCACATAGTAAATGCTCAACAAGTAGCTAAGCTTAGCAACTTTTATTATTGGTTGGAAAAATAAATTGCTTGACCCCTCATCCACTTGTGTCTGCTTACTGGGCTCTTATGAAGAATTCTGCAGCATGGCGCACAGAGCATCTCTGTGCCTGGCGCAGGCTTGGAGCTCAGTAAACAGCAGATGATGTCATCGCTACTAGAAGAGTTTAAGGCTCAAGCAGTGAGCACCAGTCTCCAGGAGTGATGAGCAGGAAGGTGCATTCTGGCGAGCAGCTTGTACATAGCTGTGAGGTGCCACAGAAGCTCTCCCAGGCAGACAGCCGTGCTCACCCTTCCTTCCCTTCACCCTGAAAGAAGCCAGCTTTTCAAAGGGAGCCCCAGCTGTATTGTATCAGACTTTCCCCTCACATGCTGTTCCTTTCAGCAGATCCACTTTTATAATTCTTCTGACCAAGCACCAAGCCTTCTTTACCAAAACCCCCTTAATCCTTTTATCTTGTTTCAGTCACAAGGAATGATTGTCTGCTACCTCTTGCCATCCGTGATTTAGAGGGGATTACCGGCAGCAAGCTCAGTCCATCTCCTACCCTCCTTGGCCTCCCAGTTTGCTGGTGCCCAAGTGCAATCCTGCTCTCCAGACGGCCTTGGGAAGGAAGGGGATGAGCAGGCTTGCCGGGTGGGGCAGGGAGTGTCTCGTGGCAAAGGGTGAAGGAGAAGCCACGGAGGCTGAGCTGCTAAGCCAAACACCAGCCTGTTGTGGGTTTGAGGTAAGCCGCAGTGGCCCTGGATATACATTGCAGGGCCTTTCAAGGGCCAAAGTGCCTGCCTGCATATGCCATCCCAGCCCACATCAGTTCTGCCAGTGGCCCAGCAGAGGTGACAATGCCAGGTGCAAAGCAGGCACTGGGAACGCATGGTTCGCTTGGCATCATGGGGTGAGCAGAGGTAGCTTCAAGCCCTGCCTCTGACAGGGTTCCATCTTCTGCCAGCAAGCACATGGGCTGAGCAGTGGGCAGATGTGGAACATTGGACCCTCACCTGTGTGCTCTAAGGTTCATTCTTCTCCTGCAATGGTGGAGCATTGTTCTGTGTCCCAGGAAGCCGACAGCCAGGAACTCTGCTTCTCTATGTGCTCCTGATGGCTTGGAGGCTCTACTCAGCTAGCACGAGGCCCTGGTGGCAGCTCGGGGTTATGGGACAAGGGGAGGTCCATCACTTCTCCTCCACTGTGGCTCTGACAGTAGTAGGAATTCCTGTGCAGAGATCACTGCTTGCCTCTCTGTGGCTGAGCCTTCAAGGGAAGCGCCTCACAGCTCCAGCCACCGCCTAGGGCCCCATCTCCAGGCTGGGCTCTGAAGGTCCACCCCACCTCCTTCCCAGGGCTGGGAGCAACTTCTTGCTCTCACTCTTCCTTGGACTGTATCCTCTTCCCCAGCTTTTCAGCTTCTCCAGCACCATTGTGAGGCTTCCCAATATTAAATCTCCTTTTCCAGTAGCCACAGAGCACTTACTTTGTCTGCCTGGTCCTGCTGGATCATTGGTGGTTGAAACCTAGGATCACCTTAGAATCTGGACAAGCTGCTTAACCTGCCGGAGTCTCTATTCACCCACAAGACCAGGATTCTAGAATCAGTGGTGACAACTGTGCAGACACCAACACAGGGCATGGCACACAGCACGGACCGCATGGGTGACAGCTCCTTACTAGAGGTCAGTTGGGAAGGCGGCAACAAACCTTTCAAGGAAGGAACCTGGTGTTTTTATTTTTCAACTCATAGCTGAATACCAAAGACGTGACAAAGTAAATAACCTAGTAAAGGGCCTTTCTGTCTTGAAAGAATGAGTTGGAAAAGTTGAGATTCTGCCATCATCATTCCAAGACTTCTCAAAGCAGATTAAAGGGGGTCACCTGGAACTCTAGTGCCACCACCAATGTGTTCACCGTGGAAGTCCATTTTAAATGTTAATTGCCATAAAGTGAGTAAATAGGAAACACCGAAGTAACTTTTGGAAGGGACTTACCATAGCAGCAGCAGCTTTGGCCGCGGCAGCCAGGTTCTTACCTTGCTTTCCTAGTGATGACTTCTTCTCTTCCCTAGAGTCCTTGCTGCAGGCTGCTGTCCTCACCAGCCCTCAGCGGTCGTGGCTCACTGGTTCACACTGCCTCTCCCCTGTGTCACAGCTTTTGAAGGAAGGTGGGGTGCTCCTGGCTTCGGGGTAGGGAAAGTAGGGTTTCATTAGTCACAGTGGCTAAAAATGCAAACCCTTAGGGGGCCTTGTGGAACATGGAGAAATTCCTACTTGTAAATATGTATGGATTAGGAATCAAATATTAAATATTGACTTCAGCTCCTTGGATTTATGAATGATTCAGTAAACCCTATGAGGAGTTGGAATGGCTGTGGTGAGAACCAGCTCTTAGACTGAATTGTTTCCATCCTCACTGTACCAGTGAGCATCTCGGGGAGCCCGGGCTGCCTGTTGAAGCGGGGCTCAGAAGCAGGGGTTGGGTTCATCTTCTCCCGTCTCCTCTCTCGGGTACCTGTCTGGTGCTTGGAGTGAGTGTCCACAGCATTCTGGAAGGGTGAGACCACACCCTTCAGTGCTATGTTTCTCAACCCCACTGTGCAGTCAGCCACCTGCAGTGTCTGCTCCCACATCCAGGATGTATGCCTTTGCACAGGCAGGGCCCGGTGGGCTGCTGGCATCAAAGCTTGGGCTGTGGAGCGTTGGGGGCATCTCCCTGTAGGGGCTGCCTGTGGGAGGAATCATAATATCACAGGAAACACAAACTCGGTGGAATAAGCCCGTTCCGATCCCAACCTCATCTCTAGTAATGGAATAGCTGCGTACCTCGGAGAGAGCTCTTCTTCGCTCTATATTTTTCCTCAGGCTGCTGTAACAAACTGTCACAAACTTGGTGGCTCAGAATGACAAGAATTTATTTTCTTACAGCCCCAGAGGCCAGAAGTCCAAATCCAGGCTCACAGGGCTGTGTTTCCTGTTGGAGGCTCCAAGGCAGAATCTATCCCTTACTTCTCCCAGGCTTTGGTAGCCACTGACATTCCTTGCTTGTGGCCTCATCTCCTTCTGTTCTGTCCTGACATATTCTTGTATTCTGTGTCACTTGTCACTGGAGTTTGGGCTCACCTGGGTAACCCAGGAGGATCATCTCATCTCGGGATCCTTAATGATATCTGTGAAGATCCTTTCTCCAAATGTGGTCACATTCACAGGATCCATGGGGTAGGATGTGAAAGTGTCTCTCTTGGGCTTCCCTCAGTTTACTGAGTATCTGTCTGCCAGAGGTGGGCCACTAGCCAGCCCTTGAGGACATAAAATATCTGAGACACAAGCTGTGGAAATAGACAAAACCACTGTGCCCATTGTGAAGAGCACCTTCAGAGGTGTGTCTTCCAGGGAGTGGGCAGGCTGGATGAGGGGAGAAGGCTTTGTGGGCAACTGACCTGAGAGCCAGAGCATGAAAGCTGAGTTTATCCAACAAAGGGAAGCCGTACATGAGCCTCCCAAGGAGCCACGTGTACTGAGACGGAAGGAGTCACAGTGTCTTACAGGAGTAGCAAAAGTTCCAGATTGTGTAGCAGGGGATTGCAGCAGAGGAACAGTAGAAGCAAAACAGTCACAGGGAAGAAGTCAGATCTGATTTGACACTCATAGAGGGAAAATATCATTAATCATATCTTACCAGGGAAGAAAGACAGATTGATTCGCCTAGCCCCACATATCTGGTTAGCACGGACTTGTGCTCGGTCTCCTGCCTCCCCGTGTCTGGTGGCGGCACACGCAGGGCCCTCAGTGCCTTGCATTGTTTGCGAGTGATCCTTTTCCTGACCTTTATTTACTCTGCCCTACGAGACTCTTGCTCCCAGGACCCATGCCTTGTGCCTGGCGTGTGCCCCGGCCTGCCTTCCACGTGCGCCCAGCAGCTGTTGTTAAATGAGTTTTACTGTGACAGGAATTCGGGCCTTAAGCAGGTGAAGTGGAGAAAATTCTTTCTGAAGTCCTTTCTGACCCCACGCTTCTAGATTGAATTTGCTTGCACAGGGAGGTGAGATTTCTTCTGGGGTCAGAATACATAGTGCAACCTGGGACCTGTTGTTACTGATTTCTCCCGGGACCGGGGAGTAGTTCCACCCCCAGCCTGCTCGCCGGCTGTTGTGTGCTTCTTTATTGGTTTACATGTATAGATCTATTTATGTTTGCCGTCCACATGCGTGCTGCTTTTTCAATAATTCATAGAAATGTCGCATAAAATTAATCTACAATGAGAACTCAAACTTGACTAAAGCCAGACTCCATGCTCGGGAACGTCTTTGTTAGAGACAGCTTCCGCTGGAGCTCTTTTTAGTGTTTTGTGAGTTCCGAATCTCCTTTAAGAAAAGCCAGATTGAGGAAATCATTAATCGCTGACAGTTGTGTAGATATAATTAAAGATATATGAATATAAAAATACCTGCTATCTCAAATTACTTCCTAAAGGAATAGGGAGGGAGGAGGGAGAGAGTTCTATTTAAAATGTCAGATACAGACACATTAGGCTGAGTAGTCAAAGCACTGTATGTCTGTCACTCATGAAAACTGACAATTAGGTCCATAAATAGATTTTACAGGCTTCCACACAAGAACGCACAGCCTGCACAACTCCGGCGCATGAAAATGAGAGACTTGATGGCAGTGGCTGACTCAGAGGAAGCGGGTGGGAGAGCGACACAGAGGACACGGAACACACCCTTGCCACCAGGGGCATGGGCCAGTGGTCCAAAGAGGACACCTCTCGCTGGGGTCTGCAGGGGTGGCCTCTCACCCTGACTCTGCCAGTCCCCTTCCCTCCCCAGACCTGTTTCCCCATCTATACAGTGAAATTAATAACATCAGCCTCAGCTGTTTCTACTTTGAGCGTTGTTTGAAGGATCAAATAAGGTTATAGCAAAACTCCTGAAAAAGACTACATAAGCAGTTGGCTTGGTTTTTTTTGTTCTGTTTTTTACTACTAAGATGACTATTGTTGTTGAATTGACAGCCTGAGATATTTATATATGCAGCAGGGGTGTCAAGCAGATGATTAGAAAGCAGGCCAAGACCAAGACCTGAGGGAATGCCCAGCAGAAGTGCTGAGCTTTTTCCTCACCCTTGTCATAGGGAATTCAGCAGAGGGAGCAAAAGCACAGGAGGGCAAAGGACGGAGGTTCTGGGATGACCTGGGACCTGTTCTCAGTGTCTGGTTCCATGCTCAGGCATCCTCACACCCTGAGGGTTCAGTGTTGTCTAAGTCACATGGTGTCTGTGATCCTTGGTTTCCTTTTCACAGAACGGGGCACATGGTTCTATAATCACCTTCTCCACAGGACTGAAGAGAGAGCAGAGGAGCTCAAGGATACGCATGTGAAAATTGTAATACTGCTGACAAATGTGTGGTTGAAAATACCATCATGATCAAAGTGAACTGGCACCAGAGGCAGGTCAGATTCCCATACCCCACTGTGTCATTTATTCACCTCATTCAAGAATCATGTTTAATTTATGTATTTCTTACATTTCCTGTTGAGTATCTATCTCCCGTGATGAGCACAACAAGACAATAAACAACAAATTTTTAGTGGATTCACCCTCTTTTAAGAACCATGCTGCACAGAGAGGTATAGAGAGGATAAGAGACTGGAAAGAAAAAGAAAGACCTTTTCTTCACAGATTTCACAGTTTGCTTGGGAAGGTTGGAAGGCAGACATATCAACAGAGAGGTCTAACACAGAATACCCAGTGCAACATGATATATACAGAACACACACACACACACAGAGAGAGAGAGAGAGAGAGAGAGAGAGAGAGAGAGAGAGAGAGAGAGAGAGAGAAGATAGGAGTTGGGAAATAAGGTAATCTTTCCAAGTAAGAGATAAGGTATCCTTCCAGGCTGGGTTCTAGAGGGGCTTGACAGGTCTCTGGAAGTCTGTATTCCTGATATCTATAATTTGGTGTAGGGCAGAGTATAGGTTTAGAGTGAAGCACAACAGAATCGAATGTAGACCCCACCATCAAATAGCTGTGACCCTGGGCAAATCACCTGGCCACTGTGGAGTCCTGCTTTCTTCTTTTGAAAACCGTTGCTCAGATTTAGTGATAAAACCAGCACAATGAAAATAAATGGCATAAAAGCGGTGGATAGCATCCAGCCCTCCTACCATTCTTTTGCTTTTCTCTTTAACCCTGAAAGAGTTGCAGCTTTTTCATCTCTTTCGCCTTTGAGACGCAGGGTTTCTCTGAGTTGCTCACTGATCCCAGAACGATAGTATCTTATTCTGCTGTTGCTCATACTCCTGATGCTATGTACTTTTACCACTCTCTGGTTGTTCCTGGATGTTGGGCAGAGACTGAGCCAGACAGACCTGCCTCAGAGTCCCAGCAGACTATATTCAGACTCTACCACCTTGAGAACCCAGAGAGGAGAGCGGTGGTGAAGCAGGAAAGGAATTTATTTTTGCTGTGGCCATACTGGGAAGGCAGTAAGTCTAGCACCTCTCAGGAAACTCCCTTGAAAGTATTGACAGCAGTAGCTATAGCCCTAGGCAGGGGAAAAACCAGGATGAGGGACAGGCAGGACAGGAAGCGTACATACTGGAGCAGGCTTGGGCAGAGAGTGGAGGGCTGGATGATCATCTCAGGTTGGGTTCTGTGGGTTCTGCGTGGCTCCAAGGGAATGACTGCCTGTGAGACTCACTGTTTCTCGAACTTGAGACGAGAAGAGAGGTGAGCAAGAAAGGTCAGAGGAGCTGTGTGGGGTTAGTTGGGGCAATCCCAGGTCCCCCTTCAGGTTTACAGTAATGACTGGAGACACCTACACCCTGCTGTGCCTATCTAGAACAGGACATGGTGAAAACTGGTGGTTGGTAATATGCTGACTATGATGTTACCATAAATCTTGGCAATATCTTAGTTGCTGTTGGTGGTGTTGTTTTGAGGATGGAAGAGAGAGATGGAGATGTAGGGTATTCAACCCTGCATTACCAGTTTTCGATAGAATCTCCTTAAATGATTTACTTGTCTGAGCTGGGCAGCAATCTAATCCAAACGTTAAGATGGCAAAGAAATACATGCAGTAGAGGGCAGGGATATCACGCTTTACCCCGTTTTCCATTACCCATGGATGTTTGCAGGCCCAGGTGAACAATGTGTTTTCATTAAAAGCAGCCTTCAAGGCCCAGTTAAAATATTACTACTACCACCAGCAGCCTTGCCCTTAGTAGCTGCCCTTGCTGCCAGGATCAGCTGCTCTGAAGGGGCCCCAGCCGGGTTCATTTCTGATTAGTGTACGTTTGTAGTGCATACTAGTTACGACCATCGTGGAGAAGTGGTGGTGCATAGACGTGCTGTGCCTTAATCATTTTGATTTCCCTTCCCACCTTTCTGTCTCCCCTGCTCGTCAGACTTCCTTCCTGTCTTCGCAAGTCTGCCTCCCTGTTTCCTTTCATCTTTTATTTTGCTCTTTAAATTACTTACATTTTGAGTTTCTCATGTAGAAACTGGGAGATATTTATTTTTCTGTGATTTATTTCATTTAGGTTAGGTTTCAAGATGCATCCTCAAATGACTCAAATTTATCCTTCTTTATAGCTGAATAATACTCCAGTGTGTGTGTGTGTGTGTGTATGTTTTTATCCATTTATCTGTTGATGAACCTACAAGTGGATGAAGTATTTTATGTACATCATTTCACTTAATCTTCATAACTCAGTTAAAAAAAAAGCCATGTTTCTTATTCTGCATAAGATCAAACCTAGACTCAGAGGGATTAACCAGTTTGCCTTGGGTCATGATGATTTTAGAAGACACTTAAATTGCCCCTTAAAGACCCCGAGTTCTCTGAGGAGAAAACTTGGCCAGTGCACCCCTGTGGCCTGGCACATATGTGAAGCTCATGGGTTTCTTCTGCCTGGCTGACCATACTGGCCCAAGTCTGCTTAGTTTGGCATCAGCAGGGAGGTGGCTGTCACTGGTGTGCTGGAGCAGCGAGACCCTATCCAGTGAGAGAGACCACCAAGACACTGTCCCTGTCACAGTCTGACTAGAAGCAGAGAGGGAAGGCAGTGCACCCTGCCCAGGTACCCAGGTGCTCTAAGATTGCCAGGTCATGTTCCCCATCAGGAGTGCCCCTCTTTGAGACAGGTGCCAGTGGATTTATGCAAAGAGCTCTGGGTAAGAACGAGAACGATACATAACTAGAACCACTGACTACTTAAAGGAGAAAGAGGACGGTCTCTTCCTGGATGTGCCAGCTGTCAGCCCTGCGGTCCTGCTTGGTGCTTGGTGGCTTCCCTGGGGGCGTGGGCCTAATTCATGCGGAGACCAGCACAGGAATGGACAGTTCTGCCAGCTCCATGGGATGCACCAGAGAAAACCAAGCACTGCTCTGGGGAGGTCTAGTTAGAAATCTCACGGCGTCCTGCAGCCTCCAGCCTATGCACTCTCGCTGACTCTTGGCAGTCAAATTTGCAGGGGTTGCAGTCCCCGGTGTGGTTCAAACTGACTTAAGTTTGAAATGGGGCCAGACATTGTACTAGAAATGGTAGGGGCTTCAATGAGTGACTGCAGTTGGATAGATGGAGACTCAGTTTCTCCATCTGATGAATAGGTGCACCCAGCGTGGTGACTCTGAAGAGGAAGTGAGACAGTGGATGAGTGTGGTTGTGTCTACCTATGTGGATTCAGGATCACCCGCATGCAAATGTGCTCAGCCTGAAGGTGGCAGGGGCTGTGTGCCCTCTCCTCCCAGTGCCCTGGCCTGGTGTTCCATAGGCCTTGGTGAGCAAATGTGATGTAAAACAGCGAAGGATTTGCCTGTCTAAGCTGTCCACACTGGCGAAGCAGTAGTGCAAAGCTCACAATGGGCAGCATGGTCTGCATGTTCACTGTGTGTGCATGAAAGAGTTCTGGAAATCTCCTGAAGGTGAAGTTGTGAACTAACAAAACATTATCAGACAAACAAGTGGACGTTGATGTAAAATAACAAGACAAGCTAAAAAAAAAAAAAAAACAACTAATGACAGTATGTGGGAACTGTGAAGACTCCAACATAGCACTAGACATAGGTCTGTTTTCAATCATTCAATACCTGTGACCTAGAGATCTCTGGGGCAGCCTGGCCTGGAAGAGGTTCTCTCCTGATGACCTGTTGCACTGGCATTTCACTGTGACCAGCTGAAAGCCCACAATTCAGTCCCTTCCCCAGGTATCGTTCCCTGCGTATGCATTGCAGTCACTCACTGCTGCTCTGTCTCTGCCTGCCAGCAACAGGCAGGGCCTCGGACCTTCTGAAGCTTTCCCTGCCCTTCACCCCATAGGCCCCTGCACATGCTGTTAGTTCAGCCTGGTACTCTTCTCCCCGTCAGGGACAGCCCTCCTCACTTGAGAGCCATGTGCCCTGTGCCAGCTCCAGCCTGAGCCGGCAGCTATCTCCCCTTCAGCAGCCCTGGCTGCCCTCGCTCGCTGCTGTCCTATAGGTGTCTTTCCCCTCCTAAGCTGGGAGCCCTCTGAGGACAGGATCCTGCCTCCATTCTCTCTCTCTCCCCACCTGGTGCTTCCTGGAGCTGCTTGGCTGAATGATGAGTGAACCAAAAAGGGGTCAGATAGGGGGCCTGAACCCAAAAAGGACCCTTCCAGTGAAGGCAGAGACCAAAGAGTAGCATGTAGGCACTAGGAGTTTTGACATTAACTTTTACTTCATAGCAGCTAACTGTAACATTGCCCAGATGCCAGTGATCTGTGCACCATTTCTCTCCAAGGTGCTTCATGAAAAGCATCTCATTAATCCTCATGAAAATTTTCCAAGGAGGTGAGAAAGTAGGATACATTTTTTTATAGCATGAAAAGGAGACATCAAAGCTACTGAACCTGCACATTCGGAGGTTGACACCGTTTACCCCGGCTCCCGGAGCCACAGATGTGGAAGTGGCTCCGGTCCTCAAGGTGCACCTCCCACTCGCTCGCTCCCTGCCCTCCTGTGCATTCCTCCCCACATACCCAGCCCTGGGCCGCCCGCCCCCACCTTCCCTCTCCCATCTATTTGTGATTCCGTGTGTCACATCCAGGTTCACAGATGATTTCAGAAACGGGGAGCCAGCAAATCCTGTCAAACAATCTAACCAGATTCCAAGGGATTTGGATCATTTGCGTAATTGGGCTAGCAGATGGTAAATGTAGTTCAAAGTACAAAAATGTAGAATAATTACAAGGGGAGAAAGTAACACAGTTAATGGATGAGCGAAGCGATTCAGAGGAAAAGCTCACTGAAATCAGGGTGTTGATGTGTTAGAAGGACAGACAGCCCAGCTCGGCCTCACAGAGATGGAACACTTGCTGAGCAGTCCCTGACCCCTCTGAGGCTCCTGGTGGGAAATCAGGAGCCAGGGCTGATCTGTCTTCCAGCAGTGAGGAGGAGATGGTTGGGGTTGAGAGGATCCTGGGTGGTGACAATCAGGCAGGAAAGTGGGCGTGGTCACTCAGAAGTCAGATGTCACTGAGTCCACACTTCAGCTCTGCTCTCTTACCTGTGCAACTCTGGGGGAGAATCTCTTTTCCCAGAGCCTTGGTTTCCTCTGCTATAAAAGGTGCATACTAATACCCATGTCCCTGCTGCTTTGAAGAATCTGTGAGGTAATGAGTGTGAGAAATACAAGCAACTTGCTACAGAAACCCACAGAAACCCAGACAACTTACTCTTAGGTATATTACTTCTATATTCACAATGCCAGAAATAATAATCCAGTGGTTTCAATGAATGTAAACGGAAAGTTGTTTTTAAACTAGTATGTGTTCTAGTACCCAGGACCAGATGTGATTTAGGATCTAGAGTAGGGAGCTTATCTTGGATTCTGTAGGTGGGTGCTAAATGTAACCACAAGTGTCTCTGAGGAGGAGACTGAGGGCTGGGTATGTAGCTCAGTGATAGAGTGCTTACTCAGCATGATAATACCCTAGGTTCAATCCTCAACACCAGGAATAAAAAAAAAAAAGAAAAAAGAAAAGTAGGTGGAGGGTATTTTGAAGTAGAAGAAGGAAAAGTGACTAGAGGCAGAGGTAGGAGTGATGTGGTCACAAGCCAAGGAATACCTGTAGCCACTGGAAGCTTGGAAAAAGCAAGGATTGGATCATCTCCTGGAGCTTCAGAAGGCAGACAGCCCTGATGACATCCTGATTTCTTCCCAGTAAGACTGACTGTGAATTTCTGGCCTCCAGAACATGGAAAGAATGCACTTCTTTTGTTTTAGATCATCGAATTTGTTACAGCCTCATCAGAAACACAAGCAAGCAGAAGTAAAACCTGACCAGTACATAAATGATGAGAATCAAGTTCAGGCTCAGGTATTTGCTTCTGGGACACCCCTGACTACCTGTCTTGACCTTGACTTTGTTGTCTTTGACATGGGCAGTAATACGTTTCACATATGGATTACAAGAAGGACCTAAAAATGATAATGTATATACCCTGTCCACTATGTATTTAAAAATGCACCAGGCATAGTGTTAGGTTTTTACCTAGACACATGTACGTGGCACCCATAATTCCAGAGCCCCTGTTCCAACATGCTTTGAAGACCAGTGGTAGCAATCAGCCTCACAGAGGCAGCAGGGAGTAATAAAGATAGCAGAGAGCTTGTTTGCTGAACCATGGCTTCCGGGTAGGGGCCAAGGCCAGCTCTGTCTGAGAGAAGGTTTGAGTGCTGAGGAAAGTATCTAGCAGAGCCTATGAACAGGAGAGGAAAATATTTCAACTGAAGGAAACAGTTTGGGCAGAGAAGTCATCTGGGAACACCTGACCCCAGGACTGACTGTCACTTGGAAAACGCCAATGGCAGGCAGGTGTCTACATCCACTTGGGTGTCAGGCCCTGAGGTTTTGCCACCCAGAGTGTTAAACTTGCTCCATCAGAACAGGCCTAGGTTCTGTGGCGAGGTCTTGGCCGGGAACAGTGGCTCCTAGACTGTCAGGGATGACTGATGCTGCTCTGAAAAATGGAAGCAGCCCAGCCAGGAAGTCTGAGCAGGACCTCCAAGGTCAAAGAGCTTCTGGAACAAGCCAGGGTTTGCCCCGCTCCAGGGAATGAGTGAATTGAGAGCAAGCACACATCTCTTGGTCAGAAAGGACACAGAGACTACAGACTCGGGCCTGTCACCCGAGCATTATGTCTAAAGAAGAGGCCCCTGTGGAGGAAGAAAGTGAGGATCCAGGTCAGACTCTGAAAAGAGCAGTGATGTCTGGAAAGTAGGGTGTTGGCTGTGTGAGAGCCGGAAGCTCTGGACCGAGGCTGCAGGCACATTGTGTGTGAGAGCATTATAGGCTCAGGGTATAGGTGCAGGGACAGTTCTGCTGGGCTGCATAGCATGAGGGCCTGAGGGATGGGCCACCTTGCTTAAGAGCATGACACATGCCAAGAAACTTTGTCCTCTGCCAGATCCTTAAACTGCACAAATCTTTAAACTGCACAGATCCTTCCTGAGCATCCCTCTGCTCTTGATTGCAGGAAGTTCATTTTCTTAGGCCCTGCCTGTATTCTGATTAGCATCCGTAGTTGAATAACTTTTGTGATCTCTGATGAGAGCCCAACTTTTTGAGCATCATTTAAGGAAAGAATGTGCAGAGAGAAAGGGAGGGCTGAAGAACAAAAAAGTAATCAAACATAATAAGTCTTTAGAGATTAGCCATTAATTTGGATGTGAAATGTAAAATTGCCTTTAAAGAAATAAGGGATAATATCAGGCTATTGTAATAGTCAGCCTGGGAAGTAACATGCTGATAAGGAAGAGGCATGGGGCAGAATAATACATGTGGTGGTTCCTTGATTTTTGTAGAATTAATGATGTTGGTTTCACTTCTCTGATTTAAGATATACATTTCATAAAAGGCACATTACGGCAAGTGCATCAGAATTGTGCCTACAGAGCTGAATAGTCAGGAAGTGGCAGCCCCTTGAACAGTCATTTTATGATCTCTTAGGTTTAGTGCTTAATCAGTAGATATTTACAACTGTTTATTTTAATGCCTTTAAATAGCAGTTCAACAGAATTTTCAGAAATCTTCTAAGAGCGGCTTGTGAATATGTTTGGCTAACACTCTGATTTAGTCAGTCGACTCTGAAAGAGACTAAAATACCCTTAAGGAAAAGACTTGCTTTTTCTTTTTAAAAACAGTGCAGAAGAGCTGGATGTTAGTTCTTACACTAGAGGAGATGTGTTGTTTGGGTTTCACAGCAGAGCATTCATGCACAGGCATCCCTTGGCATCTGAGGGGACAGGTGTCAGGATGCCCCGAGGGCACCGACTCTTCAGAATTCACACATCCCCCATAAACCAGCAGAGGTAACCTGTAACCTGCACACACCTTCTTGTAGATTCTAGTATTTGCATATGGCCTACACATAGCACCTCTAGGTTGCTCAAAAATAGAAATGCTATGTAAATATCTGATTACTGGAATAGTGGTAAGAAAAAAATGTCTACGTGTGTTGTACAGATGCATTTTTTTTCCTGAATAAGTTCAATCTGACGATTGAATCTAAGGATGCAGAATCTATGGATGCAGATGGCTGACTGTATATACTAAAATATGAGATCATATCCAGGTTTGACTCAAACCTTATAAACTCGAGAAATTACTCCAATGAAGTCTGCTTCTGATGTGTTGGTTTACTGGAGAAAGAGTCTGGCTGCCCAGCTTTTAACTTAAATATGTGCAGATCGAAAAAGCATTCACCCATTTGTTCATTGACGTTATTTAATTCATCCATTCATGAGGTGCTTATTGAGCACCTGCTGTTTGTCAGGCACTGCTCTGAGTCTTGAGGATCCAGTAAAAAAGGCAAAACAAAACCAGAAACTAACCTCTTACATTCTATATTTATATAGAATGTATTGTATGTATGCCTTGTGTATATATATATGTGTCTGTGTATACACATACATTTAGTAATTAAGGTCTTAGCAAGATACTCATTATCTAAGTGGAAGAGCAGAGTATGTGTATGTTGATGTTTGTGGGTAGGTATATCTATATCTATTTTTTTGAGAATGCAGACCAAGCATATATTTTGTTTTCATCATTGTGTTTATATTTTTAAATTTTTCCACAATAAATGTTTGTACTTTAGCATGCATAAAAAGTGAAGCCAGGCATGGTGGCACATACCTGTAAGTTCAGCACTCGAGGAAGCTGAGGCAGGAGGATTGCAAGGTGGAGCTCAGCCTGGGCAAGCTCAGCACCTTAGCAAGACCCTGCATCAAAATAGAAAGTTTTAAAAAGGACTAGGGACGTGGCTCAGAACCCAGTACTGGAGGGGAAAAAAGAAAGTAATCAAGATGGTTACATGGCTTACTGCTTAGATGAGTGGAATAGTTTTAGGTAGTTAACTATGCTACATAAAACACTTTTTGTAAAACAGAGTAAACCAAGAAGTTTATCATCCTGAATTTGCCTTTGTTTTAAAGCTAAGATGTCTACTCTCTTGTTTGCCGTAGCTTACCTTTAGCAAGAGCAGTCTTTTCTAGTGGGACTGAAGGATTTCACAGTAGAAAAGAAGTACTACCATATAGCTACTTTTGGTAACTTGCATAATCTAGTGACAGTGACTGAAGAATGAGATGTCTTCTCCATCTCCCAAGCCCAGGTGACAGTGGGCTTCTTTGCTGGTCTTAACTCCTCAGAGCACAGGCTCCTGTTGGGGCCCGGCCCGGCGTACCTCACCCATGGTGGGGAGCCCAACTGATGAGCTGCCCCATGAGCACTCTGAGGTGGTCATGGAATTTGGAAACCATTAAAAAGCTGGGCGATTTCATTATTCATTCACTTGAAATAATCCTGGGGCTGCTTTCAGTGACATGGTTCCTTCAGCAAATAAAGATAAGCCAAATCCCTGGGCACTCAAAGAAGGGGAAGATTCTCAAAATTAATTCCAGGCTCAAATAATTCAGCAGTATTTGTAATATTCTGTGCATAAATTGGCAATTTGCAGAAGAGATCAGGAAATGATAAAGGCTTTCATTCCCCTCCCCCTCCTCTTCTTTAACAACTGCTGAGGCAGCTCCTGGGAGAAAAGAAATGTTTTATCCTTCATAAATGTCCTATCAGGTAGTGCACTGATTAAGGGTGTCCAAACAGGGCGCCCCTCCCCCTTCACCACAATTATTTTTCATCAGACCCACTAAACTATATGGGGAGTAGAAGATAACCATAATGTGTTTTTCAGCATAGGAAAGTTTTACATGAAAAATACTCTGACTGTATCAAAAAATGCAGAAATAAGGGTGCTGCCTCTCAGGATTTCTTCTGTATCAATGTAAAGAATGTTTCGGAATGTGTGTGTGTGTGTGTGTGTGTGTGTGTGTGTTGAAAAGATCATCTGTCCCTTCCTGATGATGCCAGACTCCAGAATCCCTAAGTCCAACCATTCTCGTCTCTGGAATCCCCCTCACCCTGGCTATTTGTGTGACCTAGGTCCTCCTCTAGAGGGCTAATCATTCTTGCCCCACTTCCTCTGTACTTGGTACCAACTACAAACCAGACACAGGCGAAAGTGGAGATAAAATCATCCCTTGAGTGGTGGGCAAAGCTAGACTGGAGCATGTGGCTCAGATGCTCCCAAGTCTGAGGCTGGAAGTGAACCTGAGTTAAATGAGGTGTGCAGAGCTAGAGCCCCCACTATGCACATAGGGCAGCACTTGCCTGGCTGGCTTCCCACTAGTGTGTCCTACCTTCATGCAGTCTGGAAGAGAAGAGCCCCCTGTGGGCTGAGCTGTACCCATGGCAGCAATTCCAAGTCACAAGGATCAGACAACTTGCTCATCATGTGACCTTACAGCAGGGTGGCAAGAGAGAGCTGATGCCACCTTCCTATTAATGAAAAGAGGCTGAGCATCTGTGGAGTCCCCTCAGCCTGACCTTATCTGTCCTGTGCAGCTCTGGCCCCCGGATGTCCGAGAAATCATCTGTCTGAAACTGGCCCCGCCTCCTCCTGCTTTCCAGTCCTGCAGGTGAGGCTGGCTTTCGCCGCCTTCCCGACCCATCCATTTCCTACCACGCTCTGGCCACACCCAGCTGCAACCAGGGCCCTTTTCTTAGCCTGGAGCTTTGCCATAGTCCATGCCCCCACTGTCCTATTCGGGTACCCTCCTTCTCAGTGACTAAATCATCTCCTTTTAGCTTAAAAGAATAGATTTAATAATGGGGAAATTCCATTTATAGCCAATGTGAAGATACATTCCTTTGCAGCTTACCAAACTTTTATCCACTGCTGACAAATTATCCATGCAAACCTGACCCAGCCCATCTCTCCCACCAGATCCCTGAGAACACACTTCACCTTTGGTGCATGGTAGGTCCTCACTGTTTATTGGATGCATACAGGATGCATCTTTGTAAAAGCAATACACTTAGGGTCAAGAGTGATGGAGCTATAATCCCCTCACTCAGGAGGCTGAGGCAGGAGGATCAATGTGAATTTGAGGCCAGTCTTTGCAACATAGTGAGTTTAAGGCCAGGCTGAACTGTTTAGTGAGACCCTATCTCAAAAGGCAAAAATTTTTTTTTTAAAAAAGCAATACAGGGGCCAGGGATATAGCTCAGTGTCATAAGTGCCTGTCTGGCAAGTGCAAGGTCCTGAGTTCGATTCCTGGTACACCCCCCAAAAAAAGCAATACATTTTATATTGAATCCATTAAAAGGAGATTATCAGGTTGACTTTTAACTTTTTTAATTCTCATGGAAATAAATATTTCTTAATGAAATTTTTCACTGTTTTAAAGATTGTCTTAAAATAATCACGAGGTTTCTTGTTATTGTCAATGGTGTCAGGTAAGATGGGAGCTCTTGCCTCCAGTAGGGCCTTCCAGAGTAAGCTATGCGTTCTTAACTCAGTGCTTTGACTACAGGTGAAGCTTTTACCTTGGCCGAAATCTCACCCACCTTGTGACAGAATCTAAGTGGAGAATATGGGCTGCGGGCCAGGTTTGCGCTGGTATTAGTTGGTGGTGGGTGGAAGTTTGGAAGTATAAGGAAAGGGCGAAGGAATGTGTGTTCACACTGGCTATAAATGGAATGTTCCCATTATTAAATATATTCTTCTAAGCTACAAAAAACTCTTCTTTGAAGTCCTTGACTCACTAATATTGGGGTAAAAAGGCTGTGATTTTTCCTTAAGGACGTAGAGGAGAGGAGGGATGCTGGAAGTGTTTCCCTTTCAGCCTGGCCTGACTGTTTTCCAGAGGTTTCTGTGGAGCTCAGGGCCACAGGCTAGAAAGACAGAGGTCACCTTCCACCCTCAGCGCACTGCCACAGCCTCAGGCCATGTAGCAAGACCAGATCTTTCTGTTTCCAAAATGATTGTCTCCCAACAAAGGATGAAACCTTCTCCCAAGCAGGTTTTGTTTGGAAGAAAAGCATTTCAGAGACTAGCCCAGGGAGGACAAAAAGGCCCAAATTCCCTTTCTATTTCAATAAACAAGCTAATAAAGAAGGTTTTTCTCTTTCTGTGCTGTAACTCAGCTGATGGAAGTCCTGCAATGAGAGAATACGGGGGCAGGGGTGCAGTTAGACGCACCTGTCTTGCGATGTCTCTTTTTGTCTCCTCAAAAGCCTGTGTTAAGCTTCTTACTACTGTCTTCCTGTACGTGCAGCGATTATTTATATGAACTGCTAAACCTTTAAATACTTCTTTACAAAATTATTTAGCTCTAGCATGCTAGACGGTTTTAAAAGGTTGGTCTCTAAAGGAGCCATCTGGGTATAAATAAAGCTGTGTACCTTCCTACAGAACCTGTGAGACTTGGCATTTCGGTAAATTGTAAGGACACTTATGATGAACAGTAGTATCAGAGCAATAAAATGACCAGGTTTTCAGAAATAGTCCTGTAAGTTGGCAATCCTAAAGCCGTTCTTTTTCTTCTTGCAGCACGACTTTGCACTTCAAAAAAAATTATTTCACCCTTACATACACAGTTGACTCTTTAAATTAGCATATTCAAGGGACAGTCTTTCACACTGGTAAGATCTAGTGGCTCTTTTGGTGGCCTGGAGTGGCATCTGGTCAACGAGACATGGTAAAGCCTTTATTTACACTAGTGTAGGATTTTTGTGTAAATTAAATGATGCTGCATTTTGTTCTTCCAACCAATTTATGCTTTACTCCC
Organism: Chinchilla lanigera; assembly: GCF_000276665.1. Lineage (NCBI taxonomy): Eukaryota > Metazoa > Chordata > Mammalia > Rodentia > Chinchillidae > Chinchilla > Chinchilla lanigera. Next base: position 2,492,208 of record NW_004955464.1, read on the forward strand.
TCCGTGTGCCCCCAAACCTCCACAGTGTAACCTCTAAATTCTGATATGATGCATAAACTGTCATTCCAGAAAGAAGCAGCTTTAAATCTTTCTTACCTCTAAAAAATATAATCAGGATAATGTTACTTAAATTACTTCGTCTTTCTGATCTCAGATTTCTCATCTGTAAAATGAGGAATAAAAGACTCCCCTTCCCCTTGAGAGGTTACATGAAAATATGTGTATAAAAGCTTTTACACAGAAAAAAAATCAATAAGCACTTTTACCAAAATAATGAATTAGTGAAGAGCTATTGGAGGCGAATGAATCTTAGCAGTAATAATAGGCAAATAGAAATTTCAAAAAGCTATGGGCTTCTCCTAGAGTGTGAGAAAATGAAAATTCCTGTGGAGATTTGCTGGAATGACCTTGTTTTAAGGAAACTTTTTGAAATCGTTTTTAGTCCTAGACAATAGGAGAGTTTCTAAATAATTCCCTTAGTCTGCCCTAAAAGATTTCATATGATGGGTGAAGACAAACACTAGCTATTGTAGTCTTGGTATATATGCTGTTTTTAACCTTAAATTTAACTTCCTCACGTAGCTACTATCTTAGATCTTCATATTTTTATTCTACAGCTATTGTAGCCCAAATGTATAAAAGACACCGAAACATTAGTGACATAAATATTTATATTACCAAACATGGACTGGTATATGGTATCCCGCCAGTTGAGGTGACGAACATTTATTTCCATGCAAAACTGCAAGCTGCAGAGCCCATGGCAATGAATTTGATTTGTCTGTGGAAAGACATTGATCTGGTTTCAAGTCTGTGACCAACTGGCTCAGTGGTCATGGGCAAGCACTTTTATTTCTTTGGACTTTGAATTCCTCCTTTGCAGTTGAGTTCAATATAGCAAAAGTGTGCTGAAGTATTGTGTGCCTCCCCAAACCCTGTTACAAGGGAGGAGATAGACCAGAGTATTCCAAATTACAACATGCAGACGCAATGACAAAGACAAATGCCAAAGGCAATTAATGCAAGGAACACAGATGAGGATGTATTTTAAGCCGAAAAATAAATCATTAGTGCAGCATGGTAGAATAGGAAATGCCTGTGCCAGAATTCACATAGTGAGAGTGGTTAGGCACACAAAGCTTTGACTGCTTAGGGGTGGTAAAAGAGCACTGGGGCATTCTAGCCAGAGGAATAGGTTGTGCAGGTGTGGTGGATTAACTAATTGTAAACCTGTAACACCCAACTGAAATGAATCATTGTGGTGCTGGGTGTGGAAAGCCCCCCTGAGGGTTGTTGCCAACAGCATAAAAGGAGAACTGGAGGGGAAAGATGGTGTGCTATTGATTCTTCTGGAGAAGCTTGTCACGCTGGTTTTCCTGATATGAACTCAGCTGTTATCATCAGAAGAGCTCAGGTCCTCGCTGTCACTGAGGATGGCTGTGGTTCTTTTCAGGGGAGCTCTGATCCTTACCTTGAGCACAGCTTCCTGGCTCCAGTGCAGATCCCTCAGCCTGCTGGCATAGATCCTTCATCTCGCTAGCGCAGACTTCCTAGCTTCTGCTACTGACCTTTGGCCTTCCTAGAGCAGCTCCTTGATACAGACTTGCATGATACATTGTTCTGGACTCTAGGCCTCCAGCTGGACTCATGGAGGACCTCATCATGGGATCCAGGCCCTGAGCTGGATTTTTGGGGCCTGTAGTGCATGGATAGATCTCTCGTATTCCTCTGCGTTTGACTTTTTGGGTGAATATTAAAGAATTATCCTATAGATTATGTGTCCTATATTGAATGTAGTCCCTTGCAAACCCTGGCTACAACAGTAAAGGTTAGAAAGGCATAATGTATTCTAGTGAAATGTTAAGCAGGGCTGTTAGGTTGAGAGCTTTATGCGTGTGGGGCTGTTCATGTTTTTTTCCACTATGTATGGAAGGAGCTGCAGCTCCCACAATAATTAGTAGTCGATGCCCAATAAACCAGTGGATAGTGGAACAAGTAAACTGGTGCAATGCAAAAGTGTTTTTCTCTTTCTATACAAGCTCCACATCAAAATTCAGATAGTATGCTATTTTGAATATTGGTCTTATTTCTCTAGATTTCAAGTTCCTCAGCACCAAAAAATACTTGGAAATCTTCACTAGACACTTGACAAGTGAATACTTGATTCAAGCTTAAAGCATTATCTGAAACCCGTAAAGATGGTCTGCCTTGGTATTGCTCACATCTAGGAATCATGAACTTAATGTGCCTGCCTTCTTTGAGAGACAGAAAAAATTCAAGTGGGTTAATTCTGATAATTATCTGGGGAAGTATAATAGTGAACCAACACAGCAACTGCAAGGGACTCAACTGGTCTCCTGAGGAGGAGAAATGTAAAAGAAAGATTCATCGGAGATTAAATAACATCCTATATACTGTAATGAGGACCTGAGGAAATGCAGATACCTGTGGTTAAAGAAAATCACAGTTCCTACACAAGCAGCACAATTGTGGGCGTAGGGGACCTTCCTGGTTCATTATTCTGAGGAATAGCATTATCAGGGAATTGCAAAGATTTGAGCTTCAAAATCAATATGTGCTGAGAATTACACTGCAGGAAAGCCAGGAACTGTAATACTTTGAACATTATTTTTATAGTCAATTTTTTAAAAGTCTGTGAATTCAAATTCAAGGACACAGTTTCAGCACTGGCACTTGTTATCTAGTCATGGGCTTTTTTTTTCCTCAGGAGCATTTAATGATTATATACTATTTGTTATATGATTATATAGTATTCTAATTCTGCAGTAGATTCACTGCTATAGATTCTACCCTTAACAGTGTATGCAGTTCTATGAGTTAGGGTAATTCTAGCCATGCCTATCAAATATGGGTAATCATTCAGACACAATTGGAGTTAATTTCTTGCTCATATGACAGTCCTGGGTAGGTGAGCCAGCTGGTAGGCATCTTCTTTTCCAGGCAGCCATTCGGGAGCAAAGGCTGATAGAAGTTCTGTCATTTTCTATAAGTAGCTTCCAGAGTCTCCTTCGTGCTTACATGCATTCCAGCCAAACAGAAGGGATGAGGGGCATAGGAGAGTGTTTGTATATTTGTCACTTCCACTTACATTACCTGGGCTGGAGCCAGTTCCAAGGCTTCACCCTATGTCAAGGGAGGCTGGAAAATGTAGTAAAGCTGCGCCCATCCCCAGAGGAAAGGCCTTTTCCATAATGGTTTGGAGAACACCCTGTGGTCTCAGCCTTAGTAATCAACTTTAGACAAGTGAGACTCAAAATTCATGTCACTGTAAGAGAAAGAAACTTGGTGTAAGTGAATGACTACTATATGATAAGCTGCTTGCTTTATACATCCACATAAATTGTAGCATTTTGTCCTGTGTCAGCCCACTCAGGGAGGCCCAGGGGAGATTTTCAAGGGTGAGGTCCCAAGCTTAACTCATGTATGCAGGACATCAACAGCAATAGCAGTCAGCATGGAGCAGAACAGAGCAAGAGAGCTACCTGCATCTTTATTGTATAATTCTTATATAGGTTGTTATGTCATGTTTACATTCTTACATACATAGTGTCCTAACCAGCCCATAGGTGTTTACATGTGCTGTGTTATGCTTACTTAACTGTGTCCTACTGTGTACCTGTACTAGACAAGTGGGGTCACATCCTCAGCTGTCCTTAGATACCCCTGAGCTTTGAAGAAGTCTGAATGGTTCCCCACATCCTGCAAATAATTGTATGAGCTACTTACTATTTTATCCCTCCTCATTTTACAAAAGAAGAATTAGGGACTCAGAGCATTATAGGTCAATCCCTGCTGATGAGATTTATTTGAAGCCGTGGATGGGAAGAAAAGGTAAGGTTTGGTGCAGTTCCTGTTCCCTGATTTGCAGGTAATTAATATTTGTAGGAGAATTAGCAACTAGAGAAATGTTGGTCAGCAGTAGCACCAGATACCATGTTGTGTTTCTCAGGGCAGACTTTTGATCTGCAGCTGGAGATCATCAATCCCTGTTCCTTGCTCCATTACCATGTTTTTGGTGTGATGTGTAATATGTGAATCCCCAGTAAACATTTAGTTGGTGATCAAAGCATGGAGCAGAAACTCATTGCTCAGTCATTTCTTTGCTTAGCTGTCTACTTTCCTTCATCAGCTCATCAATTCTTTATTCATTCTTTCACTCATCAAATGTGCTTAATGTTTACTCTTCCTCTTGAATGTGCCTAGCACCATAATAAGTGTTTGGAATCCAGTGACAAAAAATATGGTACTTTTCCTTTGGAGAGCTCACTGTTCAGAGTATCAGAAATGGAAAAAGATAACTGAGATGTTTCATGGCTTTAACAAGGATGTTGGAGAGAAGATGCTATTGAACTAAGAAATGGGAGAGCCAGTTCTGCAAGAGAGCAGTCAAAGAGAGAACGCACAAAAAAAAAGAATAGATAGGTTTTGAGAAATGAAAAATTCTTTCATATTAAAGAAACAGCAGGCAAAATATTCCAGAGAGAGGAAATAACATGGGTAAAGGGAAAGAGAAATTTAAAAGTAGAGTATGTTCAAGAATTAGAATAACAACAAAAAAGGCCACCTGGAAGGTACCTATGAGATACAGCAGGAGGTGAGGGTGGATGGGCTCTGAATGTAGACCCTCAAGGCTGATGCCCTTTCTTTGTCTCCATGATAGCCAGGGCTCCTGTGCCTATCCATGCTTTGGAGTGGGGAGGATGGACACCAGTGCTGCTTGATGATGGGCAGCGCCAGCGTGCATCCACCCAGTGGACTTCTCTAGAGATGCAAGCAAGGGAGGAAACCATTAAGGACTGAACTTCCAGGCATTAAAACCAGCTGTTCCAGCAAGCTGCATGCTCAAGATGGGAGTCCTAGTGGCAGGAAAGCAAATAGACCCTTAATGAACAAGAGACTGGAGACAGCCAAGGGGGATCAGCCATTGCTTTCCCTGCCAGCCTGGTGCTTTTGCTTGCACATTCACACACACACACCTTACTTGCTGGTGATTTACTGTATATTTAGTGTCTGCTTAGCTTAGTGAAGAGAAGAAAGAAAGAAATGTGGAGTCCAAGGGCGAGACATAGAGGTTTGTGAGTATGTGGGAGAGATAGACCGTCAGTCCCTAGTCTTCCATGGCAATTTTTAAGACCATCTCAGCTGCTTTTTGTTTTCATTCACATTATTTTCAGGTTTTAAGTAAGATAGTCCTTCAAAATGACTAAAATAAAAATAGTGATTATAAACATGTAAGTATCAATTGGTCATGGAGGTCAGTCATCTTTTCCATTTAGCCTGGTACAAGTTTGTCAGAGGCAACCTCAGACTGCCCACTCAAGGACCCTGGAACAGCTTTCATTAATCCTTCAAGTCAGTTCGACAAATACCTACTGAATACCTACTGAGTACAGGAATTACGCTGCCAGAATAATAATGATCAGAGGATACTGATCTAAAGTTGCCCTCTTTGAACATTTTCCAGTTGGTTTGTTATGTTTAGAATCATGACTCTAGCAAATGACAAATGGAGGCTGTCTAAAAACATAGTTCTGCTTAAATGTGTTTTGAAATGCTTAGAGAAAAGGGGTTTGGGCTCTTTCATGAAAAAAAAAAGATGCAGTTTGAAAGTTGCTTGAAGAAAGGTCATAGATTATGATCTTTAGTATTCACTGGTTAATATTAGCATTCTTAGTAGCAAGTGAATTCAGAAAATGTTAAGAGTTGGGGGAAAGCTCAGTTGCAGAGGAACATGTACCCAGGGTTCAGCCACCACAGATCGCACCTGTGCATGTCTGTGGTGCTGCTGTGCTTGGTGATTTTCTGCCTCTGTTTCTGCTCTTTCTTGAGAGGTGAAAATAGAGAAATAAAAAAAAGGCCCTTAAGTTCTGATGAAGCACAGGCTCAGAAACAGCCTTAGAAATGCAGATGCCCCTGCTATCTCTAGACCACTCACCTAAGTGAGCTGGGACACTTTCCCTCTGGAGGAGTCTCTTCGTCTTTTTTCCTCTTTGTCCAAGGAAAGTCCTTTATGACCCCTTGGCCCAGAGTTAGAAGATTAAAGGTGGTGGAAAAGCACCTGCAAATGCTTCTGTCACTAAGATGCCCTGAATCTCCCAAGGGGAGAAATTGTAAAGCTGCTTTGAACTTTCAGAAAATGTTCAGAGTATAGTGAAGGTTTCTTTTTTCTATTACCTTAGAGTTGGCTTATAAATTTGCTATATTCCTGCCTTTATCCATTCCAACCAGAAGCCATTGTTTTAATATTTACTTGTGATCTCTTTTCACATGTAGCACCAAGCAAAAGATAAAATCCTTAACCTGAAGCCCTTTGGTCATCAAGACTCATTCTGCCTCTTCTGTAGGAGAATAGAGGAAGTTATTTGACATGTCTAACAACGTTAATAAGGAATATCCATGCCACACTGCAAACCTGGGCTTTCCTGCAGCTACATTGGAATGGAATGCAAGCAGATTGATATGGTGAGGGAGCCCACCAAAAGAACTGATAAGCAGTGGGTGTGTGAAGCACAGGTTTATAGCAATAAGCTCCATGGCATCCCTTCCGCAGAAGAATCCAGCCAAGAGCTCACAGAACGGGAAGTAAGGACCTCACTCCCAGGGCCAAATTGAGCAAGTGCTGGACTCAGCCAGTGTCCATTAGGTGGGCGGCTTTCTCATTCCAAACAAAGAAGAGCATTCACCTGCAATCAAGGTGGAGGTATGCTCATATACATTGTCCAAGTACACAGAAAAGTACCAACTCAGTACCTGCATTCCGGACCCTCCTTTGAGCCCTGCATAAAGCAGGTCATTGCAACACGACCAGTTCCAGCCCGTAGTGAGTGCTTGCTACCGTAATGAGGCCAGTGCTACATTTACTGCTCTGGACTTGATAAGTGGGAATCTGGGAGTTCATCCCAAGGTCACAATGTGTCAGAGAATGAAGGGCCCTGTTGACCAAGGTCATAACACACTGTAACAGGGCCATTCCCAGGTCTTTATCTCTGTTCTCCTGTATCCCCCAGTTACACTGGGTATTTTTTGTCCCTCTTTTGGCTTTTGGTGCAGCAGAGACTAGAAATGAGTTGATTGATAGTTGACAAGAAAAATAAAACAGCTGAACTCAGTAATTCAGTACACATTCACTCAGTACCTAACCTAGGCCAGATGCCTTGAGATGCAGGAGATACTACAAGGAATAAGACAGTCTCTGCTGGATTTCTGAGTCCTACCCCTAGTCTTCTTTCTTAATGTATCTACCCTGCTGGTGATGCCTTCACGCTGCAGATACGTACCGCTGTCCGTTATTTTAAGTAACCAAATGTATGTAGATAGAGAAATCCTACTGGTAAATGCAGAATGGGAGAGGTCTACATTTATCTTAAGTAGGGTCCTTCTCAGATCAAGAGTAAATCCCAGGAGGAAGGGTACTGCAATTAACGAAGCTTGAAAGTGAGAGTGTTCCTTATGGTTTAATCATGTAAGTTGAATCTGCACTAGTAAGCTCAATTTAATGACTAAAATTTTAATTTCCGTGGTAATATGGCATCCATCCTTCATTTTCCAAGCCCAGCCTCCTGAGCTCCTTTTAGCCCATGTTCATTATTCTTATCTTTCACTCACTAAACCTTCAAGTGGAGGCAGCATTGTGTCGTAGAAGCAAGAGTAGGTGTGCAGTCAGGAGACCTGAGTTGGAGTTTGGCTGCCTCCAGTTATCTGTGATTCTGGTCAAGTTCATGTTTTTCCAGCCTCATTTATTCTCCTGTAGAATGCGAAGGAGTAAGGCTGACTTTTAGGATTGGTGTGTGTAGTTATATGTGTGAAAACTGCTTAATACTAGCACTGTTTTTTCCAAACCGAGGTGGATGAATGCATGCATGAAAGCTATTATTTAATGGATCTGTTTTATTTAAGTATAGTTTTTTTTAAAATGCATTATGTTTTCTTAAATTTCAATATTGTTTTTAAATGTTTTGTTTTCCCAGATTTTCAACTCCTTAGGGAAGTACTTTGTTCTTATGTTCATTTTGACCTCTTCTTTTTCTCCTGACCCAGAGTTTATCTTGGTCCTAGGGAGTTTACTGAATGCTCAGATAATACTAATGCCTTGCTCGTACTTCTTTTCTGTCACTGATTAATAGATGCTTGTCATCGGTGTGTAGAAAGATGTTCCTCTGAAGCTTAATGTGGCTGGAGGGGGCTCTGGACAAGTAAAAGCTAAACATGAGGAACAGTTCAATTCAAGGTAATCAGGGTCAAGAGAAAAATCAAGATTCTCAAGGATAAAGGCTGTTTCCTTTTTCATCTGTGAATTCCCAGTAAAGGGGCTCAATTGCATCAGAGGCTTCTTCAAACTTGGTTGGTTGGTTGAATGGATAAATTAATCCCTTAACTGACAAACGGCTGGATGAGTAGTAACAGTCTTTGAGACCCAGCAGGCAGAGGATTTGTTAGTGGAGTGGAATATTTTGATTTTCTTCATAAAGAGAACCTGGTTAATTGACCTCAGTTCTTTCATCAGTGTAATATACCTGTGATGAGGTACTGTTGGCCAGGCCACGATCTAGGTACTGGAAATGCTCAGTAAACAAGTGACAGCTCTCTTTCCTTTGTGAAACTTCCAGACTAGTGGGAAGATCAACATTGATGAGGGCAGTGGTGTGATAACAAGATCACTCTGTAGAGGAGTGAGTGCTCAGAAGAAAGTCAGACAGTGGTGTAACAGAGGGCAGCTCTTGTAGACGGAATGAAACCTGTGGATGGGACCAACACAGCAGGCATTTTTGCGGAGGTACCCTCTGCGTGGAGACTTGGATGACAAGAGGCCTGATCTGTGAAGGGCTGCTGGAAGTCCATGTGGGCCAGAAGACTTCCTTGTGCCAGGAGGTTGAAAGCACAGTGAGCTGGGGTAGGGGAGCTCCACCAGTGAGAAAGTATGTCCTGGGCTTTGCTGAAAGCCACCACTTCCAAACCAAAACTGGGGCCACAAAGTCAAATAATGTTTCTTCCGTGATTAGTAAATGCATTTATAGACAAAAATTGTTTTGAGCCATAAAAATTATATCTCAGTCTCTAAGCTAGGAGCACATTTATGGACACGTTTACCTCCATAGCTGAGAAGATCGTTGCAAGATGCACATGTGTGTGAGTGCAGGTGCTGTTCTTCTTTCCTCTGGGCCTAAGACTTCAGGAACGTTTCTGATCATTGTGTGGATCATTGCTCAGCTGTATTTCTCCTTCTTGCTGGGACTGATGGTAAAGTTCCTGGTCCTTGGTGGAATGGATTAGTGGAGGCTTCTTCTGAGTCCAAAGGATGGCCTTCTGGAGGAGGCTGGGATGCTAAGTGCACCCCTCGAGGACAACTAGTGGCCTCATTCATGAAGCCCTGCTTCATCGCAAGACTTTATGGACTTCATTCTCAAAAGCTTCTGACAAAAATCAATAAGAGAATGAATCTCCAGTGGACTGAACAAGTATCATAATCTAGGAATAGAGGTTAATGGGGTCTTTCTGTCTAACAAGGAGGCTGGGCTTGATAACTGTGCAGATTTTTTTTATCACGTGTAGTTTCTGTCTCTCCTTTCTGGGCTGCTGCAAGGCAGCTGGATGGCATTGTTGAAGGAGTTTAGAGACTGGTCTTGTTGCCTCTGCATACATTGCTCTGAGCTGATAGCTGTCAGGGGATTGGTGTCCCTTGGAGGACTGCCAAAAGTGAACTTGGCCCAGGCTCCTGAATTTCCCATGCGGGAGGTCCAGGGTAGGCTGGACCATCTGCATTTTTAACACCTTCCAGATGAGGCTGATGCTGGCGGCTACTGAGAGGTACTGCTCTGAGTTATAACTTTGGTTCCTTGGTCTGGGAAGACATCTCCTTGGCCCCAAACCTCTTTAGGTTTCTGCGGACCACTGAGCAAAGGCCAAACTCCTGTCTTGCAGTTAACACCTCCTCACTGTTAGGGCTGCACTTCTTTGTATTTCTGTACTACAAGTCTTCTTTCCTCCTCATTATGGGCTGCTTGATGCCATCTACACGTCCACATGTAATCATTACTTTGTCTCTTCATGCTTAACCCAAAACGCCTTTCTCTGCATTAATATTCTCATGTTCAAAAGATAAGTGGCTTTTTAGACAGATCTGGTGTTCAAATCTAACTCCATCTCTCAGAAACTTTGTGTCTTTGAACAGCTTTGATGATCTCTCTGGTCCTTCACGTCAATATAATAGGAATGTGGGTCTGAAACTTACAAGGGTTGTTTGTTGTTGGGATCAAGCCCATCAGTACATGCACTCATGCTTCATGCCTGAAGTGCTATTGCACATGAGTTACTTAGATTATGCTTTTGCTTAGAGTTATTTCTTATAGTCAGGCATATTTAAATAATGTCTTTGCTTAGCTAGTTAGCAGTAGGAAATGGAAGTGACATTCTCAGAATGAAAGGAAACAGATGAATGGAACCAGAAAATGGGAGATATATATATAAATGGTGTACTATTCAGCCCTAAAGAATGATGAGTTTCTGTCATCTGTAGGAAAATGGATGGTCTCTGAGACCATAATACTAATTAAAATAATCAGACACATAAGGTTAAATATTGTCTTGTTTCTCTAATATTAGAGACCTAAAATATAAATCATTTGAAGAGCAAAATAAAAGTGAGATAGCTGGTAGGAGACAGGGTGGTAGACTATGGGGATGGGCAGAAGGTCTGGGAAGGAGGGAGAAGGGAAGGCAAGGAATAGGGGAGATGAGCTAGGTGCTTGTACCACTTCCCTATGAATCTTTTATTGTGTATCACCATTATGTGCTAATAAATTAAACATAAATAGAAATTAATTTTTTTAAAAAAAAAGAAAGAAAATCTGTCTACTTTCATGCAGATTATCCTATTACTGCAAAGAAGTAAATGAATCTTTTGGGTGAATGACAAAGGTATCCGGGATGATTCACTCTATCTGGCTTACCTCAGGCTATTAATAAAGCAAGGACCCAGTTTGTATTTAACTATAGGGCACCGCTAAGAAAAGTGAATTCCCCCCCCCCCATGACAAAGAGTGCTTTTTACCTGGAAGGACAAGCCTGTGGGTGACAGGAAGCAGAATGTCAGAAATGCCCCCGAAGGGACAAATCACTCGCATTGCAAAAGATGAGCCACCAGAGCACCAGAGAGGAGAAGATGGAATGGAGGCATCTGAGAAAATTCCAGTTCTGGGCTCACTCTCCGATGCTACCCAGCCACATGTGCTCCAGAGGTGGAAGTTGAAATTAAACACTGCGTTGGCCACACTTCAGGTGCTCAGAAGCTCTAGGTTACCAGTGGCTTACATGTTGAACAGCAGGGAAGGGCCTCACCATGGCAGGGAGTCCTCAAGGTCTTCCCTGGGACCTCAGCTTCCAGTCGTTCTCTAGTAAGGTGTCAGGCCTGGCAGAAGCAATGTCACGGCTATGCTCTGCCCCTTTGGTTTGATGCCCTTTGTCCTGGTAGAGTGTTCTCCCCTCCGATGCCAGGACTTCCCCTTATAGACGAAAAATTGGTCACTGCCTCCTTGTGTCCCTGAGGAGAAAAGATAAGCTCTTTTTGCATGATGTAAAAGATTATTTGTGACTTGCTTCTCCTATTCTGTCCCTGTCCATTAGGTGGCCTCTGTATGGAGTTCACCATCGTTCAGTGGCTTGAAGTTCACTCTTCCAGCTCTTTGCCTAGAGTACACTTTCTCCTCAGCCCTTCCGTCCTGACTGAAGGACCCTGGTTCCTGTCCAAAAGAGGTGGCCCCTGTCTTCTGCTTCTGTGACTTTCCTGTAGCACTGTAGTGTTCCCACACAGATGAATCAATTGATACCCATGAGTGATGAACAAGCCAGTCTCACTAGGCCGGATGAAGGTGAGAGAGCTTTGTGATGGCCTTTGGGTCCCCAGTCCCCTTCTGTTCTTTCTGTAGAACCTGGTCCTGCAGGATTGCTCAGTGCCCAGAGCCAAATACCTTTCATTTCCAGGTGTTAATCTGGCCACTGGGGCCCCACCCTTAGCATGAGTTAATCATTCTAAGAATAATGTAGGTCAAGAGATAAGGAGACAAAGTGACTCTGTTTAGACAGCTGTTGCTAATAGGCACTGTGTGTACTCCTAATGAAGTGGGCTGTAAATCCCCAGCTCTGCACACTCCTACAAGGGGGGAGACTTGCATTCTGATGAGTCTACAGGATTCTCCTAGTTTAGTGTGAAGGGGTTTAAAATGCAAGCCATTAAATTGTGCTTACTGCAGTGGATACAACGAACTGCTTAAGTGTTCACAGGAGCTTTGTTTTTGTTTTTTTGAAGCTTCTAGTGGAAGGCACAAGATGAGAGATTAGGGCAGCTTTGACTCTGCTCTCAGTGAAGAACCTCAAGTAAGTTACTCAAAACTTAAATTTATTATCGGTAAATGCAGGTAACTTCACATCGGTGTTTTGATAGTTAAGTGAAATTACATATAACCATTTAACCCACAAACCCTCCAGGAAGAAAGGCACTGGGATATATGCATACGTTTATATAGAGAGACACACACACGTACTCACACAGTCACACATAGAGACAGTGTGTGTGTGTGTGTGTGTGTATCACACACCTTCTATGGGCCAGACTCTTTACTAGGTCCATTATATACATTATCTCACCATCCTCAATATGTAAATGTTGGTGTCACTGTAAAATAACATCTTTTATTCCAGAACCAGGGATCAGTTTGGGAGTACCTCATATGTGTCAGGCATTGTACTAGTCTGTTTCATAGGTATGACTTCCACAGATCTTCCCATACCTCCACCCTAGATAGTAATGGCCTCCAGTTCACATAGGATGATAGAGGCCTGAGTGGTGAACTAATCTGTCTAGAAAAGTGGAGAGAGTAAATGGCAGAGTAGTAGGAGTCAACTTGGCATCACAGCTGAAACTCTTGAGACTGTGAGACAGTCTCAACTCCTTTTACTGGGTATTTCTCTGTGCTAGGCAGATTTCTAAATCAGCCCCCGAAAGATGTCATGCTGTAGTCTTTGAAGCCTCAGAATATGGTGAGGTATTGCTCCAGTGATCATGTAATGTTAGGTGGCATCATTCACCTTAAAATAGAGGCATCATCCAATAAATTTAATCTAATCCCAAGAGCCCTTACTAGCAGAGAATTTTCTCTGAACAGAAGAGGAAGTCAGAGAGACCCAAAGTATGAGAGAGATTCAATATTCAATGGCTTGGTTGAATCTAGAGAAACCACATTAAGACTGTGGGTGGCCTCCAGGAGCCTTGAATGACCCTAGCTGAGAGCAAGAAATGACAACCACAGCGAGGAACTGAATTCTGCCATGGCCTGAGTGGACTTGAGAGGGATCCTCTCCTGGGCCTCCAGATAGAGCCCAGCCTGGCCAGCACCATAACTTTGTCCTCATGAGACCTTCAGCATAGAATCCAGTTGAGCTCACTTGGCCTTCTGATCAGCCAAACTATGAAGTAGGAAATGCCGTGGTAGTAAGTTGCTAGGTCTTTGGTGACATTTTACATGCTAATAGGAAATTAATACAAATGCTTTGCATTAGTTTATAGTAGTCAATAGCATCTGCCTAGTTGAGTTCTTTTATGAAAGAGATGGGGCAAAACTCATTAGAAAGCACTTAGCATTATTCCTTGTCCTTAGAAGCAATTAAAAATTCTCTCTCATTTTCCTCATCATACTCATTTGATAAGTAGAGAGACCAAGGAGGCTCGCAAAGGTTAAGCAGCATACCGAGCCACACAGCCAGTGGGAGTTGGAATGGGAATAGTCACGGAGAGCTGCATCCTCTGTTTATCCGTGGGCCAGGGCTTCTTAACCATAAATGCCCACTGGAATTACCTGTGGGACTAAGAAATAGGGATCCATTCTCACATCCTGACACGACTGTTAGGAATCATAATCTTGGGTGACTATTTTTAAGGAGCTTCAGGGGTGCTGTTAATGTTCACACTTGCAGGGTCACTGCAGCAGACAGTTCCTTGAGCCAGGGGTATCTTTAATCATATTTCTGTCTACAACACAGCCCAGTACCTATCTTTTAGATGCTCTGTTTGTTAAATGAGGCAAAATGGAATAGTGTCCTTTTTATAGTTAGCTCTTCTCAATCTCCTTCCAAAGGTTATGGACCTTTCTGTTTCTACCACTGCCCCATTGGCTTCTGAGTAGCTGGTGGTGAGCATGCCCACCTGCTTTTCTCCTAAATTGCTCCATTTTATGGGCTGGCAGAGGGAACCCGACATCTGCACCTGACAGCTCTCAGAGCTTATGAATCAGCTCCCAGCACCTTGTCTCCCCACTCGACTCCAGATTCTCTTTCTTTTCTTACTCCACGGAGGAGGCCATGCCATTTACCTGACAGCAGCATGGTTAGAATAAGTGTGTTAAGAATAGGGGCAGAGACTGGAGCAGCACGGTGGAGATGGAGACAGTAAATCCTTCCTGAGTGGGCTGAGCTGCTCAAAGAAGGCAGATAAAAGGCAGCCTGTGGAAGGAGCAGGGTAACGCAGCGTGGAATCCCAACCTGGAACCTTGGCGCTTGGTCTTTCTTTTTAGTCTCAGGAGTGGGTGCCAGTGTCTTTCTGTTTTTCCTACTCAGACTTATTTTTAAAACTGTTTCCCTTTCTCAAGGCAGCCCACACAATTCTACTAGTAGCAGTCATGCAATGAAAACCTTCAAGGAGGAAAAGGAAGAGGAACGAAATTCCTCAGAAGCTTCAGCTGCCTGCCAAACATTCTACTGGGCATGGTCATGCTAATGATGGTCTCATTCTAAAAAATTTATAGGGCTCCTGCTGTCTTTCCAAAGGAATTGCGCTACCCTGTCAAATTAGCTTCCATTGCTTTTAGTGCAACTCCTGACAGTGGCATTGAGAACTAAAAATCTCCATTCTCCGAATGCCAGGACTTTTGAAATGTCCCTGCTTTCATGGCACCTAATAAATGTCAGCTCACATGTTGCTCTTCAGATGGGAGCCATCTGCTGATTGGAAAAAGCTTCTGATTGATCAATGGGAGGGAAACTGCTATTAGTTGCCTGACGTCTGGGTCTCGGTTTCCTTCATAAAACTGGGGACTCTAAGGTATATTTCATCTGTGAGAACTAAAAAGTATATCAGGAATGTAAGGGACCATCTGTCTTACTCATCAGTGTGTGCCCTTTGGCTAGCATAGTGCCCTGCAGGTAGTAGTTTGAGTAAACATCCGTTGAATAAAGGACTGATTGAGCAACTGAGTAAAGTAACGTCTGTGAAGCTGGTGGAGGAATCATCACTATGTATCGCTGTCTTTGGTGTCCATTTTGACAGGGTTTGTACACATGTGACAACTGTGGCCACTGCCTTGGAACAGCCTCTCGGCTCTCCAGGTGAAGACACAATAATGGATTTTCCCCTTCTGCACCCTGAGACGATGAGTTTCATTGTTGATCTTGCATGGTATTTAAAAACCTGAAGTGTGGGCCAGTCCCTGAATCACAGGTCCTGATGGGCCTGAATGACAGTCGCCACCAAGGCTGCTGAGAGGTCCTAGAACTGAGAGGCATTCTTCCCACCTCAAGTGTAAGCTGCCAGGATTTGAAATCTGGGGAGGTCAGCTTAGGCAAATGGAACGGCTGCAGTGGCCTGGCTAGAGAATGAAACTAGGGAGTCAAAATCTCGGGCAGAGAAGAGAGGGGATATGGGCCTGTTTGACCCCAATGTCAGCATGAAAGTCTGATGCATGGGAAACAGAGTGTGTCACTGCTGGAGTCCCACACATGAGGTTTTCCTCCCAACAGGGTTGTTTGCCTACCCCTTCCCCCATAAGGTTCGTTTTACAAAGTAAATGACACACTAAACAAAGAAAAGGGCCACAGGGTTATTCCAAAGTGAATGTGAAAGCTGGAGTATCATTTACTAGTTTCCAGTTCTGTCCCTTTTTAATGACAACCTAGCTTCTAGTCTTGGTTTCCCCATTTGAAATGCAGTTCATTATGGTGCCTACTTGGTAGTGGCATTGGAAGACCAGGTCAGGTGGCGAACTCAAAGCACCTAGCTCTGTGTCTATGACAGCAGACAATCAGCAAGCGCTTGTTTTGTGTCCTTCTTTTCAGTGCAGGTCATTCATTAAATATTCATTGACCATCCAGAGTTTGATAGACACTGTGCTTGATACAGGAGATACAGATGTGAAAAAGTCAGTCTCTTCCGGAGCTCACAGCTAAATGGAAGAAGCAGACATGTAGCAGAGAGAACAACAGGTGGCCACACTATTTGGTTATATCCATATTAGAAATGCAGGTGCATGCCCAGTGGGTGTCCAGAGGAGGAGATGCCCAACTCTGTGCTGGAGAGCCAGAGAGAGCATCTATTACACTTCCAGCTCAAGCATTTTAAATATGGGCAAAGAAAAATGTTCTATAGTATTTTGAGTATTGTGTGAGCCTTCCTTTATACAAATTTGAATTCTACACTTGAGTTACAGGAATCAAGAACTCTTGGCTGGTAGCTACAGTTTCCGTTGGTGTCAATTGTGTGGGTAAAATGACCATAATAAGAGCTAACATTAATGGCAAATCATAATACGATAGGTTGAGTGTCCCTAAACCAAAATTTAAAAGACTGTAGCGTTTGAAACATTTTGAGTGCCAACCTCATGCCTCAAGTGGGGAAAAACTATAAACTATACCTGGCCTCTTCTAGTGGATTGCAGTCATGACACAGATACACTAAAAATGTTGTACAAAATCACCTTCAAACCATGTGTATAAGGTATACATGAGACATAAATGAATGCTCTATGGACTTGGTCATCATCTATAAGATATCTTATTATGTGCCTTAGGGATTTCATTGTGCAAATTTTCTGAAATCCAAAAGAAATTTAAAATCTGAAATACTTCTCATTCCAGGCATCTCAGTTAAGGAATATTCAACCTAATATTCAACCTTGTACTAATAATTATTAATTATTTACTATGTGACAAGTATTTTTCTAAACATTTTCATTCATCATCTCAATTGTCCTCTGATTCTTACTGATGCTGTTATTATCCCCATTTTACAAAGGGGGAAACTGGAATTTAGAGAAGTTTTATATCTCCAAAAAAATCACCACTTAATGTAATCATGGTATCCTAGCTGTAGCTTCAACTCAGGTTTGTCTGGCTTTGGTGTTCATAATCTATTATGAGAACATTATGCAGCCTCCAGAAATCTCTTTATTTAGGACAAAGACATAGCATGATTGAGTTTGTTAGCAGCAAATCCACAGTAGGAAACTTAAAATGATGTTGGCTCATTTCTATATAATCACTTAATTTTAATAATCCGATTTCCTTGTGAGGATGATATTTTTTTTAAGATCTGTTAAGTACACTTGATATCTTTGTTGTCATTTAATTTAACATCTTTAGCAGCTGTTTTAGTTTTTCCAAAGGAGTGGTAGTTGTAATCTCTAGGGAACATTTTTACCTTTTTTTAAAAAAATACATTTCAGTGTTGAAAACAAAACAAATGGTTAAAGCAATCACAGAGTAGTAGCTTACACAATTCAGAGGAGTTGTTAGCTCGCATAGATAATATAGACGCTGTCAGAGTGAGAGTTAAAGAGCTCCATTTTAGGTTGCTTGAGAAATCATCTGTAATCACAAGGAAGATTACTTGGGTGTTCATTGAGTTCAGAACTGAAATATGGAAGACTATGCAATAGCTGTATATTTTTCATGTGTTAGGAAGGGGAAATGTATGCTTCAATAAACAAGTCTTGATTACAAAGACCAAATAAGGAAGGTGGAAACCATGCATAACTCAAAGGCTAATGCATTCTCTTGCAAATTTTTCTACTGATGATTGGAGAGATGGATTTGAGGCATCACTTCTGGGGCTCTCATTTCAAACAGAGGCCAATTGAGAGGCTGTTCTTTGATGGGAAGTGACCCCTTGGGAAAAGAAGGCAAATTCAAGTCTGTGACAGTCAAGTCTGACAGTTTTCTTGTGCTTGGGAGCAGAAACATGACTTTGGGAAGATGCAAACAGCCACACGTTTCTTCTGGGGGCCGCCAAAACTTTGAAGATGCCTTGCTTGCAACCCAGTGAATTCATCGGATGCTTTATGATTTTCTTTTTATTGTGAGTGTTTTAAACATGCAGATAATTATAGAGAATAAGATAGTAAGTAGACATACTACCCACTTTTGGCAAAATGTAAAATTTGGTCTGTTTGTTTCAGAATTTTAAACAAAAGTAAGTTTGGGATTGGGGATGTACCTTAGTGGTAAACTCGTTGCCTACCATGTGTGAAGCCCTGGTTTTGCTCCCTGGATTGAAAAAAGAAACAAAAAAGTAAAATAACAAAAAAGTCCCAAGCTAAACTATTACTAACAGACACTCATAAGACCCTCTAAGGTATTTCTTGAAACCATTTGAGCCTTTATGAAGTGAAATCCAATATTTTGAATTTGATGTCTGCCATTTCTCAGACATTTTTAAAAAAAACAACTCTTAATCCATGTTCTGTATGTAAAACAACGTGTACTTTGGGTGATAGATATTTTAAAACTGCAAAAATATATTCACCACGAACATAGACACATCTCTACTTTTGGAGTCCACATTGTAAGATTTATTGCTGTTGAGATGGACTTGTTTTATTTGTTACATAGTCTATTAAATGAATATAACAATAATTGTTTACTCAGTCTTGTGGTAATGAGAATTAAGGTCGTCTATAATAGAGTTTGCAAACAAATTGAAAAGCTTTAATATGTATTATTCCATCTACTCTCTGTTGCCTCATGATAGGATGCTAGAAGTGAATATCTAGGAATAGGTTACTGGATTTTACTATGCATGCAACTTGAGTTTTGTTGGATATTGCTCAATTATGTTTGAATGTGGACTTTCCAATTCCTATACTTCCCAGCAGGATATGAGGCTTCTTTATCCATATAAAAGCAATAATTGAATCATTTAGTATTGTCAGATATTTTAGTTTTTGCCAATCTGAAGAATGTAGAATGATCCCTCATCTTTGTTGTAACTTGATTTTTCCTGACTCTATTGAGGTTAGATTACTTTTCTGTTTATTAGCCATTCCAGGTTTCGCTTAGAAATTTCACATTCATATCTCCTTCATCTGAATGTTGTTTTTGCGCATAAAACAGTAGATGCAGTAAGATCCAGAGAAAAATTATTGCTTACATAGGTGTGTTTGTGTGTATAGTTTGATGGATTCTAAAATGTGTATCAGAATGTAGATGTCCAGGAATAGTGAAGACTGTTTTGAAGGAGAAGAAAGTCGCAGGTGACAGATATGAAAGCTTCTTGGGCAGATTCTATTTGCTAGGCACTGCTGTCAGCTTTGACTCTGTTAGTATAGTGCCAAGATAGAACAGGGTGCAAAGCAGACACATTCCCTTCAGTGCTTTAGGAAAAAGCGTTTCTGCCACCTCTGTTTCAGGTGATGTGACAACTATAGTTAATGCTTCTGATCTGACCACTTATGTGAAATACAAGGAATATGTCCCCACTCACCCCTCCTGGTGCTTCGCTGCGTGGCGACCCTTGCTGCCTCTGCTTCCTTGCAGTATTTCTTCTCTGTTGCTCCCTATCTCTTGGCCCATCTTGATCATTCATTATAGCTGATCCCCACTCACCATTATTGTGTGCTATTACGAGTCTCTCTCATTAGGACTACAAGCTCTGTGATGACAGGCTTTGGTGCTCATCGCTGAACCCCTAGCCAAAATCATACCAGGCATGTAGTGGATTCTCAAATAGTATTTGTTGAGTGAATGAATGGTCTGTACTTTAAAGTATTTTCTCTATGCAGTGGCATTTTGAAATTCTCTTGAGACTTAGGATACAAATGTGTATTGTATTTAAAGTTTGAAACAGTGTCGTGGCAGTACTGCATATGTTTGAAGAAGAATATGGGCTTCTGATTTAGAGGAAGGTGGTTTTAAGTTCTAATTCATCCTTATTCCACTGATAGTCATCCTCATTGCACTGCTTATCAGCCCCGGCTGGTAACGTGACTGTTTTTCAAGCTGTGCTATCCTGGTTCTCTCACTTGTAAATGCTGCTATAACATTGGCACTCCTGCAGTGGTTGCCAGGTATACAAGAGTAGTGATGGAGAACGAGAGTAGTGATGGAGAACAAGACGAGGGTTTGAGGTTGGAAAACAGGAAAGTTGCTTTTGCCTGAGATGGTGCGTTAGTGTAGCTTTCTGGTTTATAAGCAGTCTTGTTAAACAGGACTGGGGAAATGATTGACCTTGAAACCTTCCACAGAGGGAGCTGCTGTCCAAGGGAATGCAGAGTCCTTTGATGTGCGTCGGGCTGGCATTGATGACCAAGGCAGTGTTGGACCGGGCATGGATATGGCACAGGGTGCTGAGTTGGCAGCATCTTAGCTCAAGATGTTCATCCTTTTGAAAGCCCTGCTGCCAGTGCAGAAGGTGCCAGGGTGCAGGCTGATGCTGTTCTGCACATAGAGGGCTTGGGAAGACGTCCAGAGGGCCACAGACAAGGATGGCCATAATTGCAGAGCTCAGGTAGTCATCAGGGGAAAGGGGTGAGATAAGTATCCATGAAGGGTCCAAGTCATGGCACCGTGTGTCAGCTTCTTGACACATTCCTTAGCAACCCTTTGCAATGGTGATTCGCTACATACACGCCTGTGCACTTTTTGAGCTAGTATGTGCGCCATTAGGCACTGGGGATAAGACTGTGAATATGCCTGATGTGCTGTCCGTCCCTTCAGGAGCTTTCAGAGCAGTTGAGGATAATTACAAACTAGCAATAGCAGTCCGGCACTCGAAGTGCAATGCAGCCTACTTTGGAAGCTCGTTGAAGAAAGATAGTACAAGGGTGAGAGCAGAGAGTAGTTTGTTATCTGGCTAGGAATGGGTGAGTCTAGGATTTGAACCCAGACTTTTCAGACCCCAAAGCCAGTTCTTCTCATAGTATTGTGTTGTGCAACCTGGAGACATGGAATCATAGGGAGAAGAAGGGACACGGAGCCCAGGCCCTGCCCACTGGTGGCTCAGGAGTGGATATGAACCTACGAGGCTGGAGGTCTTCCCCGAGGAGTTCCGTATTGGCTGCTAAGCAACGCTGTCCTCGGAGACCCCACCAAAGACACTTGGGGGTGTTCTTGGCCATAGGACTGTGGGTGCTCCTGCCAAACACACACACACACACACACACACACACACACACACACACACACACATACACACACACACACACACACACACACACCTGCTTGCTTCTGCACACTGCCTCGGAGGCAGCAGGTCCTGAAGTGGACCACATTTCTAGCCACACCACTCACAAGAGGCAGGTACCAGGATGGCCCATTTTCTCTTTCTCTCTCCCTAATGGCATGCATAGCTGCTGAGCATACAGATGAAGACGGGGATCCAGATTAGTCACTGGTAGCTTGAAGGGGAGGAGACAAACATGGAGTGACAGTGGCCTGCTCTCAGTTTTTGAGCCAGTAAAGTAAGCTGCTAATTTCTGGAGAAGGACTTGGACTGCATGGTCCCAGAAGATATTTTTTTTGTTTGTTTGTTTTTTTTGGTTTTTCTCCGGTACCGGGAACTGAACTCACGACCTCGCGCTTGCCAGGCAGGCGCTTTTGCCGCTGAGCTAAATCCCCAGCCCCGGTCCCAGAAGATATTGTTGTTGACCAAAATTGCCGTTACCACACAAAGCACTCTCTTCCAAACCACCAAGTGTTTTGAAATCTCCTTCTCTTTTAAAAGTAAAACGGATTTCTACGTGGTCACTGAATGTGGTAGGCTGCATACAGGCTTATTCCTGTCATTACTTCCATGACCCTTGATCCCATCACTTGTAAAGTGGAATAGAAAGGACAGCTGGTATGCGGGGAATTGAACAAGACTGATTTTATGCCTGTGAGAGTGGGTGTGGATGTGAATGTCTTTTCTTCTGTGAGGCTGTAGACAAATAAAAGGTGCAAACTCGAATGAAGTCCAGTTCCTTAGCACTGTGTGAAGGTTCTAGTTCAGGCTCCTCTTCCCAGGTGCCGTGGTTCCTTGTGCTTTTGCCCCACTCTGCATCCAGGCACACCAGCCACTCGCCTGGCAATGCCCATGCCTGCCCGGCTCTGCTGTGCCTGAGCAGTTGGAGGGGGGTGGCTTCTGCCCAACCCCTGCCCCGTGGCAGCCTCGCCTCAGCATGGCCTTCTGACAACTGCCTCACGCTCCCTACACGCAGGGCCTCCGCATCTTCCTCCACCACAGTCCTGTGCACATCCGTGTTGTTCAGCACATGGAGGCTTTTTAGGGTAGGACTGGAACTTCCTAGGCCTCATGACAGAGATTTGTTCATATGTTTGAAGGAAGAAGGAAGGAACAAAGGGAAGAAAGAAGGAAGAACCAAAGGACAGACAGCCCAAGGAGTCGCACATACTTGAACACCATTGGTGGATTTTCTGACAGCCACCTGAGCAAGCCTCTTCACCTCAGGAGCCCTTGCTTTCCCTGCTAGAGGAAGAAGGGAATAACAGTCACAACCACACTGCCCTTATCATATTACTGCAGGGATCCTCTAAGAAAACATTTGTGAAGGGACCAGCAGTGCCTGGCACTTGGAAGGCAGTAAATAAATAAAGGCTACTTCCTGGCCTGTCTTTCCTAAATAGTCACTTTAGGCAGAGAAAAATAGAAAAGAACTCCCAGGAAAGGAATAGGAACTATAGTCTATAACATAAAAGAAGAAAATCATTGAATGCCCATATTAGAGACAACATCTTCTTTTCTTTAAATATGAAGCAGAGGGTAATGTTGCAGCAAGATGATGGTGTCTTGGGGCATTCTGTGACAGGAAAAAAAGATGAATATATATATACATTTTTTTCCCTTCTTTTCTGAGATGTTTCACCACACATGATGTCTCTGTTCCTTAAGGCCAAAGTCAGGCTGAGGGTCCTGTGCTGTCTCTTCAAATGCCTTCATCACAGATGCTCAGGTGGGAAGGGCAGAAGTTCTCATACATCATACGTCATGTTGTTCAATACACGTTCTCGTATGTCATGTTGTTTTGTGAAAAGGTCACTAGATCTGGGTAAAGGAAACATCCCGCTACTCCCTGCCTGGTCTCCTTGAGCATGTCCCACAGCTCCTCTGAGGCTCAGTTTCTGTGGCTGTCTGAGGCATGTGATAATGATATTTGCTTGAGAAGCTTGCTGGAAGGCCACACGTGACACTGGGTGGGAAGTCTCTTGTGATATCTGTGTGTTGCACTAATGTCAGTCATTTGTGTGTATGTTACCAGTTGAATCTCCACCTCAGGCCTCACCCCACCCAGCCCTCTTGAGAATTCTTGTTGTAGGTTGCCGGGTAGAATGGTGCAGTCAAGTTCTGAAACTTTGAAGAGCCTATGGCATGTACAGCTCTAACTATAAGCCACTGAGGCTTGAAAGCAGAGTCATTATTACCGACAGCCTTTAGCCAGGACCAGACCAGTTTAGCATCTGTGTGCAGAGAGCCAGAGGCCCTATGACATCTTCCCTCACCAGGTATGGAGATCATGCATTAGTCAGCTACTGCTGCATAATAAATTACCCTGCATTTAGTGGTTTCAAATAATGCACACTTATTATCTTAGTTTCTATGGATCAGAAATCTGGGCACAGGAGCTCTGTTTGGGTATCTCTTAATGCAGCAGTCCTTCCTAGTTTCTGCACCATGTTACTTCTGGGAACCTACTTTCTCTTCCAAACTAACATGGTCCATAGTTGTTGGGAGAATTTACTTCCTTGTGCTCATAGGACTGAAGTCCCTGGTGTCTTGCAGAGGTTGAGCTCCAGAGATCGTCTGAACCCTCTGCCACATCTTCCCCTCAGAGATCCCCTTCAGGCCCAGGCAATCTGTTGCTGCCAAAATGATAAAAAGGAGTCTTGCATAAGCTGTAAGACTATGTGCCACATCCTATTAACTACAAATGCACCCCAAGTCCTGCCAGCACCCCAGGGGAAAGGAATGATATAGAGATATAACTCTACAGTGTCACCTTAGGGCAGGGCTGTGGTATATGGTATGGGAATGGGGTTCTACATGAATATGTGATAAGGCATCAATTTGTCTAACCTAAGATAGTCTAATTTGAAATGAGAGAAATGAGAACAGTATCATAGGGTTCTCATAAAGCCATATCGATTGGATGGAATGGCTGACATTTATTCTGAGATAATCTTTCTATTTGTTAGTGTTGAAGTGCCTTTTTTTTTAAAGAAAAAGAAATGACAGTCAGTATTTTTGAAAACTATACTTGGTGTGTGTGTGTGTGTGTGTGTGTGTGTGTGTGCATGCAGTGCTGGGGATTGAACTCAGGATCTTGTGCATGCTAGGCAAGTGCTTTACCACTAAGCTCCATCTCCAGTTCCCCAAAATGTTCTTAATTGGTAAAATGTGAAAGTAGCAGCTCTGTAATGATTCTGTGATGTTTTCCTTGCTATAAACACTAATTCATTAAATTCCAAAACACTGGAACTACTAGTGTAAACTCCTAGCTCCCAATTACTTTCCCTTTTAGAGACAAAGACTGTCTTGTATCAGTGAAATAAAGAAAGGAAAGTTTAATGTGATTTACTGGCCAGGAATATCCTTGTGAGTGCTGTTGTCTGTGTGGTATGCATAGCTTTTACCTTCACGCTGTGTGATTGATCTCAGCTGGTGCAGAGCACTGAGGTCTCAGTGAGTGTGTGAACTGCTCTCATCCTTGGAGCTGCCCTGTTCCAGACAGACATCTGGCATACTGTGTCTTGCTAGGGTGGATTTGAAAAACTGCTCCCTTTCTTCTGCCACCTACATTTGCATCCAGCTTTTTTTAGGACACTTGGTCATTTGTTTTCTGGTCACTGTGAGCATAGAGCAGAGTGGGACAGTGCTGAGGAGTGGGCTATGGGAGCATACAGGCTGTCAGAGGTAAAGACATTACTACCCAGCCCAGCAAAAAAAGAAGAGTAGATACCGGAGATGTGCATTGAGGGGGCCGAATAGAACAGGAATGGTTCAGGTGTTGAACATACAATGGGCAGACGAAGGCTTTTAATTCAGGGGACACAAACCAGAGGATGTTCTTTCTCTCCTCTGTGCCTTTGCATATGTGTCTCATGCCTTCAGTGTCTGTCCCAACCTATGGAGTTTGGTGGATTCCATCAACAGCCTTCAAGACAAGCTCAGGCAGTTGTTAAAGAAACCCTCCACTCACCAGGTGCGGTGGTGCCTCCCAGTGATCCAGCATCCTTGGTGGCTGTGCAAAGAGGAGGCCATGAGTTCTGAGCAACTTGGCGACCTCGCAAGACCCTGCGTCAAAATAAAAAATCAAAAGGGCTGGGGATGTCCTTCAGTGCCAAAGCCGAGGGTCAAAAAAAGAAAAGAAATGGAGCCATCCTGTGCTGTGCTGCAGGATGAGACTCTTGGAGTTCTGTGGGGAGGAACCGCCCCCCCGCAGGACCGTGAGCTCCCAGAGGCTGCATCGTTTTCCACCTTCTCAGCCCCAGTGCCTGCTGGTGCCCAACACCTGTATCCATATCAGTAAGTGCAGCTTGAAGGTATGAGAGGCAGAGCAGCATCCTGGGGGACTGGAAGATTTGAATACAAGTTCCGTAATTTATTCCTTAGGTTGCAGGGGGAGGTTGTCCCTGATAATGACAGTGGCACCATTAGCAGTCTGACCTAGGTAAGTAGTTATATCAAGAGATTTAAAAAGTGACCTCCAGTGAATGCCTCGCATGGGCCTGTGGGTCCACGAGCCTGGGCTGGAGCTTTGCCTTGCATCATCTGTGATCTCTTCCTGCTCCTCCCACTTACCTGCTGCAGTCTGTGTAAAAGCTTAAGACATTAAGAGTGTCACTTTGCTTCCTTTTTCTCCAGGGTGTTTAATTGGGTTCTTTTTCTTTCCTGAAGTCATTCAGTGAAAGATGATGGTGGTATAAATTGAAGTTAGCATGATGTCATTTTTGAAACACTGGGGGCATGTCATTCAGGGCCCACAGCCCTCGCCAGAGTGTGGCCTGGTTGGGGCCAGCTGGTTCCAACAGGCTGACTTCACGCAGGCCCCAGGGGGAGGATCCAGCTGTCTCAGAGCCAAGGTCAGACCTTAAATGCAAATCATTGTAAATCTTAAAGAATATATTTTTTTTCATTTTAATGTTCTGGCTTTATCCAGATGTGGTGGTCCATACCTGTTTTCTCAGCACTGTAGGAGGCTGAGGGAGGAGGATTGCAAGTCCAGCCTGGGCAACTGTTGTAGTCAGGGCTTGCAAGGGAATAGATTTAATACCAGACATATAATTTATAGGATTATTTTATAATATTCACTCAAAAAGTCAAATGCAGAAGAGTGCAAACTATCTGTCCACACACTAGTGACCCAAAGAATCCCACTAAGGGCTTGGATCCCACAGCAATGTCCTGCACAACTCCACTTGGAGACCCAGAGCCCTGGCAATGACCTTCACGAGTCCAGCTGGAGGTCTAGAGCCCACGACAATGTCTTATGCAAGTCTGTATCAAGGATCTGCCCTGGGAAGGCCCCAAGGTCAGTGGTGGAAACTAGAAAGTCTGTGCCAGCAAGATGAAGGATCTGTGCTAGCAGGCTGAGGGATCTGTACTGGAACCAGGAAGTGACGTTCAAGGTGAGGACCAGAGCTCCCCTAAAGAGAACCACAGCCATCCTCAGTGACAGTGAGGACCCAAGCTCCTCCAGTGATAACAGCTGAGTTTATAGCAGGAAAACCAGCACGACAGGCTTCTCCAGGGGAATCAACAACACCCAATCTTCCCCTCCAATTCTGCTTTTATGCTGTTGTCAGCAGTCCTCAGGTGGGCGTTCCACACCTAGGATCACACTGAGTCAGTAGAGCTGGATGCTACAAGTTGACTACTAGTTAATTCAATGCAGCAATTTAGCAAAACTCTCCCTCAAAATAAAAAAAATAAAAAAGGCTGGAAATGTGGCTCAGTCAAAGGCCCTGGGTTCAATATCAAATACTGCCAAAAATAAAATAAAGTTCTATTTTCAAGGAGTTGTACCAAGCTAGTTAAGATATTACTAGTTAAGCATTGTGAGAGAAATG
This sequence comes from Chinchilla lanigera, assembly GCF_000276665.1. Classification (NCBI taxonomy): domain Eukaryota; kingdom Metazoa; phylum Chordata; class Mammalia; order Rodentia; family Chinchillidae; genus Chinchilla; species Chinchilla lanigera. The sequence continues at coordinate 2,519,328 of NW_004955464.1, forward strand.
GGTATTTCAGCGGGAGCTAAGAGCGAGGTCCCTTCTGAGCTGTAGCTTCCACTCTTGCGCATTCTCTTGGTGTTTGTCTTCTGCTCTAGTCTGAGAAGGCCAGGTTTGTAGGCTGTTTGATGGACCACACTCACTCAAGACTGAGGGCTCCCCAGGTTTGTAGAATGGGAATCGCACACAGTATTAGGCCAAGCAGTCCCTGGACAGTCCAGGAAGTATGTATTGAATGAATAAATGAGTATAACTTAGGCAGCCAGAGGTTCTGCAAAGGTCTGGTAAGGAAGAAGCCAGCAGAGGCCCTGGTTTGAGAGTGCAGAGAGCCTGAGGAGAAACCCACTGCTGCCGTTGGCAAGCATTCTGACTCTCCGAGCAGTTTCTAAAACCTCCCTGATCCCCTGCATTCTCGTCTGTAACAATGAGGATAGTGGTCTTTGAAGGAGGTTTATGGAAATGTACCTTGGCAATGATGGTGTGAGAGGGTCAGTGAGAGGAGATTGTGAATATCCTGACTGTGATGATTTGCTTGCATCTGAGTGTAGGTATTTGGGGGTATGTTTTTTCTTCCAAACTAGATTGGAAGCTCTTTGGAGACAGAGATCTTGCTTGTCCCAGCCCGCAATGAGGAGCTTATCCCAAGCCAGAAATCCCCCAGGCCCCGCAAAGCCAGGGGTGGTGCCCTTAGCTTCCTGAGAGTGTTGGGATTGGATTTATACATAATGAAATAAAGAAGTCACTCGTTTGTCTACCGAGCGTGCCACAGGACCATCCTTGCAGCAATTTCAGACAAATACTCCCAACACTTCATAGGTACCAATTCTGAAGGGACCAGAGAGGACAAGCTGCCTCTCCAAGGGCACAGAACAAGTAGACTGGAGCATAAAACCTAAGTTTACATGCTCGATTCATAAAGGTCATCATGTGACACCTAGCAGCATCTTTAAATGGTTCTCTCACTGCCATGCAAGTACAAAAAGACAGAGGCACCGATTTCATGAATATGTGCTGGTTTGTTTCTTCCAGTCTGCCAGCACCCACCTGACTCATGTGGTCCTTGCATCACTGTGCAAGCTTGAATTTAGATCCAGTGAGAGTCTCTCCTCTCACAGGCGGGGGTGTCCGCCTTCTTCCTCTCCTGTACCACTGCCGCGGTGGGCATGGGCTAGTCCCTGAAGTGCAGGGCTATTGCACAGCACACATCTGAATTTTCGTGGAAGAAAGCAAGCAGATCAAAAGCCCAGGGTTCCCAGGCCTTGCTGGAGACCCGCAGGGCGATGGAAGGAGGCAATTTTTTACTTTCACTGATCACTGTGTTTCCATTAGAAGCAGGATGACCTTCACAGAAAGGTTATAGACTCGTTATTAGAGATCGTCAGAGCTGACTAGACACTGGATTAATGGGGATTTGGTAGATTTCTATAAAGAGTACTTGAATGCAAGACTCATAGCCAACACAAAGACAGTTTTTTCAAATCTCAAAGACTGTTTGCTCAGAAAGTCTCTGGTTTCAGAAATAGTGTTGGGGATAATCGAGGGCACAAAATTTCCAGAGGGGGGATCCAGGCTAAGGCGGGTGCTGTTGGGTAGCTCCTTTATTTCCTCCTCTTTTACATTCTGAGTACAGTGTGAAATAATAGGAACAGTTGGTTTGTTCTAGCAAGTCATCATGAGGAACAAATGTTTCTTTTATTAAGTTTGGACTTGCAGATTCTTCCCGATTGCTGCTGCTTTCCGTCCGATTTGGAAGACATTGCTTTCTCCCTGCATTTTCCACATCAAGTTGATGTCAGCCCTTCAGAGCAGCGTGGGAGCTCGAGAGCAGAACCTGGCGCACTGTGGCTGTGAGCAGCCGGCCTCTTGTAGGGTGGCCTGAGCTGTGGTGGGAACGGCTCCTTGCTGGGTCCTGGCTATCATGAATACTCAGGTGAATACTGAGTTTATTTTCTCCCCACTGTCCTTCATTTCTGGATGCTCAAATCTCAAGTCCAGGAGGCATTTTTGCTGTGTTTTATTTCATTTTGCTTTTTGGATCAGAGGAAGAAATCTCTCCTTCATAAGGGTGGGTGGGCCTCTGGAAATGTCAAGCTTCTTTGCTTTCGGGTGGAATTTGTCAGCTCGCTGTGGCCTGCCTGGATGGCTCTTGGATATACCAGTGCAGAACCAGGGAAACGCATCCTGACTTTGTAACTAGTGATGAACTAATTCTCTCCTGTGTAAAGTCATTTCTCATCCTCCTCAAACCAAAATGTGGTTGAACTGCTGTGGTTGGAATGCCCTCTCTTGCTTGTGGGATGAAGGCCCTTATAAAAAGATTTCTTTGCATAGCCCAGACTACCTTGTCCTGGCTTCTCCCACAGAAGGACCAGCAAGAGGGCCCTCAGCAAGCCAGGTGCTTGAGCCTTCAGTGGGACTTCCAGCTCCCTGAACCATGAGAAGCGGATTTCTGTGTTCTGTGAATTTCCCAGCCATGGGTATTCTGTGGCAGCAGCATAGACACCTAAGACAAGTGTTCTTCCTTGGTGCCCCCATTTTCCTGTGGGTCCTCTGCATGCCAGTCACTTTTCTGTGCATCTCTTTTCCCCACTACATTATACCCAGAGGGCAGATACGAAGTGAGGCTTATCTCTACGACCCCAGTGCCTCACAGGGGACTTGTCCAAGTACATGCCCAGTGAATGATAGCAGATGATAGGGAAGGGAGAACAGAGAGAGTAGATGGAGGGGAGGATGAGATTGGGAAGCAGAGAACATAGGAGCAAAAGAAGTTGAAATGCTGAAATACTGGAAGGATTCCTGGGTTAGGCGAACTAGCGCATTTTATAGGCAAAACAACAGGGTTTGAAAGAGATCACCTGCCTGTACAGCAGTGCGACCCAAGCTTTGTTGTGGCATTTAATACTTTCTTCCCTCCCTCATGTTTTATGCAAGGTGAAATGGGTGGAGGTAGGAAGAAGAAGACATGCCTGACAGGGAAAGGCAACTTGGGGTCCAGGACAGAGCCTGCCTTTTGTGTGACTGTAGACCCAGGTAAATTGGAAGGACGGGGTTTTCTGACCCCTCCTCATTTTGGATCTTCCCAGGTGAGAGGTCAGGACTCTAGATCTGTACTGTCCAGGTTTGTGGTCATTAGACCTGTGCACCGCCAGAATTCTGGACATACGGCTGGACAAGACTGAGATGTGCTGTATCTATAAAATACACACTAGGCTTCAGTGCCTTCATGCATAGACTGTGAAATCTCTCAGCAGTAATTTTTATATTGATCACATATTGAAATGATATTTTTGAAATGATATATTAGCTAAAGGAAAATATATTAGTAAAATTCCACCTCTTTTTACTTTTTGTATATGGCTTCCTGAACACTTAAAATTACATCTGTGGTGCCCTTATTGTTTCTTTTGAACAGGGCTGCTCTGGCCCATACAGACATAAACCCTCTCCCACCTGCCACCTGCACCAGTGCTGTCTCCTGTCCCCCACGGCCACAGTCCCCCTGCTGCCCAGCCCACTGCAGTTGTGCATCCTTGGCAGATCCTGGGCCCTCGGTGTGGCCTTTTCTGTGCCTTCCAGCTCTGTGCAGTGTGGCAGAAGTGGTCTGAGATCTGGAATCCAGCCTGGAATCCAGATGCTGCCATTGTTTTGTCCCTGACATCAGGAAGCTGAATGCACTTCATTACTGGAATCCTTTGTTTAACATGGGAGTAATAGTAATACCCTACCTATCCCAAAAGGTGTTGAGATAACCAAATGAGTTAGTCCATCTAGGTGTGATCTGTACATAACAAAATGACACTTGTATATAGTCATGTTAAGTAATGACGCTTTAGTTTTTACATCATCATCATTACTGGGATGATCCAACCCCTGCCCCTAACCACCTGACCGTGGACCAGTTGTCTTTCCTGGCTGGGTTTCTGCTCACTTGTAAAACGGGACGGGCTAAATGTCCCTCCAGCCCTGCTTTTAGGGTGAGCTGCAGATGCTGTCCTGTAGGGAACAGAGGTTTGGGAGGCAGACCACCTGGCACTGAAGTTGCCTTGCCCTTCACGTTGCATATCATGTGCACTTTCTCTGGCCCAGCTAGTGTGGAGGACTGTGGTCACAGTCATGGTCACAGTGACCAAAAGAAGGACATAGATGTATGTGCAGCAAATCCTTAACCTTGTTTAGTTCTTTGGAATGTAGACTTTACATATAATCTGTTTTATTTGACATTTCCACAACATTTGGATGTAAGGATTTCCATACACTGCCTTGGTGGGGAACTAAATGGAGACACCCATGGTTAAGTGATGTCTCCTGGGTCATCTACCCACAAGGGTGAAGCAGGTACACGAACGCGGCACCTATCACTCCCAGCCCCGTGCTCGGCCTGCAAGTGAGTCGCACCTGTGGTATAAGGAAAAGAGAGGACACTTCCCACCTGGGTAGCAGTGAGGGAGTCCACCGTGCTTAGCACCATGTTCCCTGTGTGGAGGTGTCCCCAGGCTGGTCTGCGAGGGCCCGCCAGATCACAGCCACACAGCACCGCAGAAGGCAAAGCATTTCCTCCAGAAGCTCCCACACTGAAGAGCCTAAATGAACCCTGAGCGTTCTCATTGACTTTCCTGATCTTCCAACTCAAGTTAAAAGCATCATTTTGCTTCGCTGTCAGTCAATTTCACTTTTGTGAGAATTTTAAAGATGTATAAGCCCCTAAGGTGACAGTCCCAGGCTGGTGCTGTCATGCTGAGCTGTGTCATATTGAATTCTGTCACTGAAGAGAAACAAAACGAAATGCACCCAGGTGTAAAATTCCAAGCCTTGTTCATTCTTATCGATACCAGATTAGAATGGCAGAGTCTAATATTATGAAATTGATATGATGAAGATTGATGTTTTAACTTTAATGGGCTGGTAGTAAAATGTCCCATTTGTATATTCATGTATTCATATACATGCATGACATGCACAGTGAAAAGTATCTTATTTTGCCCCATTTTTTATTTTTGATTTTTTTGATAATTAAACTAGGTACCATTAAAATGCATATACTCTCTCTTTTGCCATTTTAAGAAAACCAGATGAACTTGATTGGATCCACATGGCTTTTTTCATCAAATTTACTGATGGGCATATTTGAGATTGTCTTTTCCTTGTGTGTATGACTGTTTTTCTGTATGTTTTCTTATAACTTTCCTTGACATGTAGACTCTTTTCTGAGATAGTGAGTTGACAAACGGGGCCTTTGGTAAACCACTGATGGGACACAGCAGTGTAGGCAACACAGGGCTTTTATAACATTTACTAAGAAATCACTATCCCACAATCTGCATGCCCTGACAAGTGGGATATAGCTCCCGCTGACTTCGCCTATGAGGACACAGACTGAAATGTATTGTTTTTGAGTTTTATTGTCAATCGGCAGGACAGTTTATTTTTGAGAATTTTATGATAGGAAAAATTTCAATGATTGTCCAATTTTATGGTCTTTTTGTGTATAGTTTTGGTTATGTTGTAAAAATCATAGCACTATTATTCTCTGAAATATTAATGGAAATTTTATATCCTTAAATCACCCAATAATGATGATGCTAGCTAGCAACACAATACTTATTAATATTAATCCCAGTGCTAATGAGAGCAGCTTCCATAGGTCAAGTCTTTAAGCACTATTTCAGACTTTTTTCTACCTTTCCATTTAGTCTTCATAATAATTTTAAAAGTTAAGCATTATTATCTCAATTTTATTAATGAGGAAGCCAAGGCTTAAAGAGGTGAAGTCATTTGGCTGAGGTCACACAGTATGCAAAAGCTAAACTGAGATTTCAATTTAGGTCTCTTTAATCCAAGCTGTGCGGCTTTTCTCTAATCATATAAATGCCTTTTCCTGTAAGTTTTATTATGTTCATATTACAGTGCAGCAGGTCGGTGGAGAGGATGACCAGGATGTGTGAATGGGAGCAGGGGCTGCGGGTGCTATGGCCAGAAGAGAGACAGCCATGAGCCATGGAGTTAGACACCAGGAAGGGGCCACCTCTCTTCCTCCCACTCTGCAGTTGCTGGTTATCCAGTAACAGTAGACAAAGTTCAAGAGCAGATGAAGGACAAATGCAGCAGCAAAATGTTAGCTGTCAGACCTGCTCAGTTCAGTGACGGAAGATGTGAGTTATACTGCGGAGTGGTCCTCTGAGCTTGGAAAACAAAGATGTACAGTGGAATTGAAGCTGGCCGCCAGGCATCCACCTTGCCTTGTGATTAGATAAAGGGCATTATTGACAGCAACAAGCACACTGCACCATAGAGGGGCAGATTTCCGACGAAGCTTTAAGCTTTTCCTCCTGTGAATATCTAGTTTGCAACACAAAGTATAAACTTCCTCCCGTTCATGTAGCTGTCTTTGAGCAGAGGGAGGGCATGTTTTTAAGGAGAAAAAGAAATGTGTTCGAAGCATATGGTTGAGGCTTGCCACATCTTGCTGTAAACATAGTAATGCTCTGTAAATGCTGGTGGAATATGAATAAAATCCCAAGCCAGAGACATGGAGAGCAGTAATGCCACTTGCCTGTGGAGTCACCATCCCTCAGGACCCTCTGGTCCCCGCACACATCTCCTAAGTTCTTCCTTGCCTTTCTTAGTCACTTACTCAACTGCTTGTCCTCTAAGTGAGGCCCCCATCAGATGTTCTGTGTGTGCCTTTCCTGGGCCAAGTGCAGGGCATCAAAAGGTACATCTGAAGGGGCGTGGCCAGGTGGAGCTCACCTTCTCAGGGGGCCTGGCAACACGTATGGCCTTGTGCACCTGTCTCCAAAACCAGTTGTGGACTCAGAAATCTTTGTGAGTGGGCTGAACACTCCCATCATCACCCTCCGGGTTTCTGTTTGCGAATGTTGCATAGGTGTCTTGGTAACTTTTCTCTCATTGCTGAGACAAAATACCCAATGCCCAAAATTAAGGAAGGAAAGGTTTATTTAGCTTACAGTTTGTGGCGGTTTCAGTCCATACTTGGCTGGCTCCGAGGCAGAAGATAGTAAAGCAACAAGAGCAAAGGGGGAAATGGCAGCCTCTTTCCCTGCCTTACATTGTAAACAGGCTACCCCCACCTAAGGGGCATGTAGCTCTCACATAATCTCCATGCCCTCCTCCTGCACAGGCTCAGGATGTATACAAAGTAAGCACCCTGGCTTCCTGCTGAGTCACTTAGCCAAACCTCTAGAATCCCCAAGTTGACACAATATATCAACCATAGCAATAGGTAAGAACAACTTTAGCGTCACACAACCCCAGATTTAAATCTCAGTCTTATCATATCCTTAGTTATTAATTTCTCTAAGCCTCAGTTTCCTCAGCTACAAGATAAGGATGGAAATTAAATACAAATACCATGAAAAGTAGGAAAAAAATTGCAATGCAATTGCCAAGGGAACCGTGGGCATCAACCCTGGTGTCTAGACAAGAAGCTGCTCTAGGATGGGATGGATGCTGAGACCCACCACACCTCTGGGTCCATGAGGTGCTACCTGCATTTCTCTGCTGACCTGAATGACTGAGAAAGCCCCTTTGGTGATGAGAGCATCCATTGGAAATTTAGGATTTGTGACACTTCTCGGAGCCGTCCTTGATACAGGACTCTTAGGAGTTAATGGGCAAGTGCCCAGGTTCCCCCACCCTCTGGTATAATAATTGTGAGCTATGCATCCTATGCTGTTTCCTGGCTTCGTGCACCTGTTGTTAGGTGCTTTTCTTCTTACCTCTTACTCCCGTGAGAGGCTCTTTGCACCCCCATGGACTTGCGATGGAACCCTTATTTCAGGATTTCAGGATCTGTTTTAGGGTGGTGCAAACAAAGACCGGAAGTATTTTCCCAGCTTTTCCAGTCACATGCCTATTTCAGGGCCTTTGCTCTTCACAACTACTTTCCATGTGAACTAGCAAATCAGCCATCAATATTTTTGAGCTGTAGCTTCTCTAAACTTTTAAGAATCGAGCCCTTTATGATATAAATGTGTAGGTCATCCCAGGACTTGGTACCTTACCAGGAAAAATAAACATCCAAAAAGAGTTTAAATTCTTTTGGAAAAGAATTATATATAAATTAATTCATTACATTGCTTTTGCAAATGTACATAATTTCTTTTTTCTGGGAGAAATCTCATGAACTGAAGGGTTCAAAGGTTTGTCACCTACATTTCCATGATGTCCTTTGAAAATGTGATTTGTCAGTAGTAAGAATGAGTGTTATCCTGTGAGCAGGCAGATGTGCCACACATCTTACACGCAGTGTGATACTTGTTAAACACCTTTGTCTCACACATCATACTCCAAGGGGCTAAAACAGGACTCAGACCCAAGTGTCTCTTACTTCAAAAACTTTTCCCACATTTCCTCTTGATAAAGCCCTCTTGCAGGAGGCTCTGTTACACTATTTGGACACCAGCCAGCAGACCAAGCAAAAGAACGATGGACTTTAAGTGGCTTAAGAAGTGAGAGTCAAAGAGAAGGGTGGACTTTTTTACTTGAGGAAAACAAAGATCCATAAGCCACAGCCTGGCACACAATGACTCTAATTTGTTGAATAAAGAATAACAAATGGTATGAGACATGTAGAGGAGGAAACAAATGAATCTTGAAATTTTGATTTAAATATAAGGGAGAAGTAAAAATAAGTCTGTTGATGTCGACATTGCTGCTTTCTTTCTTGGAGTCACCTGTCAGCACACCAGAGTTTACCAAGGAGGTGGTGGGGGCTGGGAACCTGTAGAGCTGGAAATGGAAGCTAAATCCTCTGGCTGCCGATCCACCACGTTGCATCTGGTGGATGAAAATACCATTTCTTCTTGAGGCCTGGAGGGAGGTGGTGATGGAAGATCATTTCCTGTGAATTGAACATTTCTAGTTCCCTTTCCTAAGCATCTCCTCCTGTCCGTCTCCCTCCCTTTTCCTCCCTGCCTCTGCTCTTCTCCTGCAAAGCCTTACTAACAAGCTCTTGGTTCCCTAAATTACAGAACAAAGGCAGCTTCCTGCTAACACCTTTGGATTTCAATTATAGACATTCAGATGTGTTCCATGCTCTGGTGCCATCAGCACTAAATAGCACATAAGCACTTTTGCAGGGCTTAATGTAAACTTGTTGCAAAATGTACATTATTTTTCATCAACTTTAAATTGGATAAATGCTCATTGAACAGAAGAGTTAGTAGTGGAGAGAGCATTTAAAAAGAGAAGGAGAAGAGCCAATAAAAGCAAGAGGTTTCTCGGTGTAGATCTGCTGATTTCTCTTTGTGCCAGTCATTTGATCTGTACTGTAGGAATGTACTTGGAGGCACTATACATATTAAGGAAATTAGATTTGTTAAGCTGGTGCTAGAGAGGCAAGAGTGAGAGAGTTTCAGCTGTGAGATGAGGCAGTCTCAGGCTTGCCACTTGCTGGCTGTGTGACCTTGGAAAAGGGGCTTTGTGGTCTTCGAGCCCCAGTTGTCTCCTCTGTATGATGAGAGGAATTTAGTCCAGCTGCTGATCTCATAGTGATCTCCTAGTGCGCGTTTTAGTGAAGATGTGCTTCTCTCCTTGGTAACCATCATTCTGCTATCTTCTGGTTACCTTTTGGGACTCTGGTCAGAACTTTTTTAGTCACCCTTTGCTCACCCCATGGCTAAGCCCAAAGAGGGCAGAGACGAGATCTGTTCTAATTACTGGCTACAAAGAGTGCCTACCTAGCTAGCACACTGGAGCTGATCACTAAGTATTGGAAGGAGGGCAAGATATGTGAAAGAAAGAATGAAAGGCTTCAGGTAAAACTGTTGAGACTGCCAGGGACCACATCTCCTGGAGGGTTGTTGGCTTCCAAAGCTAATTGTGTCCCCGCCTCACATTAGATGAGGTTCCTGAATGTGCCCTTGCCTTGGTGCCCAGGACTTCCCTCCTCTGTTACATGCTGAGCAGCGCAGCCTCCTGACTCAGAGAACACACAGAGGGCCCTGTTCCCTGAGAGAAGCTCCCCCTTGTTGAAACCACATTAATGGATCAGAAGGTACACTTGCATTTCCCACAAGATAACCAGCTACTCTAAAGGTGAGGGGCTCCCAGGAGAAATTGTTTCTGCCATCCTTTAGCTGTTTTCAGAAGCTCTTTAAAGTCAGTGCTGCCATTTGTATTTTAATGGAGGCAGAAGTGGGAATTACTGTGTCTTAAAGCCTCCTCAGCATACCACTAGTCACAATGACAGAAAGGCTACAGTCGGCCCTCTGTGTCCATGGGGTCTATGTGCTTGGGTTCATCCAACTGGGGATGGAAGCTGTTTGAAAAAAATTGCATCTGTACTGAACATTTACAGAGTTGTTTTTCTTGTTATCATTCCCTAAACAACACAGTATCACAACTATTTGCATAGCATTTACATAGTGTTAAGAATTATAAGTAATCTAGGGATGATTTAGTCTATGGGAGGATGTGTGTAGGTTACAGACATATACTATACCATTTCACAATAAAAGACTTAAACACCCTTGATGTGCTGGCAGTAATTCATTGCAAATACTCAGGGATGTCTACACTTTGTCAAAGTAAGTGGCAATAACAGACAGCACTTCAACATTAATCACAATTGCTAATTCAACCTCCATTTATTGTTTGTCTTCCTGTACATTTTATATAATCCTTGGGGCTATTCCAGCAAAGCCTTTATTATCCTCCCTCCCACATATGCAAGGAAATGAAGCTCAGGAAGCTGAGGGGACCTCTCCTAGGGGTGGTCTACCAACTGAGTTTGTGGTTGGAAGTCAGACTCAGATGGTGTCCAGTCTAGGCCTTTCCTCTTCATGTTTCAAATCCAAACTGGGAACTCACCTGCTAGGCCAGCTGATATCCACATTGAGAGATATTTTAGGTCAGTATTTCGATTTTGTACTCCAAGGTTCCTCAGGGTCTGCCTAGGAGTAAGATCAGGGGAGGCTGATGATGGTTCCAGTTACCCCCACTCTCATTTGAAAAGAAGTAGTATTTAATCTCGTTTAGATTTTTGTAGTGCTAAGTTACCTATGTTACACAACAAAACCAGCATTCAGGTACTATTGATTTTCATGAAAATCTGTGGGACTTGTTTCATTGCTCTAGGAAGAGGTCAAGCCACAGGATAGCAGCACACCCCTGCCTGGGCAGCCCTCCAGAACCAGATCAGGGTGCATGTTGCTCTCCAAGCAAATGGTCACTGAGATACAGAAGCTGAAGAGCACAGAGGTGTGGTCATAGGTGACCACAGATACCTGCAGTTCTGTGCAGAGGTCACCAAATTTGTAAGGCCTACCACCAAGGAGATAGGCATGAAGTGATTCTCAGTTGTCAGGTGGGGCTGGTACAAGGACCCCACTGGTCAGTTTGCTCTTGGTCAGTTAAGCTTAAAGACTGATCTCTTTGGTTTCCCAGCTGGTTGCAGCAGTAGCATGGTGGCCATCAGTCTTGTGGGCATCCCACCCAGAGCTCCTACTGGCTGTCTTGGGCAGCAGTTTCCTACTCTGGATCCCTACTGTGTGCCAAATACTTGCCTGCAGAGAGCTTACAGTGTAACAGGAAGAGGTAAATATAAAGCTAACTGGAAAAGCAGAAAAAGCAGAGAAGGAAAGGGCAAATGAGGGGCTGGAGGGAAGAATGAGTTTACCCAGTGGAGAAAGAATGAAGGGCTTTTTCTGTGACTGAGCCTAAAGTATGGAAATAGGGAGGGCTTGTCAGGTGGTTCCCTGGTGTGGCTGCTGCTGGGGGGAATGATGCTTTTTGCCTGCTTCTTTGCACCCACTGTTCAACCGCCTGGATCATTTCTGTGCCACTGCCTCAGTCTGCTGCTCCACAGTCCTGTTCCTTATCAGATCTCAGGTATAAAGAGCCCCAGTTGTAGGGCTTTCTGACATGCATCCACCTAAGTGACTGCCTCTCCTCCTTTGTTGTGCTGGGAAATCTAAGCCAACAAGGTCTGAGCCTGTGTGTTCATTACCAGAGAGTAAAGGGAGGTAGATGACAACACTACAAAGATGGGCTAAATTCAGATAAGGGACCTTTGACTTGGGGATTAATCCTGCAAGGAATGGGACCTCTCTGAACTTATTAAAGTAGGGATCCGATTTATACAGAAAGAAAGATAATTGGTACCAGTGTGATGACTTAATCACAGGGTTTCAGTAATGCTGAAATGAAATAATGGATGGATGCAAACTTGCTTTTCTAAACTGCAAGTGCTTCTCTGAATGGAGGGTGTAGTACCATGCCTTTTTTTTAAAGACCCTCAGGCTCACCCTACTCCGAATTTGTAATCCCCATTCAACCGGTTATCTAATGGTTAATTCCACTTCACATTTTCTCTTCTTCCAGAGTGAATGCAGGTAAAGGGATCCTCCTCACAGACCTGGCCTCTCTTTGCATTTCAATGGATTCCCAAGTGCAACTGCCAAATTTCAGTATGCTATTAAAATGGGCAGCAGACCAACAAAATCTGTCCTCATCAAAAATTCAGGGAAATAAAATAAAAAGATGTAAGGCCACATTTTCAAAGGAATTCAGCCTGATCCCCTTGCATTTTTTATGTATGCAAAAATGTATTTTTTTGCACCTGCAAGCATAGTCTCTATAAGCCAACTATAGCCTCCAAATTGCCAAAGCTTAAAAAAAAAAAAAAATCTGCCTTTCAAACTCATCCCAGAAACCTAGTAATGAAACAAGGCTTGGATGGAGGGCTGCCTAAAACTATTTATAGGAATATTGGGGAAGATAATTGCTATCTTGTGACTTGTTCTGAAATACCTTTCTTTGGCAGAAGTGTGGGTGCTGCACATCAGAACTAGAAGGGAATCCGTAAAGATAGTAGATTACCTGAAATTCTTACAACAGGAATTTGAATACCTTTCTTTTCTTTCACCCATTTTTAAAATTAATCTCTGTAAGATGCTATAGAAATTTAAAATTTATGCGTGCATCCATTTATGCATTTGTTCATGTGAACTTTTATAGAATTAACTTACATAGCACCTGCTAGGTTTCAAGCCCCGTGCTAGGCTCTGAGGATTTAGTGATGACATTTGGACAAGTCCCTATTCTCCTAGATTTTCCAGTTGGGTACAAAAGACTGCCAACCAGTGATCATTTAAATCACAATTACACAAGCTCTGTGAAAAAAATACCATATTCCAGGGAAAGAGAAACTCCTGAGGGCAGGGAGTTTTGTCTTTTTTGTTCATATTGAATCTGCAGTGGCTAGAACAGTTCTGACGTAATTCCAAAACATAGTGAGTTTACTAGATTCCTGCAAGGACCGTAACATAGTGGGCAAAGTCCAGGAAAGTGGTCTTCCTCAGGCAGTCAGATTTACAAGAGGGGAAGAAGGGGCAGATGTCTTGAGAGAAGGAAGAGCTCCTGAGAAGACCTTGCAGACAGATGACCCCTCCCTCCTAGGAGGCTGAGAGAGAAACTGGATTCAGGGATCGCAGGAGGTGAGACTTTGCAGGTTATAACTAATGTGCCTCACAGGGTTCTGGCCTAGGATAGTCCTGCTGTGTGTGGCATCTCCTGCACCGTGGTAAAGGACTGATTCCTACGAAGGATTTTGACATGGATGGATGCTGTTGTTCACAGAGGTTGCACACACACATTCGCAGACAGCAAGGCAGGCGGGCACATAGTGAATAATAGTTTTGCTACCAATGAAAGAGTAAATGCCTATTTAGGCCAGGCTGCAGGAAGGTGTCATTAACAGAGGTACAGAAATCCTTAGGAAGGGGTCTCATCCTGCTTTTGTTACCAGTGAACCAAGTTTTGTTGTCAGTTCAGCTGAAGTCAAGAAATTGACACATCACTAGATGGATCTGGGGGGTCCTAACAGAGGAGATAAGGACCCCAAATTGTCTCCAACCGCCATGAAATCGGTTCATTGACTTTTGTCATAGAAAAAAAATTATTTTTTTCAGGACGCATCAGGGAGAGGCATAGGCAGATTATTAGCCAGGGATAAAAGAAAAACAGTTACAATTAGGGAAGCAGGTCTGGCATGAGGAAGTGTAGGGGGCCTAGCTTTCATGATCACACTGACCCAGTAACAAAAGAACAGCCCTGGCTTTTTTGGCTTCTCCGGGCTGAGTTATGGGCCTGTTCTTTTCCACTAGGTTCTGAGGATGCCCTTATGTTTTAGGGGCTTTCCTTCCAGTGTAAGACACAAACTAGTGGCCACTGTCACCCTTGGAGACATCCTGATAACCCCTGCTGTTACGGTGCACTTGGTCCCTGCGGTAAGAGTGGGGACAAAGGAAGCACATGTATTCTACATTGGTACCCAGGGAAGATGGAGAAAGAGATGCTTCTACCTTTTAAAATTCTAAATAAAAGCCTGCCCGGGATGCCTGCCAAGACCAAGTGGACATGTCCGGAAGGCCCCATAACAGAACATTTCTTCTTTCGTGTAACCCCTATCTTTACTGCCTTTATATAACTGATGACCTTGCAATATAACTTAAAATGTAACAGGACATTTCTTCCTTGGTATAATCCATTGCCTTGCAATGTAACCTGGGATGTTTAAATTCCCTTAGCAACCATGATATCACCTAACTCCCAATCATAATGCTCCAAATCTGCCTTGTACCTCCCCGCTTACTCTCCCTATAAAAAACATAAGGCCTCACCGGACGGGGCTGACTCTTTGGGAGAGATCCTAGTCAAGCCCACAAATAAACTGCCTCTTAAACCTTCTTGGTGCTGTTTCTTCCCATGTTTGGTCAGTTTTCTGTAACAGGGTAATATAAGTCCTGGAGCAAGGCCTGAGAATCTGTTCTCATGTTCCATGAGGGTTACTTGACCAATTTCCATTTTTCTTCAGTGGTCTTGCAGATGCAGCCTGACTTTTAGTTAAAGACACAGCCCCTGGCACTCTGAGCTGTGTGGCATTGAGAGACTGTCCTGAGCTCTCTGAGTTAAATGTGTGTCATACATCAGGCACAGTGGGCGTCCCATGGTGAGTGCTTTCCCACCTCTCCCATCTGCATTTATTTCCTCCACAAACATTTAGTGTGCACCTACTACATACTTGGCCCTAGGCTAAGTAATAAATACTCCATAATGAACGGAGACACTTTGAAAAATTGCTTGCTTCAAGTAGCTTGCTGTGGTTATTCAGTAACAATATGTATGAAAATATTTTGTAAATTGGAAGGTAATGTAGAAACATGAATTAGTTATACTCTATAACCTTGCCAATGTATTGATTACCTTCAAGCATTCGCTTTTAGAGTATTTGTGAAAATACTTTTGAGACTGGTCAAATACAGCTTAAAAATTTTAATTATCACACTCTTTTGTTCTTACCAAATTCCAGGCACCACCCTAAGGGCTTTCTGACTCATGTAGTCCTCCCAGAGGCCCCGAAAGATGAAGGCTCTGCGTCAAATCATACAGAGGGAGTTAGCAGCTCAGTGTGAGCCAGGGCCTCTGCCTGCAGACCTGTGCTTGTGACTCTCCACTGAATAACACAGAGCTCCAAGACCGCATTCTTACTGCTTCATGAGGTTGATTCTTGTGCACCGCATCTTTTTCTTCCTGCAGCCTAAGAAAAGTGTATCTTCCCTGAGGGCTTAGAGTATGTTCACTGCACCCGCTGTGCCAGCACAGCGCCTGACACATGTTTGTGCGTGCCACACAGATGACCAAGGAGTGTTTTCTAGCAGCTTACCACACTGATCGGTGCAACCAGGTGACTTCAGACGGAAGCGCAAGAGAACCGTATCCCCATAATGGCTTATCGTGATAAAGGAGAGGCAGAGATGGTCCCAGGGATTTCTGATCCATACGGGCAGTATTCAGAAAGAGAGAGGGCTCCTTTTCTACACTGGTTGTGATTTTCTGATTTTAAATAAGAACTTAGAAAGTGGAACAATGGCTTGATTCACATAGCTCTCTTGGAACGCTTGCATCAATAATGTCTGGTGTCACTTGGTCCCATGCTTCTGTTTGGTAAGTGTTCATCTTGGACTGATTTGTCCCCCTCGGTTTACTTCTGCTTCTCAGAATGGCTTGGTACCAGGCTCCATCACTGTGACCTGCGCTTTTGTCACATCACCTCCAAAGCTTCCTAGTAGGTCCTGACTAGTTGTTTCTTATAACAACCAAGGAAATTCGGGCTCAGAGAGGTGGGAATTATTGACTAACGGTCACGGAGCTGCAGCTGAGTCCCTGACTTCTCTTTCTCCTAATAGTGTTGAATCTCTAGAAGTAACACTTTTATTCTCCAAACATCTGCAGTGGCCCTGTTAGTGACCCATGACTCCACCATGGCCACAGCGGTTCTACCAGGAGGCTTGGGAGAAACAACCCATCCATAGCCCACAGTCCTTTTCCTTATCACAGTTGTTATGACTGTGCTTCCATCCCACGGGACACCTTCTCCAGGATGGGAGCCACTGGCCCAGCAGGAGGCTAAGCCATCTGCGCTTGCCTCTTCTGCAGCCCCTGTGTGGTCTCTGCCTCTGCAGAGCAAGGAGAGAGGTGATCTTGTTGCCTTGTTCTTTGGGTTTTTAAAGATGCCCATTAGTTGATCTTCATTTTTTTTTTTTTTTGTTTTTCTCCGGTACCGGGAACCGAACTCACGACCTTGCGCTTGCCAGGCAGGCGCTTTTGCCACTGAGCTAAATCCCCAGCCCCAATCTTCATTTTTTTTAAGTCAATGTTAATAATTAGAATTTTTGCTTTCATGAGAGCAGTTACTAAAATAGGTGGGAAATCCTGTTCTTCTGATTCCATCAGAGGAGACATCTGCACAATGTGACAAGCAGTAGCCAGATGCTTCAACATGTGCATGTGGAGTCACACACTGCGGTGGGCTTAGGTCTTCATGAGTTACCTCGTTGGCCAAGCATTTTCTCCTCTGGCCTATTTCCTCATCTGGAAAATTTTAGTCTCTCCTCTGCATAGTTTTCAGACACAGATTTTTAAAAAAATTACATGTTCTCAAGTCCAGTGGCCTAGGTTCCCACAGAGCACCCAGGCCAGTGCGGGCTGCCGACCTTGACTGGCATACTTACAAGGCCTGGGCCCTGCTTACGCTCTTGGCTCCCGTCTCAGCTTACACCCCAGTGCACCTTGCTTCCCTCTCTTGCCCTAATATGCTGTGTTGTGTTCGGACAGTGACTGCAGCCTGCTCCTGTCTTGCCTTTTCTCTCTCTCTGTCCTCTGAGAAACCTCATCTCCTCCTTTAGGTTCCAGCCTACATGCTGCTTCCTCTGGAATCCTTCCTTCATTCCCAAAGGAAAAGGAGAAGTGAGTGCGGGAGCAGCAGATGTGAGCCAGGATGTGGGGAGAGGGGCATTCTGGGTAGATGAAGTGCAAGGAAAGGGGGAAGGAGAGAGTTTGGTGTAAGTGAAGTATACAGGGAGCATGGTAAGATGAGTCTGCAGACTTAGAGCGAGTGTGGGCCCGCACAGGTGGCCCCGCACAGGCAGGCAATTGAGGTTCTAAAGTATTAGGTCATTCCCCCTCGGTCTCTCAGTTAATTAGTATAGAGTCAGATTCAAGTACTAGATTCATTTAATTCCAAACCCAAGGATTACTGGAAGAGCTCATGTTTTTTACAAGCCCCCTGAATATCTTCCTTTCCTCAACTAAGGTCTTGCCTTTTCTCTCTCTCACAGCATGGGCCTGCACTAGGGCCCACACTAGCTTTTGTTCTAAATTTGAAAATAAGGTTTGGAGAGGTCTCATCCTGTTCTGTTGCATTCTTTTGGGACCCTGACTGTCCTTGGTGCCAGAGTGTAAACTCCTTGAGAGCAGCTCGTGCCTTCCATTCCACAGTGCTCACTCTTTCCTGAAGATATCAGGAGGAAAGGAAGGAGGGCTGTGTTAATGAGTTGGTTTTGCTCTCAAGCCCAGCCCTGCTAGAAGTGGCTCACACCCCTTCTCATTTCTTCCAGCTCAATTTTTAATGTCCTTCCACCTTATTGGTGTAGGTCTGGTAGACAGAATTTATGGAAGAAGCAAATTTTCATTTTATTGTAGTTTATGTTTATTGTATGTATATATTCTCATTATTTGATGTGCAAAGAGTGTTTCTTAGGCGATATTCTTTAGGGAGATAATATGCAAAGAGATCTTCTATTTCATTTTTACTAACACCACTGCAGTTTGCTAAATCATTACCATCAACCCATACTTTAATTTAATCTACTTTATTGCTTTCTACAGCATTTCCTACGAGTAAGATTACATTCTCCGCATTTTAAAAATAACTGGCTCTAAAACATACAAGTGAAATTAAACAAATGGTTTATTCTCTTCAGCCGTTTTGTGTCTGCCTCCCAAACGTGAGTAATGGAAACTGTTGACCTTAGTTGAGGAAAGGAAGGTATTCAGGGGGCTTGTAAAAAACATGAGCTCTTCCAGTAATCCTTCGCTTTGGAATTAGATGAATCTAGTACTTGAATCTCACTCTATACTAATTAACTGAGAGACAGGGGGAACGACCTAATATTTTAGAACCTGAATTGCCTGCCTGTAAGAAGAAGATAATTATGCCTAGTTTGTATGATGGGTTTAGTATCAGTTTTAAAAAGGGAATTATATGAAGTGCTTGGCAAAGTTTTATCACATAGCAGGTGCCAAAAATTTTGAGCTGTTATTGTTTCTAGGTCAAATGCTACTTCTTGCCGGGTACTTTTACTGGAGTTATTGGATGTTTTGTGCCTCCTTATCCTGTTGCCTAAAATGATAAAACTGACAGCAATCCACCTAATAGGGTGATTGTGTAGACCAAGTGGACCAGTACCCAGGAGGTGCTCAGGAAGGGCCTGGGGTATGGTAAATCTGAAATAAATGTTGTCTTCCACTATTAGTAATATGGTTACCCTTTGTTTTTAGACACCGAGTAAAAGTGGATTTTCAGAGAACTATACATAAAAATTAAGTCTGTGAGTTGCTCACCAAAAAGAACCCTGTCAGACATTATTGATTCTACACTTAATATGAGGTGGCTGCGAGTCAGAAATATTTTCAATTTCTGATTTATCTGAACAATTGCATTTGTCTGGTAATTGTAATATTCTGGAGCCTTCATTATCTGTTAGCTTGGTTGACCCCATTGAAAGGTGGCCAATGACTCAAGTGATAAAAATTACCTTAATTAAACAGAATTGTCTAGACCACATTGAGGGCTAGGACAGAGAATTATGAAAGCCCTTTCATTAACAAAAGCTTCCCCTCATTATACTTCATCAAATGATCCGATAAGGTTTCTCAACTCCCCAGCTGGCCACACCTGCTTACTTCTCCGTGTCTCTGCCTGGTTATCTTTTCCTGCTACCTGTTAAAGAAAAGAGAGATTAACTGGGGAAGGGAACTCACACTCTCATCTCCAGCTCCCGGAACTGTACGATGGTGCGGAGGACAAGGGTGGCTGCACTGAGCTAGTGAGGGTGAAACTGGCTGCTGCGTCAGTGGGGAGCACTCACTCATCTGCCGGAAGTGCTATTTCACAAACAGCTGTGTGAAGCCACCTGCATGTCCATCAGTGATAAGCAGGTACCGAAAATGTGAGATTTGTACACAGTGGAGTAAAGAAGGGGAATTTCAGTTATTTATATGAAAGTGGATGCATCTTCAGACCATAACGTTAAGTGAAATAAATCAGACACAAAAGCTTGAATAGCACATGGTTTCTTTTGTATGAGAAACCCAAAGTATAAATAGTTTAAAGAGCAAAATGAAAGATAAGAAGAAACTGGGAAATAGAACTTTTGCAAGTAGAAAGGTGACCAAAAGGTAGAGGGAGGAGGGGTAGGGGAAGAGGAGAGGGAAGGGAGAGTAAAAAGAATTAAGAGTGTTCTGTCCTGTACCGACTCCCCACAGTGAATGTAATCATTGTACTGCAAACCTGTACTAATAAAAATTAAAATGAAACAGCTTTATGAATCAGAGATACTGCTCAGTGGTAGAAGTACTTGCCTAGCATGTGTGAGACCCTGGAATTGATCCCTAGCACTCTAAAAATAGATAGATAGATAGATAGATAGACAGACAGATAGATACATACACACATACATACATAGGGTTTTATTGAGGTATAATTTCTATATAATAAATCGCATATACTTAAAGTATATAATTTTGATGTTTTAACTTACGTGTACACCTATGAAGCCATTTCCATAACCAAGGTAACGAAACATCCATCACCCCAGAGGTTCCCCCATCATCTCTCCCTGGTAACCCTTCCTCCTATCCTCTACCTCCCCCACCCTCACAACTGATCTCATTTCCCTGACTGCTATTTCTTTTCACTTTCCAGAATTTTATGTCTCAGAATATATATCCTATGTGCTATTATTTTGGGTTGGCTTATTGGACTTCATATAATTATCTTTTGAAGGAATATTTGAACCCACTGCCCACTCCCAAAGCCGTGTACTTGCATCGTTTCTAGTAGCTGAGTTGTGTGCTACATGCAGGGGTCCATGCTTGTGTTTCTTTACACCCTTGCAATAGCCCTCTTCTTCACTGTCACTTCATGGCCAATGAAAGCAGTCCTCAAATCTTACAAGTCTGAGATTCAGGAGCACAGCCCCATTCGACCTCCCCAGGAGCCAGAAGCAACCCAGGCTCCGGTAATCATGGCTGTGGATGCAGAGGAGCTGGGTTCCAGGCCTGACTATAGCACTTAGATGACACTTTGCTGTTCCTTTGCTCCTTATTGTACACAGTGGGGACAGGATAGTGCATATCCTCATTCCGAAGAGATAGAAGTGAAACAAGAACATGCATTTAAGTGGTCAGCCTGGAGAGCTCCTTGAATGTTAGCTGTGTTTATCACTGTGAGTGTACTGTGGCTCCTCCATGCTTGAGTACTGGACAGAAGCAGAAAAGGTCCCCTTGATATTAGAGTGACACTGGGTGTGAGTACCAGCAGATGCTCTTGTGCTAAGACAGATGAGAATGGAAAAAGAGGGGCAGAAAGACACACTGAAGCTCATGTTGCTCTTTTGGCCTAGTGGGTCACCACTAGGTGACCTTGCCTCTACTGGACTCAGTAAATATCAGATGAGTCAGTGATGGAGATGGACGAATGAGCACATATGTCAACTGTAGCACAGTGTGAGTCGGAAAGACCAGAGAGCCCAGACATGCATACAGTGTGTGGAAGGTGGACTTGGAAAGTCATTTTCTATTCATTCTTCTGAGGCCTAGAATCCAAAGGTCCCTGCACTTTCTGCTGTTACTCATCATGGTAGGCACGAGCAGGCAGGTGGGTGAGAACCACCCTCCCCCTGCTGCCTGTCTGTGTGCACAGCACTGGATGCCATGTTAGTTGCCTCCTCACTTCTGGTTGCTGGATCAGCCCTGGGTATGGCTTGTTCGTGGTTTCTGATAACTGGGTTTTTCATGGAACCTCTGCATGGTACACACCTGCAGCCATCGTGCCAGGCCAGTTTGTTTCAGATGGGGCAAGCATCTGCATTTGGCACTGAGACTCAAGAGATATACCGTGCTTGCTGGGTCATGCACCTAACATGACACTGGACATTTTCTTTCTTAACAAAGCCCTAGCGAGGAAGGGGGATCCTCCAAAGTGACACAGAGTGATCGAGAAAGAGCTGCCTCTGGCCTCACAGTACAGGATTGTTCTCTCCCCCTGTGGCAGCCAGCAAAGCCTTTCCTGCACTCGTTGTAGTGCAGATATCAGGAAAGTGTCTGATAACAAAATAACTAATGCTCACTAAGTACTTACCATATGCCACAGGCTGCACTAGGCACTTTGCATGAAATAACGTTGAGCCCTGGCATGGCCCTGTGGAGTAAGCATTACTCCTGTACACATTTTTCAGGTGAGAAAATAGAAGCACAGAGAGGTTAATTAACTTGCCCAAGGCCCTCTCACTAGCAACTGCTGTTTCTAGACAGAAGCCAGAGTTGGGCTCAGGCATCCATGCTTTTACTGTACACTCTGGTGTTTTTCATGAATGTGAACTTCTTTGTGAAAATTGATTAGTTAAATAAAACTAAAATTTTGGAAGTCTTTGTTAGGTCTTTTTCAAATTTTGGAAAACTTGGCTGCCACTTTTAAAATTACACATGACACATAAAGTGAAAGTACAGTGAGTATATAAATAAAATGAACCAGGCACAAATGAGTATCACTTGGTCCCCTTATACATGGAATCTAAATGTCAGACTCATAGAAGCAGAGACCGGCATGGTGTTTACCAGGACTTCCAGTGGAAAAATGGGATTTAGTGGGATGTTGGCCAAAAGATAGAGAATTTCAGTTTGGAGAAAGAAGCTCAAAAGATCTATTATACATAGCAACTGTAGATAATAATGTATTGCATACTTAAAAATTGATAAGTGAGTAGAATTTAAGTACTCTCACCACAAAAATGATCAGTATGTGAGGGACTGTATGTATCTTTGACTTGATTTAGCCATACTACAATGTATACATATTTCAAAATACCATGTTTTACACCATAAGTAGGTATAATTTTTATTTTTCAATTTAAAACAAGCTTTTTAAAATATTTTTTGAGGGGCTGGGGATTTAGCTCAGTGGCACAGCACCTGCCTGGCAAGCCCAAGGTAGTGAGTTCGATTCCTGGTACCAGAAAAAAAAAAAAAAAACTTTTTTGGGGGCAGGGTCTGGCTGTGCAGTCCAGGCTCACCTCATACTCAAGGCAATCCTATTGTCTCAGGCTTCCAAGTGCTGAGATCATAGATAGGCAGGATCACACCCGCTAAAATAAACTTTGACAAATTACAAAAGGTAATGTTCTGGAATTCAATGGTGGTGATGATTACACAACCTTTATTAGTGTACTAAGAAACACTGAATTATACACTTCAAAGGAAGGAATTTCATATGTGAATTAAACTTCCATTAAAAAATGCACACTGTAATGAAATTGTGAGTTTTACCAAGGAAATTCTAACCTGATGATCTGTGCATCTTCCATATTGCTGTGGCTTTGGTGGTGGAAGACTAGAGGGTCCCAGGAAGGAGGGACTGCCATGGTACATGTAGAGAATATGGTACCAGGGATCACAGTACTGTTACAAGAAAGAAGACAGCCAAAGCAGAGTGTGGGTGCTGATGATGCTGGTGGTGGTAGGGTTATGCTGATGCTGATGCTAATGTTCATGCTCATGTTCATGGTAATAGGTTACAGTTATGCTTATTATCATGGTCATGGGTATGTTCATGGTCACAGTCATAGTCATAGTCATGATCATGGTCATGATAGCAGCAGCTCGGTTTCATCAAACCCAGACTGAGTTCCAGGAACAGTTCTACATGCTTTCTCTCTTTTAACTCATTTAAACCTCTTTTATGGGTAAATAACCTAAGAATCAGGGAAGTAAAATCACTTACCCGAAGGCACTCATCAAGGATGTAAGCAGAAGAACTGAGATTTCAAACCACCTATGTAGTTCCAGTGGCCATACTTTGGCACTGCACACTTAACCACTATGCTTTGCAGCCTTTCTGATACAAAGAACAGTTCTTGTATTTGTGGTTTTAGCTCTTGCTCTGTTGGATTACTTACTACAGTATGGTTCTCATTCCCTTTTACATCCCTCCTATCTTTTGAGTCTCACAGGAGCACTGGGAAGTCATAAGATCACCATTTTTAGCCAAACATTACAGTTTAGGAAGCTGGCACTGAGAATGGGTCATTGTCCAATAAGGACCAGATTTCCTGTCTCCCTGCTCTGCCCCAGAGGTGGAATGTGCTATGAACTTTCCGTCAATGTGCTCCAACATTTTGATCAAGTTGGAAGTTGAATTTTCCACCCAAGTACCCTTGTGACGGTGTGTCCGTGGCATGGAACTTTGGAGCCAATCAAACAATGGGTGGTAGAAGATTGTCTTAAGTTTCTGTGAGCCAAGGGGAAAATGTGAAGGCATCACTAGATGAGGAGGACATGGATCTTGGAGCTTTGACTCAGGAGCACCCATGGGTGAGCTTGCTCAAGACATGAGACAGTGTTTAGGGATTGCTAGTGGACAGTGAGACCCCAAAGAAGCAGTGTTTGGCCAATGAACAGTGAGACCCTAGAGAGACTGTCGTAGATTTGGGTATGATTGCAGGTTGGTTTTATTTTGAGTCTGTTGGTTTTGTTTTTTGTTTTCTTCCGGTAGCAGGAATCGAACTCACGACCTTGAGCTTGCCAGGCAGACGCTTTGCCGCTGAGCTAAATCCCCAGCCCCTTATTTTGAGTCTTTAAATCCATTAAAACATTTTTTACAAATTTGTAACTTCTCTAAGTGTTTTTCAAGTATAAGAAGATAGATCACACTATACTGTGGGGCTCTCGTGTTGGCATTTCTGTATCTCAAAGGAGGAAGGTAGGCTTTGGGTAAAACTCACAAGGACACCTGCTTTCAAGTTCCTTGCCCGTTATGTTGTATTTAGCGTTTCCTTTGGCTGTTCCTACTGCCCCTTGTCATGGCAGCAAAGGACCCAGCAAGACTGTGTGAGGTTGCATTACTTCACTTTGAGCTCTCCTGAGTCCTGTGTGGTAGCACAGCTGACATGTATAGTTCAGTCTTCCAGGTAAGGAGACTAAACTTCAGGTAAGCTAAGAAGCTTGTCCAGGGACTGCTGGCAAATTAGTTTCTGTGGACTTGAAGATTCCTCTTCGGATACGAAGTCATTTGTACAAAAGTGACTTGTAATTCTGAAGTATCTACCTGTCTGCCCAGTAGACACTCAAGACCCCTAAGTCCCCAATCAGCAGTGTAGCTCACCTCAGGTCCCCACAGAGGCCAGCTGTGAATTGCTGTGGTTCTGCTTCTCTGTCCTCCCTCTGGGATAGTCCCTGAGACAGGGTCTGCATTGCTCTGTGTGCTTCATGTTAGGTATATGGATTGGGCAATAGAGAAATGTGGAAATTGGCTGAGTTGTTACTTACCGGGGAAAGGGTTGAATAAACATTTTGCTGAAAATAGAGTAGACTCGGGAATTACTGGGTCTTTTTGAAATTCACCTGGACAGGCTGGAGCTTGTCTTGAGAACACTGGAATAATTTTAGGGCCTTGAAAACTTGGATTCTGATCCTGGCTCTGCCCCTTACTAGCCATGTGATCTTAACCAGGTCACATGACCTCTCTGGACATAAGTGTCCCCCTTACACTGTGAGGTTTATAAATCTTGCATTCACATTCATTAAGAGGATTAAAGGAAACCGTCCTTAGGGAGTGGTGAGTGCTGCGCATATATTGGTTATTGCTGATGATGGCCTTCTTTTCTCTTAGCATTTCTCCTCAATTTTCTTTTCTAAAGTGGTGCTGGTTTTTAAAATTTTGCCCCTGAAATTGCAGGACAGCCTTACCTGGAAGCTGGGTAGAAGCACTAAGTCTGAGGCACTCAGCTCAGGCCTGTGGAGTCAGTTCCTCTGGGGAAGGGGGTCTGACCCTCTGCATCTCAGCATACTCTGTAGTGATTCTCAGGCACACTCAAGTTTCAGAACCACTGTGCTAAAGTGACCTCCCTTGGGGCCGCCGACTTCTGTTCCAGATATGAACAGGGAAGGCACAGACTGGAACACTGGGCCTCAAGCTCTTGGCCTTGCCCTGAAATACCAACTTCTGGTATGTCTGAGCTTCCACTGACATACATTTCTAGATCTCCTGCAGAACCCCTTGGACCGTGACAGGCCATAATAATCATTCTGTCTTGTTTATTATTTACCATTCCAATCTCTGCCAACAAATGTTGAAACACTTCTCAAAGCCAGCCAATACCCCAGTTTTGGACAAGCCTCCCTGTCTTTGTAACCCGTGCTCCTGTTTGCTTCCTTGGAATGCCTGTGACCATCCATTCAGTCTCTTCTCCAGATGGCTGGGATGTGGGCCTAATTTCTCCCTGTCTGTGACAGTGTGGTGGCAACATTGTATCTCCAGGATCAACATCTTGACCTGCCTGCCCTTTTGCTGTCAGAGATGACAGGGGGCTCTGGAAGCAGGTGGCCAGAGCCTAGGACAATCTATTAGAGTTAGCGATTCCTGCAAAACCATTTGCTCCAGCCAAGAAATGCCCTACAAATAACTCTCTGTCTCAACAAGCTGGGGTCTGTTATCCACTAATTATTTTTGGATTAGGAAGAGCTAACAGGACTTGGCCTTGGAAGGTCAGAATAATTTGAGAGCTAACTAGATTGCTACCTTCCCTGGGGGGAAAGGGATCTCTGAGACCAAGGTTTCAGCAGCTTTGATTGAAAAGAAGCCGTGTCCTTGTTTTTGTCAGATAAATGTTGATAAAAGACTACATTTATGATTTTCTAAATGTCAACTATTACATCTCACAACAGGACCTCTTGGAGGAGGAGGCTCCTGTGAGAGGAGCCTCTGCATTTTGTGTGTGAAAAGTAGATAGCAGGACGTGGGAGAAGAAGGAAGAGGACTGAGGATGAAGGGCTTGCTCTGATCATGGAGGCAGGAGGTGGTGCGGCTGTGGATGAAGCCGGTGGAACAGGCCAGTCAAGTGGAGCCTAGTGAGCTTGGGTTTGAACTTCCGCTGCCCACCCTCATCCCTCCCCTGAGCTGTGAGACCCTGGGCAAACTGCTTCACTTGTTTGAGCCTCCATTTCTAAACTAAAAATAAGCAGACATCTCTACGGCATTATTATAAAGACTAAGTGAGAAAAATTTTAAGATCATCTATTTTAACAAAGTGCCTTTGGTGTGTAGGAAAGTCTCAGCAAATGTTAGCTGTAATTATTTCTGTGGAAGCAGTGGCGGTGAGTTAATGTGGTGGCTGCGGCTAAGAGTAGAGTCTAGGACTCTGCCTACGTTTCTGTTTCAAGTCAGTGGTTAATGGAATAGTTTTTCATTATTGAGAGGAGTAAAATGGAAGAAAATCTCAGAACCAGAAAGTTTTAAAGAGAAGCAATGTAGATGTGGTAGGAAAACATCAAGGCTTTGACTGTATTTCTGAAAATCTCTCTCTCTCTCTCTCTCTCTCTCTCTCTCTCTCTCTCTCTCTCTCTCTCTCTCTCTCTCTCACACACACACACACACACACAACACACACACACACACACACACACACACACACACACACTGCTTCTCTGATGGTGGCACCAGGTGAGAGAGGTGTGAGGATAGTCCCATGACAGTTCTCAGTACCTTTTCTTTGGGTCTCTATGAAGCACTCTTCAGTTAGCTGTGAACCAAATTGTAGGCTTGACTTATTTGGTCTTGTGTTGTTTTCCTCCATAGCTCCATTTGAAAACATATTCACTGCCTTCTCTTGTGGATCATCCATATCAAGACACTGTGATAGAATGATGGCTCATGATGAAAATCCCCAATTGCAAGATGGATTATCAGGGAGACATGGCTGGTGCAGCTCTCAGAAAGGCTCTGAAACAGCGCCCCGCTGCACAGGCTGCAGCTCGCTGCACTGGAGAGGGCTTCTCTCTTCTTCCACAATGTCTGCACATCCCTCTGTGTCTCCTTTCTTCCTGTGATCCTGTCAGTGCTGAGAAACGAGCCAGGATCAGCTAAGATGTTTACAGCTTCTAACTTCAGGACGTAAAATAGCCTGAAATGCAAGGAATATTAGCTATTTTTCCAAACAGGTCCAGTTACCACCCTGCCCCCCTGTAGGAAAAAGCCAGAGAGACTTCCTAAGACTTCCTACCCTCTTTTTTGGCCTTAGCTCACAACTGGGGAGAAACACATACATGTAAGTACATAAAGTTGCAAAGTCTTCTCCTAGCAATGTCAGAGGACAGGAGAACAAACCACTGAAGGCAGAAGAATTTTACTTAGGGTCCTGGGAAATGTAATTTGGAAAACACTGACTCCAAAAGCTCTGAATGAATGCTCTCAAGAAGTTTAGGTCGGGGCTGGGGATTGAGCTCAGCAGCACAGTGCCTGCCTGGCAAGCGCAAGGTCATGAGTTTGATTCCCGGTACCGGAAAAAAAAAAGAAGTTTAGATCATACGGGCTTTTTAAAGGAAGGAGAACTAGAATACGTGGGAAATACAAGTTACCAAAAAGTAAGATGACTGGTACATACAATTTATTCCTCATAACAAGCTGTACATCACTATAGGATACATGATTGATTGCCCGTACTGTAGTACTGTCTCTAGGTAAGAAAGTTCCTTGGTGACAGTTGCAACTAGATGTAACATTCATTACCAGATGTTGGTTTTTAGAGATGACCAGTTCAAGGATTCCCATTTCCAGGGAGCAGCTGCAGAGGTGTGTAAGTTCCTGTCCCCTGATAGCTTCCCGACTCCATTTTCAGTGTTCTTTCAATTCATTTTTGAACTTTTTTATTCTAGATTTCACATTTGTACCCTTTCCAAGATCATGTAAATTGCTGTGTAGAGTATGATGCTTTACAGTAAAATACTGTACTTTTTACACTGTCTTGTTGCAAAGAGGGTATAAGGGATTTACAGGTGTGGTTGCATTATAGGGAATACAGGTAGATAACAGAAACAAGGAAATTGGTGATAGATAATATCATGCAGATTCTGGGTTTTTTGTTTGTTTTATTTTGTTTTTATTTATTTGTGTTTTGGCTTGGGCTATGATTTGCTTTTGAGCTTCCTAGTGTCAAAGGAAAAAAGACCAGCACAACCATTTCAAGATGAAGAGTAGCTATAAAAATAAAGTCAGTCTCAGGACTCACAGAGGTGTGTCCCTCATTTAAAGTCTAAAGTATGTGCATATTTAAAATGCTATGTGCAATATGATGTTTTGATATTATCCTGAAAGTAGAAAGCTTACATCCTAGGGTCTTTTAAACCCCACCTTTTGGGGGATGACAGTAGCCATCAAAATTTGGCATTTGGATCCAAAATGGAAATCAGTCAACCTTGAATTCATCTTCTAGGAATTTTCAATACCTCCCTAATTGACTGTATTATTCATTAAAGAACATATATTATTCCTTAAGTAATTGGAATAGAACAGGTAATTTTCCAGCAAAGCATTCTAATGCTCTGGCATGCCTTCATTTGGAATAGAGCACAACTTTGCTAATTATAAAATCTGTGAAGTTGGGTACTGGAAGAAAAATGTTTTGCACACTTTACAAATAAGCCTGTGTAGGTAGGTGCTGACTCATGTGTTTCAGGTTTCAGCTCATTTGGGTATTCATAAGGGTCCCTCTTTGCTGATTATGTCAGCACAAGCTCTTTATTGAATTATGGATTGGGTATTTAATCAAGGCCTGTGCCTTATTATTAGCCATGTAACATTCCATTGTTTCAGTGGGAAATGGGAAGTGTAAAACCCAATTCACATGAAAATCCGTTGGCCCACTAATAAATAATGTTTTACAGGGCACTCTTCTTTTATATCCCTATAATCCTTATCTGCAGAGCAGTGGGAAATAAATACGGGGACCTCACGCTGGTCGGTTGGGGATGACAGTTCTGTCCAAGAGATGGCCTTGTGTGAGTTCATCTCCTCCATGTTAATTCTAGGCTTGAGAATCGGGGCTGTTTCTGGCATGCTCTGGACAGAGTCAAAATTCAATGTAATTACTTAGTGAGGAGATTTGATTTGGTGTAGTGAGTCTGATCACATGACTGGACCTTAAACTTATGTGCAACACTTAAAAATGCCTTTATCTGGTCCTAAGCCACATAGCCTCAGATTCACCTGTTCCAGAATGGCCTTGGTATTTTATAAAGTGCCAGGGTGATACTGACAGGCCCTGAGACTAAGTAAGGGCCACTGATCTCTGCTCAGAAGAAAACAGTGCATTGGCAGGGAATCAGTGTCTGTGAGCTGTGGGTCCCAAGTGCACAGGAGGGTTCTTGTGGACGAACGTCTTTCATACTTCTCTGTCTGAAACCAGAGTCAGAGGGTTTGTGAAGGCATTTGTGATGCAGGTGACAGTTCTCAGTGTGGAATCCGTGAAATACAGGTGACCAGGTACTTCCCAGCTGTAAGACTCTGGAAAATCTATCTTTCTGGAAAACAGACAGAAACCTATTACAAGTTCAGAATGCTTTACTTGGGCGATGGCATTATGAGTTCAGTGCATTTGTACCACCTCTAGATCTGGTAATGTTTCTGAACATATGTGCTACAAAGGCCATGACAATTTTTATTTCTCAAAGCTGTTTGAACATTTAAATATTATGTTGTGAAGGACCTTTTATGTGAGAAGCTGTCTATAAAAGTTTGTTCCCATTCAGTCTTTGCCCCCCAGGGTTCCTCCCTCAAGTCTTTCTTGCTCTATCTCCTTTTCATGTAGCCCTTGACATTCTTGCATTCTCTCTGAGACTGTGTCCTCTAAATATCCCTTCTCTGTCCCCAGTATCCAAGTAATAAGCCCCTCCATCATGGCAGTCTAACAATTCTGGCCTCCAGTGTGCTGCCACCACTGCTAACTTGTTACTGGTCTTCAAGGCTCCAGACTTCTGTTCTCCAGATGCTGCTGTGGTCTCCAGAGGGAACACTCTGAAATGAAGCAATGAGTAGCATGGTAAGGACAGAGAATCTCCAGGGTGCTGCGTGGTCACAAAGAACATGCCTCACGTAGGCTTAAAGGCATACACTGAAGGCACCCTAAGAGAAATGCCCTTGGTGGAGTTCTGAAGGGGTACTGGGAGTTAGCCTAGGAGTGAGAAAGAGCTTAGTGGTTCCAAGGAGATGAGTATGGTGGGGTATAAATCCAGGACCATTTGAAGAAGAACAAGGATCTTGCCAAGGCTGTGACCTCTGTGACCCATCTCTGTGTGTTTGGTACCAGGATGGTCTATGGTTTATGTGTCCAGATGTATTTGGTGAGTTATGCACTTTTATGGTCAGATGGAAAGAGAATGAGCAATTGAGTGGGAAGAAGAAGCCATTCCTCTGTGAGTGGTGTTTAAATGGAAGTACAGAAGCATGGGTGGGATATTGGTGAGCACAGGTGTGTGTATGTGTGTGTGTGTGTGGTGCTTCACTGTGGCACCTGGCACTGGAAGCCCATCACCAGTCCACTCCATATCTAGGAGTATGTAATCCAGGTATGCTCTGAAAAGTGTATGGAGGATTTTAAAATAGGTGACATTTCTGATGCTGGTGGGAGAAATAGACATGTCCTCCCCAAGCCAATGTCACTCATGTTTGATGGCTTTACCTTCTTCATTGTGAAATATGCCAGGACAAGCACTGGCCGGAGCAAGCATTCGGAGCTCTTTCCTGGGAGAAGCCACAGAGGGATGTTTAGCAGAGAGACGGGTGGGCTGGAGTGAGCACGATCCCATAGGCATTTGAAAATGCTGGTCCACTGCCCTGGGAGAATGAGGCAGATGAGTGCAAGAATAGGGCAGTAAAGCTAGAATGTTTTGCCCCCACATCTAATAGAAAAATGTATTTCTACAAAATGTTACAAGTTTCTACTTGAACTAGATGATGGAAATTGACCCTGGCTTGAGGCACCTGTGATGTACAAAGGGATTTGGAAGGGCCAAACTTCCCTAGTACCAGGCTCCTCCCACTGACCTAGTGGGGTTTCCAGCACTTTCTCTACTTCTGGTTACATAATATACTCTTGTTGATTTCTTCAAGAAGGGTAAGACAAAGTGGAGAGCTGTGGTTTTACAGCTCACATGTTCTTAGGAAAATTGATCCACTCTTAGATAGATCCCCTCCTCACCAGTGGTCTGGGCTAATGATATCTCCCACATTCCTTGCACACCTTGAGCTGAAGGGCACCTTCTCTAGGAAACTTTCATTATTCTGCTTCTCCTCACCCATATCTCCACTCTGCCAGCCCACTGGTGACTGTTTCTTGTCTTCCTAATTGTGGCCGTAATGTGAGAGGACTGCATGTTTCCCCTGGAAGCTTGGAGTCCTCTGAGGAAAGATTCCTTATGTATTTTCCTATATAGGGAAGGGCTCTATGTAATAGGTTTATTGTTCCAGGTAAGCTACAGTATGGCTCACCAGTTACTAGGAGCAGCTGCGGTTTGGGGTCACAGTTAGGGTTCCTGCCTCCAGCTGCCTAGTGGGCATCTCTACTAGGACATACCATGGGCAAAAGACAGACATGCCAGGAATGACCTCACCCACCCTCCTACCCCTTTCAGATCTCCACCCTCTTTCTGAGTGTCGTATCCCAGCTGACAGTGATATGCATTCTCAGCCCATGACCCTTGGGAACTGCTGATCTTTCCTTGTCTCATTACACAGTATTAGTCCCCTGGCTCCAGCTCCTGTGTGTGTCTATATATGTTCCACACTCCCTCTCTTCAAGTTTTTGCCAACTTTAACTGCCTTTACTTCTCTTAGGATCTAAACCTCTCCCCACCTTGCAGTGCAGGCTCCGCCTACCATCTGGATGACCTTTCTAAGGCCAAATGTGCTCTTGTCACCCTTCTGCTGAGAACGCGCAGCAGCTCCCCATCGCCAGCAGGTGCGTGGGGGCCGGGCCCACTGCAGCTCCTCCAGAATTGATACCTTGAGTGAGGTCCAGGAGAACTTGCTTTCACCACAGAAGCATTCCAGACGCATGCCGCGCAGGGTGGCAGCACGAGCCCCTGTACCTACGGAGCACTTGGCTTGTGGTTAATGTGAACAAAGAACCAAATGCCCTCATTTTATTTGATTTTAAGTAAGTTACATTTACATAGCTGTGTGTACTAGTGTCTTCTATATGGAGCAGCACAGTTCTGGACTTTGAATGTATTATGCTGTTGTCCTCTAACCCTGTACCTGGGCTCAGGTTTTTCTCTCTGTAATGACCATCTCTGTATTTTCTACTGCCAGCTCCTAAACACCCCTGCTGGGTAGAGGAGAATTAGCACAGCCCCCACTTTCCTAGAACATCTTAGAGTCTGAGTTCCATGTACCACAGCCCTTGGCTCCTCCACTGGGACTCAGGGCACATTTTACAGCCACATTTTGCTGCCTCTTGGTGCTGGGCTTTTACTTCCAGCACCCCCATTACAGAGGGAGGTTCTCTGGAGCAGGGGCTGAATCTCTCCTTTAGGTTCTATAAGCACGTAGTGCAGTGCCCATCTGCTGTGCACCCAGCAGGAGCCCTTGTGACCCAGGGTAAGGTGGGTGGACCTTCCAGAGCTCCAACCCTTTCCTGCTGCTCACTAGTTCTCCAGCTGTGGCCACATTGAGTGTCTTGATCCTTGGCTGCCACCTGTATGGGGACACTCATTCCTTTCTTGATCAGGTTGTGAGATTCCTTCCTACACCTGCAGCACCTGTGACATAGTAAGCTCAGCATTGATAGCTGCTATTGTGAGACATTTTGTACATATTTGAGTGTCTGTTACTATAATTCTTCAAGTACGTGCATGCTCATCAGTGTGTTAGGAACTAGATTCCAATATGACACTTGCTTTTTACAACATCCCCAATAAGGAGGTATGGCTCTCCATTTGATAGCTGGTGCTATCCTGTAAAGCCAGCACGTGGCTTAGCCAGGATGCAAACCCGTCCCAGCCTTCCTCACTCACACACACTTTCATATGCGTTTGCACACAATTTCAGGTAGCAGATCACCAGGGGAAATAATTTTATGCACCCAGCAAGATTCAGCCAAAATTCAACCAGCAAAGTCAGTTGATTTGGAAGGCTGCATATTGAGTTCCTTGTGCAGTATTTACATTCTCTGTTGGCAGTTTTTATGTAAGGAAATAGGGAAGCATTTAATCTATTTCCTCATTTAGGTTGTGTAATATATCGTCATGGGCATTTTTGAGAGAAGTGTTCAAAGACAGTGTTGTGAAATGCATTGACCAGCTCCTTCTCAGAGGTCCCATTGATTATCAGGTCTGTGTCAAGGTTGTGAGGATCCTGTCCCTGATGGACTTGAGCTTCAGTTTTTGAAAGACCTCATAGACCGTCAAGTCATGGGCATCGCTTTCCTTGTCTGTACAGTAGCCCTGCTGGTACCTGAATATAGACTTTTTTTTGACACTGCTGGTTTCCTTCTGCTAAAGCTATATTTTTCTTCGGAGTATCACTTTCCGTCCTTGTCACTTTCATTGTCTGTTACCTGCAGTGCACTGGCTTATCAGTTCTGGAAAGACTGGTCACAGAGGTAGGGCTGGGCATCTGACATTTGAATAGGTGACAAAGATGATGATGGATGCCCCCATAACAATGATATCTGTTTGCTATGGTGAGTAGCATTTGCCCCTCATTTAGGAGCCTGATTTATAATAATTTTTGAAATCCTCACTACAAGTATTCATTAAATACTAATAGTCCCACATTCTAGTTGAGGAAACAGACACAGAGAGACTAACTCTCCCAAGGTCACGTAGCTAGTAAGTGCTAGAGCCAGGATTTAGATCCAGATGGCCCAGCTTCAAATCTTTGCTTATAACCATAGTCATATTCTGTTCTTCAGTTTCACATGGGCAATTGCAATGTGAGGTAGGATGGGATAAGCAAGATGGCCGCTTCCCCAACTACTCCACCAATCTCAAAAATTACCCAAAAAACTTTTTAACAAATATGTTTGGAGTCTATCACCCCAGACTTTATGTGTTTGAGTCCCTATGAGAGCACCCCCAGTTGGTACACTTCCTAGAAATGTCTGTAAGTCTGGGCACCACTTAGGTGAGAAAAGAATGATTGCTATGACGAGCAGTTGGAGTGTGAGAAAGGTTCATTCTTCCAAAGGAGAGTGAGGCAAGGGGAGAGAAGGTGCTCAGAGGAGTTGAATTTGAACTGGGTATTAAAAGATAAGCAATAGCTAGCCACGCTGAGGGTAAGGCCAACTTTGTTTCTTCTACAGGAACAAATCACACTCATGTGTGGAAAGTTCTGTGTGCTGAGGAGAGAGAGAAGACAATTCAGGGAAAGTGGGTGTAGGGAGCTAGATGACATATTTTACCATTTGGACCAGAGTTAGTATAAAAGACTCTTTCCTAGATAGAATTGCTTCAAAAAATCTTTACCTACAGATCCACAAATCTTGAAATCTCTCCATCACATCTCTGCTTTGAATCTTGAATGCTGTCCGTCAGAGGTTTGATTTTTGGATGAAGCTTTTGCCCCCAGCTAAAGATCAAAATGTCCTGGATTGCTGACACATGAAAACATTAAACATGAACACTTAATGTGATTAGTGCAGCTACTTCAACCTTTAGAGTGTGCACCCCTAGAGACACATGGTAGGGCTGAAAGGGGGGTGGGGGGCTGTGATGTGAAAAGTGTTGCTATTAGCCGAGATAGGATCTGGATTAAAACTGGTTGAGAAAACTGAGTTATAAAGTCTCTGGTTAGGGAAAGAAGGCAAAGACACACAGATTTCTGATTCCCTGTGCTTTGCTGTGTCACCTAGGTCTGACCTTATCATATCCGGATGAGGTTTGCAAACAGTTATTCTGAAAGTCTGTAAAGACCAGGAGTGAAGCTCCACAGCTAGACAGGAGGATCAGCGCTTCCACCTCGGCTGAACAGTGCACATTAAAGAAGGGTTCTTAAGGGGTAGCTGTTTCATACCTGTAACCCCCAGTTTTTTGTTTCTTTTTTTTTTTTAAACCACTACAACAAACATAAGAAAGAAAGACGAGTTCTAAATACAGTACCAGAAACAGACTGGGGAAATTGGTGTGCTTTTATAATCCTCTGGTTGACAGGTTATTTTCATAAGGCCCTGTGCCCGCTGTCTGTCCCAATGCTTCCTTTTTAAATAGGACTTTTCTTATGACTTACAAAAGAGTTATTATAAACTTATAGGAGACCAAAACTTCATACTGTCCCCTACAAAGAGAACAAAGAAAAGAAAGTTCTATTTAACAGCCAGTTGTCTCAAGTGTACAAAAATGTTTCAAATATATGTTTTGGGGATTTTCCTCCCACCCACCCACCCCCCATTGCTAGTTTTCAAACCAGGTAGGATTGAAGATTCAAGGTGATATATTTCATGGTTTCATTAATAAAAACCCAAGAGGGAAATTGCTTCATAGTGAATATAGCCACGTTTCATTAAATGCAGCTACAGGCTCAAGAATGAACCAGAAATGGAGACTAGATCTGCCATTTGAATCAGGGACAAACACACAATTTACATGATACAAACTCTCACAGGGTCGTGTTAAGAATGCATCAAGCCTGGAAT
This sequence comes from Chinchilla lanigera, assembly GCF_000276665.1. Taxonomy (NCBI): domain Eukaryota; kingdom Metazoa; phylum Chordata; class Mammalia; order Rodentia; family Chinchillidae; genus Chinchilla; species Chinchilla lanigera. The sequence continues at coordinate 2,555,366 of NW_004955464.1, forward strand.
GAAAATTAAATTGACTTCTCACCTATTATTGTCCCTCCCTGAGCACCACTCCTCTAGAAGTCATTAATGGCTTCAGGTACAAAGGATGGGATGTAGCCCTTTGGGGTTTCCCGTCTCAGAGATATTTAGCAGACTCTTGCTTCCGGCGTTGATTCACCATTCACCTCTGCTGCCTGCGCCAGAATCCCCTTTCAGTAAAAGCAGCACTGGGCTCTCTGAACACCGCAGCCTGCCCCAGCGCCCCACCCAGACCCCAGGTGCCCGAGGGCTGCATGCAGCCTGCGCATTGATTTTCCAGATTGCTCAGTGAGGTTCAGGTCTGCTTGGAATCTGAGGATGATACGGTGAATTTCTCCAAGCAGCAGGTTCTCATAGATGCCCTTTGGGCATTACGTAAATTTCATTTCCCCTTTATTGAAAGCAACATGAGTCCATCACTTCTAGTTAAAATAAAACATTTAAAATAGCATTTTTAATTAATTAAGTTTATTGGTACATTTTAGGTATACATAATGATCACATTCATCATAGGGAATTTGTATGTGTACATTATATAACTTGAGTCTTCTTTTTTCCCATTCCCCTATCTTCCTTTCAACCCCTCTTTCCTTCCTAATGATGAGAAAAGAAGGAAAAAATGGAAATAAAACAGATAGTCTAATGAATGAGCACGTAACAGACCCTCAGAATGTGCCCCTGTGTCATGACATAACATGACCAGCGCCCAGATTTTGCCTGAACTCTTTGCCAGTCATTTCCTCCTACAACAGAAACTGTCCTGCTCTTTTTTCCTTATTTCTAGTCTTTCCCTATTATTTATAATACTCATTTTTGGGTCAGGAATATAGCTCAGTGACACAGCGCCTGCCTGGCATGTGCAAGGTCATGAGTTCGACTCCTCGTACCAAAAAATAAAAGCACTTATAATACTCATTTTTTTTGCTTTTGTTCAGTTGTATCCATGAATAAATAAATCCATAATCACTTTCCTTTTGCCAGATGTGGGATTTCCTGTAATGCAAGCACAGTGTGGATTCTGTTGGGCTGCTTTTTCTGCATGACTTTGTGTCTTAATGAGTCATCCATCTGCATATATTTGTAGTTCCTCTATTTTTATTGATAGGTAGTGACCATGATATGAATATGTCACACTTTTAGAAGAATTCATTCTGTCACATCTGGGTTGGGAGCTTTATGCTATGGCTTTTTCCCCAATACTTACTTTGGTGCTCATAAGCTCGCCATTAAGGAGTATGAGACTGCTGGGTCAGGGAGTAGGTATATGCTGAATTCTAAAGAGGCAGTGAATATTTTCAGCCTTGCTATACATTACCAGTTTCTTCACAGTGAGGGTGCCCAGTTTATTAGGTCTCTGTTTTTACTAACACCTGATACCATGGGGATTTTATGTTCTTTTCACCCGTATTTATTCCCATAGTACCCTTATAAGGCAAATAGTTATAACCCTGTTTTGTAGGTGAGAATATATTCCCAAGTTTTTAAACACATAAAACTTGAATCACAAAATAACTGAGTCCATAACTGAGTGGTCAAGCAATTTCTAATACCTCAAGTTTACTTCAGTTGGCCCAAAGAATTGTCTGACTCATCTTTGATGTCATGATAGGAAAATAAACCGTAGAAAGCAAAGTGGAAAAAAATAGAATAAAAGTAGAGATAATTATAGCCCCCTACCTGTCTTTTATGGTATGTTGGTTTTGCCCAGTCCTAGACTGAGCACTTTCTGTAATTTGCTCATTTGCTGGCTGAGTGCTTTAGAGCTCTTGACTGATTGGAGGGAGAAGGTGGAGGCTGCTTTGGTCTGCAGAGACCTGAAAGCTATCTTTATTGCCTTCGGGCCTGGATGTCTACTGTTCAGTTCTACATGGACACTGTAGATATAGGTGAGGTAAGTCAGACTAATGAAAGACAGATTAACATGGAAAAAATAAACAGGCTGATTAACATGTTCATTATGCCTATACATCGAAGGACTCAGGGAGGAGCAGCCTAAAGAAGCACTTAGAATTGGGCTTATAGAGCATCTTAGCAAAAATAAATAAATTAATTAATTAATTAAGAATAGTAACAAGGAAAAGGTGTTTGATTTTCTAGAGCAGCACATTGCACAAGGTAAACATTAAGGTGAAGTAATGAGAAAAAAGAGACTATTCCTGAGAGCTTTCTTAGAGTTGATGATGTCTGCAGTTGTCCCCAGTGACTGACTCCTGTCCTTCCTGGAAGACAGAAGGAGAGGCCCACCCTGACAAGTTTATGTCTTACTCTCGAGAAAATACTGTATTTCTCAGTTGTTTTCAGCTCAAAGTAACCCATATATCAGAGTGGCATATTTTAGGGTAGCATATTCTGCTACCTTCAATGTAAAATGTTCACATCGGAAAGATAAACCGCCTTTCTTGTCCTGCCCCATGACCTTGTTACTTGGACATATTTTCCCCTAGAGATTTCCTATGTTCTCCAGCTTAACTTCCTTATAAATCTTTGCACATAAACAGTACTCAAACTTTCTTAGACCTTTAGTACCGAGTGCCTCCCCATGTTAGTGAAAGAAATCAGTCAAATAGTCCTACTAATAATATAGCTTTTGTAGATCTCATATCAAGAAAAGGGTGTAATATTCTAAAGCCAGATTCAGATTACAGTGGAGGGATCTGTTTAGTATGTAAGGACGTTCTTCTGTAACATTGGTCAATCCTGCGACTACAGTGTCAGACCTCCAAAGGGGAGGTGAGAAAACTCCTGCCTTAGCATGCATCCTCTTGTTTGACTCTTTTAGCAATCTGATGAAGTAGAAGCCATCATTACCACATTATAGATAGAAAACATTGCCTCTGAAAGAGTAAGTAACTTTACCAGATCACACAGCTAGAATATAACAAAGTCTGCTTTTGAATCCAAATGCGTCGACATTGGTCTTAACTGTTGTGCCACGCACAGCAGGTGAAAAACTCAAGCAGGGAAATCTAGCCTATCTAGCATATTAACCTGGACACTGGCTTTCCTGAAAATGCAGCTTTAGTGTAGCTGCCGTTCTGATGGGTTTTGAATGGAGTGTCAGTGCTTGCTACTCTCTGTTTTGCATAATAGCATATATAAGAATTTTTTTACAGAGAGCACACAGCTGAATCTTCTTGAGTGTATACAGGCAGGCTGCTGTCTTTCTGAAAAGTGTTTGAGTTGGCCCTTTGTAGTACTATTTGGTGGACCCTGTTTTTTTGAGCAGATATACTTTGCAAATGCTTAATATTTTCTTAGTGCTCACCAAGGAGCTAACTGCTTAGTTGTAATTTGGATGTAGTTTTTTTTTTGTAGTAATATAACCCATGTTACTTGAAATGGCTTGAATTCGAAAACTCCTGAGTAAATGCTTTGACATAATCAGAATTATATGGTGAGGAATTAACCTACTTTGCAAGATGGCTCCCCCAGAGTTCCTTGGCTAATAGTATGTTAACCAACAGAGAAATCTTCCTGCTAATAACACGGATCAGGGAAGATTGGAAGCTGTAGTTTGTCAGGTAATCAACATTTTTTGAATTCTAAAATTTAAAAAAATCATGCCTACCTTTAAATTTTATTTCAACTGAAAGTATAATAAACATGTATCAAATTATGGATCTTTTGATCCAGATGTCAAGTTAGTATAAGACCTTTCTTGACATTAGAATAGGTTTATTAATTGGAATGTTGTGCCCTTTTTCCAATGACATCCACACCCATAGGACATATCTTCCATGATTACTTGTGTCTGCTTTTCTAGAGTGGAAATTTTAGAACACTTGGGAAATAATCACAATGTGGAATCTTACTGGGTCTGTGTGTTTTTTCACTTAATTTTTCTGGATAGTACTTTCTTTTAACAACTTGGCCGTTTGGATTACTTTTAAATATCAAAGTTCATTTTCATAGAAATAACTTGCCTTCTTGCTAAACTTATGTTTCACTGACTCATGACATATGAATAATCATGTATTGCTATACAAAGTATGACTGTCATGTGCAGGTTTTGGATCAAATGTAGGGGTTTCTTGGTGAGCATCTAACATCTATTTCTGAATTGAGCAAAAAACAAGCAGTGTATTTGGCATTTGGCTTCAGATCTGGGCTAGCCTCAGGCAGTGTGAAAGGTGGGCAGTGGTCAGCCCTAGCAGATGTGCTCCTCCTCCTCACCTACAGAATCATTTAGAGGACTTGAAGTAAAGTAAGACACTGACCTAAAGTGACCAGCATAACAAAAATAATGAGCACATAATTTAATCTTTAAAAATTGTAACTCAAGTCTTTGCCAAAAGATTGCCGATATAATCAGTATATCTATAATCAATATAATCCATATATCATCGGTTTATATGTCTAGTTTTTCCAGTAGGTTATGAGCCCTCTAGGCTCATAAAGGGATAAAGGGCATGCAATTGTTTGGTTCTCTATCCTCTATTGCTTAGCACCTTAGTAGGTCTTCTAAATATGAGTTCAAATTCACCGTAGTCAAACAATAATGGGACTGTGAGAGGGGCTGGGAAATCCTGGCCTAGAGACCTGCGTCTTGGGTACCCAGAGAAGATGTGAAGAGAGGGTGTGTGGAGAGGCTGGGGTACCCAGTCTGGAATACCAGTACAGATACTAAGTCTTAAAAGCCAGTGAGGCCAATCAGTGGGGACTGGGTGGCCAGAAGTTCTAAGTCAGGTAACTCTCAAGTTCTCTCCTTAGGGATTTCCTTTCCTTTTGCTTCCTTCTTTGTCACCACTAGCTGAGATCCATTTACCAAACTTTTCTTATTCAGCCTTTTGCTACCAGGCAAAAGGATATAGGCAGAGGAAAAAACACATTCCTAACCCCGAGGATTTCTTAGTGTAATGGCAGAAATTGGGTTGTATTCCACAAGAAACCAAAAGACTCTATCCAGAACAAAACAGAGTTTAATTTGAGGCTAGCCACCCTTCATCCCTGACTTGCAAGTCAGGGAAGTGGGCAGCTACAGGCGCTGATTCAGATTTTAAATAGGTTTTGGGTTTCCATGGTTACAAATTTGGATGTTACATTCGCTGACCCCGGTGGCCATAAGGGTTTTTCTACTCCTGTGGGACCCCCAGTCAGTTGCAGGTCACATGTCTAACCATGATAGATGCTTCCCCCATTATGTTCCTTTTGTTTCTCTTTTACAACCTGTACATTCCTTTAAGGTTACAATGTTTACCTACGGCCAGGAGAAGGGATGAAACTACCCAGGCAGGGTCACAGATAGTTACCTAGGCTTGGGCGCCCCTTATCTCGGGGAGACATACCGTGGCAGAGTTTAACTAGGGGATTAGCTCTTCAATGTCCCGGGAGGCTTTCTAAGATACATTTTAGGCCTTTACTAAAACTATTTTATCTAAAATAATATGCTAAGATTCACTCTCCCCTACATTAGGGCAGTGACCATGTTTTACTCTTTTTCAGATGGAAAGCTAGGAAAAGGCAAATTTAACACATACTTAATTTGGAATTCCCATGAAATTCCACACTTCCAAATAGAAAATCAAGACCTCCTCAGTCCCTGGCATGGAATGAAGTAATTATAGTTCCTCAGCCTTCATGGAAAAATAATACTGTCTCTCATTGCAGTTAAATTTGATGATAAGAATCAAGTTCTCTTTGTCTAAACTGTATCTAAATAATAAAATATTGTTTGGGTCCTATGCCAAATATCAAAAGAAAAGAAATGAGCTGGCCTTTATGAAATGTCAAGAGAAAGGCTATTTTTGCTTTAGCTTCTCTTAATTTGAGAAGCTCCTTCATGCTAATCAGAGTGTATTTTCCTTTTGTCTCTGGCAATTTGACTGTCATAACCTCAGGCTGTGTCTCCTTTTAGCCACTCTCAGGGTTTGATATTCACACTGATTTGGGGGTAAGAACATGGCCTAAGGAGTTGTGGTACCTCTGGTCACTCTACCTATGATGTACACATCTGCATTTCTCATGCTTGGGCTCTTTGTGATGGACTAGACGTGGGACTACTCATCAGTGGCAGTAGTTGGACCAGGCACCCAGGGTTTCACTGTAGCCCTGAAGGTTCCACTGATACCCTCACCGGCCCTGGCTGATAGCATACAAATCCAGCTGTTACCTCTTGCTTTGCTCTACGCGATTTCCCCAAATCGTTGCTCCTCCTGGACTTCAACTTCCTCATCAGTAGGAAGGGACACATGAAGTCTTATTTTTTGAATTGTTTTGAGAGTAAATGAGCAAACATAGGTAAAGTACCTGTTTTCTGGGTTGAATGAGTTCATATGTTGAACTCCTAACTGCATGCCTCAGAATGTGGCCTTATTTGAAACTAGAATCATTGCAAATGTAATCAGTAAAGAAGAGATCATTCGGGCCAGCTCTGCCAGCTCCTTGACCTGGGACTTCCAGCCTCCAGAACTGAGAGACGCAAGTAAACCCCTTTGGTATCAATGCACCCAGTGTATGGCATTTGTTACAACAACTCTAGCACAGGAATGCACACCTGTCCTTTAGTTTTGTTTCCTTATCTTTCCTTTGCCGGGAACTTTCTCATCTTACCTTCCTTCCTATATATTCAGATTGTTGTACTGCAGGACCCCTCTGCGGGGACATAGATGTGCTGCGCAGCATATCCAGGTTCGGATCTTCCAGAGGGCACAGGAAACTTGTCTCCCCTTCTGTGACAAGCGCCATGCTTGGAGTCCTGTGGGTGGTGCCTGCAGTAATCTTCCCTACACACTTCCTGTGGTGGAAGGTTTGATAGGAGGAGCTACCTCGTGAGGCCAGCCTAAAAAGGCACAGCAGGTATGACATGTCACGTGCCTGTCATTTTGAAACAGCATTTTTTCAGCCTAGGCTTAGGAAGTGAAGGGCTCTATTTTTCTTGGCCTCCTGTTTCTCCTGGGCAGGGAACATGTTTGCAGGTGGGGAGGAAATAGCAGGAGAGATGCTTCCCCAGAAACCTCTGGAGTGATTAGCATTGTGTTGTTTGAGCTCCAGCCACACTCCTAGTCACTCATACTAATTGTGTGATTTGAAGTTTAAAAGTGAGCTCCTTCAGGGTTTGTGGAAAAGCCTGTGTCCCAGTGCCTCGCTGGCCTTTCCTAGAAATTGTCCCTGTTGGTACAGCTTTGCTTCCTACTGATGTTGCATAGAAAAACCTCTTCCTGGCAGGACAGTGGACTTGGGGTCCTGGATGGACAGGACTCTCTCCTGTCAGCTGCGGGGTCCAACAGCATTGTACCCACAGGCTCACAGGAGAGTTTTCCATCTATAATGCAAAAAAAATGTCTTTCTATCAAGCCCTATTGAACCCTTTGCCTTGATCTGAAGACCAAGGATCTCAGTCCCTTCAAGTATTTCAGGCGGCAGTGAGGGAGCCAGGACCCTGCAGAGCAAGCTCCTTCAGGCTGCAAAATTCCAGCAGAGAGAGAGGTTTTGAAGGATCAAAAGCTTCACACCTGTGGGTGATTTCCATGCAGAGAAAGAGAGCAGAGTAACCTACCCTGACCTCTGCAAAACTCACATCTGTGCCAGCCTATCAGGGAGAGGAGGATCCTTTTTGTTTCACTAAACATTGTTGCAATACAAAGAACAGGAGGTGTGTAAAAGTTTGGGAGAGTAAAGGAAAGAGAGCCACATCGAGGAGCATTGGAACTGGACTCAGACCTGCATTCTGATCCTGCTATGTTTCTGGCTGGATTGTCTCAAAGTCCTGCTTTTCCCTGAATCTCACTTGCTTTCTTTGTAAAATATGCTGATAATGAGTACTGCAAGGTCTGTCATGAGGGTTTTGTGGGACAGTGTGTGAACGTGTTTTGTGTTGTGTGTCTGTCAGCCTGTCTCCTCTGTATCTATCACATTTATTGAAAGATTACTGCATGTCATGTGCTTAGCTTAGTATACTGTGTTCATTAATTACTTAACTCAAGGTGCCTTGTTAGTGGTTAAGCTCAAATTGCTGGGGTTCATATGAATCCCAGGGGGCTCTGTAACCTTGGCCAAGTCCCTCTGCCTCTGTGACTCTTGGCTTTCTCCTCTGTAAATGGGGTAATAACAGTGTGTACATTAGGGGATCACTGAGAGAAATAAATGAAGTAATGCTTACAAAGTTGATGTAGGAGAACTATAACTCTCAGCCTACCAGATGTCAGATGTGCTGAGTTTATGGTCCCACAACATTGAGGAATGAAGTCTCAAACCAAAGGAAGATGTTAGGAAAATTTTGTCAGAAATAAGGAGAGAAGACTAGCGCCTGCATTTCCAGAAGAGGTCCCAAGTGGCGTGGCCACCTAGGCTCTGTGTCAGGAGTAACTTATACAGCAGAGCCACAGTGTGGATACACGGTGGATCAGACTACAGCCCACCTACAGGACTACAAGTATAGCTGCCTAGCTAATATTAATCCTATAGCTCGTATGGGAAACAAGTCACATAGCAAGGGTACCTGGAAAGAACAAAGACATTTTGGGGAAGGGATGGGTCCAGATGCTCTGGTCACTCACCTGGGTGACTGAAGCCTAGGTGGACTTACTGGACCAGATGGTGCTAATTACACTGTAATTCCAAGTTGCTGCTTATCCCTTAGGGAGCCATGTAGCCCTGGCCTTCAACCGTTGCACTTCCAGGTACAATTCTGATGTCTTTATTTTTGTGCAGACTTCCTTGAGGGCCCAGTCCCTTTCTGATTGCATATTAATTTCTATCTGACTTAGCTCCCTGTAATGATGTGTGCACAAAGCATGGCACATAGTCAGTATTCTTCAAATATTAGTAAAAGTAATGACCCAAGCTTATTGAAGAGTGGATTTCTCTATAACTTCCAAAGGGGTACAGTGTCCTCTAAGGTTGTCAGGCAGACAGATGTGTGGCTGGATTTTAGTTGTGTTAGAAAAAGTTGTTTTATAAATTAGTTGATTTCTGTGGTTTAATATGTATTTCTATTTCAGTTTGTTAATTAGTTGACTTTATTAAAAAAAAAAACTTTTCAGTGTGACTAAAGAGAAGGAGGAATTTGTTTTTTTTTTTGTTTGTTTGTTTGTTTTTTTTTTTGGTTTTTCTCCGGTACCGGGAACCGAACTCACGACCTTGCGCTTGCCAGGCAGGCGCTTTTTGCCGCTGAGCTAAATCCCCAGCCCCGAGAAGGAGGAATTTGAAACTGTTTGGCAATTAATAGATCAAAGGCGAGAAAGCAAGGGGAGGGAATGAAATTGATTATTATAGAGAAAATTGAGATGTAAGGCAATCTGAAACTGAGATTGAAGGCAGAATGTGATTACAGGTGACAGGCCCAGAAGTCACTGGCAGGTAGGGTGAGGGAGGTTCTTGTTCATGACAGGGCGCACAGCGCAGGGAAGTGCAAAGACCTGGGGATGTGTAGATGTGCTCTGTGACCTAGGCTTCACTGGCCTTTTCTGGCTGAAATGAAGAACACATGTTTGTAAAATGGGAATAAAAATAAATGCATCAGGTGTCGTTCCAAAGGAAAACACCATGGTCTCCATGAAGGCACAGAATTTTTCTGCAGGGTTCTCCTCTAGCTATTTGTTGCCAAGTAAGTAGGCAATAATAAATATTTGATGAAATATTTAAAAATGAATCAAATTTTTGCTATATTTGGTTTGGAAGAAAGTGAAAAAGCATTGCCAACTTTTGAGTAATGAACTAGCTGAGAAAAACCTTTCAATTCTCAAACAAGTGGATTAGAAGGGGGAGAAATTGTGAGGTAGACCAGAAAACCAAGGAAAAATGTAGAACTATGAGGACCAGAGTCACTGGTGACAGTTAGGACATTTTAGAAACACTGCTTGTAGCTCTTAGAATTTACATGGAAGATGTTATAAGGAAAAGAAGAAATTCAGACTCTCCAGAGTTCGTATCCTCGATAAAGAACAGCCTGTCCATGACAGTACTCACTTGACAGATGTCACCTGCACTGTCCTGGGCACTCACTCTCACGGACACTGGGGATTTCACAGTGTGTCAGAATCACAGTTGGTACCACATACCTGCAGATAACTGTGCAGTATGCTGAGTGCTGTTGCCAAAGTTGTCACAGTGAATTATGAGATCACTGTGACTGCATTTTAACTGGGCCAGGTGAGGCTTCATGGGAGACGCAGTAGGGGACAGAGCCTCAGGTGGGCAGCTTGGGCTTGGATACAGAAGTTGGTTACCTTGGTCCCATACGTACTAAATTTTGGTCCTAATAAATTTAGATGTGAATATATAGAAGGCAGATGGAGATGTGAGCACTGAGCTCAGGAGAAGGTTGGAGGATGTACATGTTTATTTAGAGATCATCTAGGAAAGAGTGGGATTGTCAAGTGAACACAGATTGCCATAAACAAAATGTTAGAGAATACACCCATGAAAGATCTGAAAGAAAAAATGCACAAAAGATAGGTGAGGAAGGTGAAGAACAACAATAGACACAGAAGTATTCAAGGGTGACTTTTTCAAGATGGTGGGGGAAGAATGGTACCAGTGGCATGGAAAGACCAAGGAGAGTGAGTATGAAGAAAGGGCTGGGCATCTACAGTCTCAGCTATTTTGGATGCTGAGGCAGGAAAATCACAAGTTCCAGTCCTCCTGTGCAATTTACTGATACCCTGTCTCACAATTAAAAATAAATAAATAGAAAAGGGCCAGAGATATATATCAGTAGGAAGACCTGGATTCAACCCCCAGTAACACTAAAATTAAATAAATAAATAAACAAGCAAACAACAGATGTCTGGATGGATGGATGGGTGGGTGGGTGGGTGGATGGTGAGTGGGTGGATGGTGCTATGAGAGTAAATGATTCCCTCATCATTCTTTAAGAGATGGTATCCCATGTCATTGAGTCTCCATGGTTACTTGAACCTGTGACTGTCTCATTTTATTGACTATGGAAGCATAGATTCATGGACCGTCAGTGCCTTTTTCACACTGAAATTCTTTGCTAATCATTGATTCTTTTCCTACAAAAGAGGGTAAAAGACTATTCCAGCTCTAATTCTTCTTACTTCAAACAGACTTACACACTTTCTCCATCGTACAGATCTCTTTTATCATGTTATGATGCAATGTCTTAACCAAAGACATCCCTCCTACTCACAGAGAGATCTGAGTCAGCATTCAGATCCCTTCCAAACCTAAGCACAAACTGCACAGGGGATGAAGTGTAGTGGAAAGAGCATGAACTTTGGAGGCAGGCAGGTGCCTCTGGATGCAGTCCTCCTCTCCCTGGCTATTGGACTCATAAAACTCAGATCCTTCATTGTTTTTTTGTTTTTTTTTTTTCTGTCATGGGTGACAACTAATGTGCTGAGTGTCGTCCCCAGCTCCGAGGGATGCCCAATAATGTGGGAAGTTATTAGTGTGCATGGTGAGGTGTAGGCTCATTTTCTACAACTTTTCTGGCTCTCAACTTTGCCTTCAACCCTGGCTGGGTGTGGTCCTCTTGTCCTCCCTCACTGGATTTACACTGTTAAAATTATTTGAGACCTGGCTTTAATCTCATGCTATTTTGAAACTTCTGAGGAACATGGTTCAAAGTCATCTTTCCTTTCTCCAAGACTCTATGATGCTGCTAAGTAGAATAAATATACAAGTTGTTCTTGGGCTGACCTGGGCCATGACTTCTGTTGTTCCAAATTTGTTTTCCATCTTGATCTCTCCTGTCATTTTCAGAGGTTTATGGGTTACTACTCAGAACTCATTGTAAATTCTTTGAGAGTGTGCGAAGGCCTTGTAATTTACTACACCTATACTCGTAGCTCTTTTTCCATCTTCTTCATTTTGTCTTTTCTCTTTTTTCCAATAAAACATGGTCTAGTAGGAAAAATGTATTTGGAGTTAAAGTGACTCAAATTTGAATTAATTGATAACCAAATAAAAGTTGTGTGAAATAGCAAGAGTGACCTATTCATTTTCAATTATACTTTCCACAGTTGTAAAATTAAAAAGCAGTAATACCTACTTTATAGAGTCCTTGATGGTGTGAACATGGCATAACTGATCCTTAGTATTGGCATTTATCACCACCTCTATGGGTTTTACCAAGTAAGTGTGTTCAATAGTGAGTATAGGTTGAGTATTCCAAATTTGGAAAGCTCTAAAATTTGGAAGGTAAGTTTCAGATTTCAGATTCCCAGATATCAGATATTCAGATTAGAAATTCTCTCCTGGTAAAATTCATATAAATATTTCAACATCCTCACAAACTCCAAAATCTGAAACAGTCCTCCTTTCAAGTATTGCAGATAAGAGATACTTGATAATTTGTACTTCCATCAGCTAGGTCTCCTTTAGGAGGTTCTCTCTGGAAGCCCTTTCACCCTATTGTGGTTTGTGTCTAGATGTCCTCCCACAGCCTCATGTGATCATGGGGACAGGTTCTAGAGTTTGTGATTGATTCTTGGTCCAATGCCGGGATTATGGATGTGAATGCCACACCCGCCCTGGAGCTGGCAGCCTGCATACAATATAAGGGAGGGAAAGAGGTTTGCTCTTTCTGTTCCTCCACCATTTGTTCTTATTGGTTTTGCTGTTTTCCACTACCATGAACTTTTCCCTTTGCCGTGTGCCACTCTGCCTTGGAGCCAGCTGATTATGGACTGAAACTTCCACAAACTGTGAGCTAAATAAACCTTTCCTTCCTTAATTTTGGGTGCTGGGTACTGTCTCTCAGCAACGAGAGAAAAGTAACTAAAACACACCCCATCCCCACCCCTGTCCTCCAGCACTGTGCCAGCTCATCATGCAGCCCACCTGCCCATCCATCTGAATGTCCGCCTCTCCCACTGCTCCCTTCCACACTACTGGTTCCTCCACTTACTTTGCCAGAGGGGAGACATAGATAGTGTGGGAACAGAAATGTTGAGGCAAATATAATTGCAATGAACCCTGAAAGAGTTTCATCTCTTATTGGCTGTGTGAACACTATATAGGTTTCTTGACCTCAAAACATTTGTCTTCCTCTGCACACCAAGTAAGATCATGATACCACGTAGGGCATTAAATTTATTTTTTCCTGCCTGCAGGAAAAGTAACATGTATAATATCTGCCATCGTACCTGGAACATGATAGGCATTTGATGAATGAAAGCACCAGCACATAAGATGTTGACTGACTTCCTCCAAAAGGGATTTAATACTTATTTCTCTTTTCCATTGTTTTATCTTATTACTGCTCATTACCAAAATTTGTTGGATTTTCTCCCTGACAATTTGCTCTTGTGGCTTAAGAAGGATTAAGATCATGCTTCAGACCAGGTGAACTCTTTGGAAGAAAGGTGCTTAGTTAAAAGGAACAAGGCTATAAGAATTTATCATTTTGTTATCTGAGCCAAAAGATCAGTCTTTTCTGCCTTATTTGCAGTAAGTGGACAAAAAGAAGTTAAGAGTTGACTGGCTTTTTTTTTTATTTTAAAGAGAGTTTTAAAAAAAGAAGAACAGTAGCAAAACACCAACAACATAAACAAAAACAAAACAAAGCAAAAACAATAAGAATGATACAGGGTTTCAGAACAAAATGATAGGGATTAACACTAGTTGTTATATTACATATTTTTATCTTCATTGAAGTTGGTCAGATTACCAGATGTAAGAATGCAAGATTGGTCAAACCATTAAAGAGAATAAAAAATAAAAACAGAAAAATTATAAATGATACAGAGTTTCACCAAACAAGATGATAGGAATTCAACAGTGGTTGTTATATTGCATATTGCTGTCTTCAAATTAGTTGTTCAGATTATGATTGGCTTTTTGATATTAAGTTCTGTGATGACTGAGAGGATATTGGATGTCAGCCTCCTCCCAGGAGCTCTCTTTGCACATTGGTGCTGCTTCCATTTTTTATATCTCCTTCTGCTTTTTCTGAAACTTTGTTTTCCCCCTAGACTGAGGAATTCTTTTTTTTTTTTTTTTTTTTTCTCCTGGTACCGGGAATCAAACTCACGACCTTGCACTTACCAGGCAGGCGCTGTGCCACTGAGCTAAATCCCCAGCCCCCATGGACTGAGGAATTCTTAATGAAGTAATGTCGTGGTCTCGTTCATATCTGTTATTCAGTGAAGATTTTCTAGTTTCAAGAAACAGAAATTATCTTGATTAGATGTAAATATAACACTTGGATATGTCATAAGGACCCGGTGGTGTTTCCTAGAACCCAAGGGAAAACGCGCCTGAGCAGAGCCTCAAGGTGACTCAGGAATTTGGAATCAGCCCAAAGTACACTCCATTCTCTTTGTGGTCACATCTTCCAGGGATGTCTTCTCTGTATCTTTTTATAAAATTGTCTTTCTCTTACCCAGGCTACCCAGAATTCTATACTTACATGTTATGATTCCCATCACGAGGGGAGATTGACCCTTCTCTCTGCTTCCCTACTCAATTCCCGAGGATGGGGCTCTTTCTAATCAACACAGCTTGGACCAAGTGTCACCATCCGGTTCAATCAAGAGGGGCCACAGGGTGGGGTCACCTTATAAACACGTGGCCACGGTGGTTCTACTGCTGGACAGGAGGGGTAGTCAGCTGGCTGTTCAGGCATTGGAATCTGAGTGGGTATGAGACAAGGCCTAGTGCTTCCGTCTCATGCAGATGGTGAGACAGAAGCACTAACTGTAAGGGAGGGGCACTCACTTTTACACCCAGGCTAAGAAGAAACCATAGTTTTTCAGCATTGACGTGGTTCAGTGGGAAATGTGGAGCTAAATTTAAACTAGAATGAAAGAAACTCATATTTATGGACCACCTGTATGCCCAACAGGTATATTAGTCTGGTTTTTTGTTCGTTTGTTGGTTTGTTTTCTTTTTTCTCCCCGCTCCGCCCTCCTTTCCCCCTCCCCCCTCCTTCTTCTTACTATTGTTGCTGTTACCATAACACAATCCCACAAACTGGGTAAATTTTAATGAAAAGAACTTCATTTTGATTAAGGGTTCTGGAGATCCGAGGTCTAGGGACCGCATCTGGTAATAGCCTCCTGCTGTGCACACAGCTGGAGCTGGGAAGGCCTTGGATGGAGTGTTAAACCTCCCTCCAGGCTCCCTATCATCATTTGGGATGACTTCCTATCAGGAAGTGACCCTGCCTGCTGTTGTGCTGCCTACATCTTTTCTACTTTTTCCCAGCTCTCCCACAGTCTGTGACAGTCCTGTAATTGTCTAGATCTAAAATGCCTTCCAAGGGCCGCACATTCTGACATGCAGCCTGGTGGTAGGGGGTGGCCTGGAAGGGTGTGTTCCTGCCCAGTACCTTTCCCTTTACTGGCTGCCTCCTGGACACCATGTGCTGAGTATCTTTCCTCTGCTGTGCCAGTTGTACCTTGGAACCAGCCAAACATGGATTGAGCCCTCTGGTTGAACCCAGGGCTGAAAATGATCCCAATGAACCTCTCCTCCTTCAAGTTGTAGGTGTCAGGAATTTGGTCCAGGTGATGGGAAAGTGGCTAAGACAAGCCCTCTCTGCTATTCCTTTGACACATTTTGGCCCCGTCCATCTCTACATGTGTTGTCATCACCCTTGCCGCATCTTTTCCCTTTTGACATAAAGCAGTGAGAAGTGTCTTTACCTGTTGTTCCTCAGGCCCTTGCAGACACTCCCCAGGGGCTTAGAAGCCAGTCTGCACTCTTTACCCTTCCTGTGAAGCTGCCCCTCTTGAGCAGAACCTTCCTCCCCATGCCTGTGACCACTTCACTCTGTTCAGACCCTTTCCTTCTGTTTAATAAGCAAGACAGATGCCTTCCCTTCTTGTCTACATCTGCTTCCAGATGTCGCTGCAATGGAAACGCCTTCCTGGACCAGCCTGTCTGAGTGAATGCTCCCCACCTTGTCCCAGTCCCTTCCTGTTGCCTCCAACTGTTCTATCATCTTCCTATCACTTAGCACTATTTGGAGTGATCTTGCTCATTATTTATTTACTGGCTTCTTTCCTACCTTCCCCTCTTAGGTCAGAAACTCCAGGGAAGCAGGGGCTCGTCTCCTTTTCTCTCCAGTTCATGACATCACCCTGGGGAACTGGACCAGTGCTTGGCGCACAGTGGGCCTTCAGCACATGTGTGGGGGTGAATACCTCCTGATCTGGCCATCCTGGAAATCCAGGGGAGCCGGGATGGGGTCTGTGCCCTGGCATTCATTCTGAGCCCCTGTCGGGGTACTTAGTCACTGTCTCTTCCAGCACATTCTGCTTAAACTCTCCATCACTGAGATTTATCTCTGAGTTTAATCAAATGTAATTTATATTGCAGCCTCCTCAGTAAATAATTGATGTGCCCTCTCTGTTGTCTTCATCACACGTACTTCTTTGTACTCTAAAGAAATAATTTAATCAGTCGATAGTATACACAGCCCTCTTGTTTAGGAGGCAGATGGAAGATAAAGTGTAAGTTTCGTTCACACCAGAATATTCCAGGACCAAAATAATCTCAGTTACAAAAATGCTCTGCAAGCAGGTTGGAGGCAGAGCTATGCAATTAAACCCCTCCTTTTTTCTGATGGAGATGACCCCGGGAAAGTTTAGCTGCTGCAGAGAAGATTCTTGGCCATCAGTGGCTGCATGTGAAATGTAAATGCTTGTTCATTTGTGCCTTCACTAACCTCTGTCTGGGCCAGGAAAGAGCTTTCAGGTGCCAAGCGTGACTGCACAGTGAGGACCCAGGACTCAGGGTTGGTGAGTCAGCCCTGCCTTTGACCTCAGCCTCAGCTTCTGCTCTGCTGGCCTAAGTCTGTCCCAGTGACCCAGCCCATAACCTGCAGGGACTCTTTTGAACTCCACATCATACAAGTATCCTTCCTTCGCCTGTGTGTGTTTCTCAAAGCAAAGCATTAGGAGGGGCACATTTCACGTTTGTTTTCACACATTTGTCTGTTTTGAGGCTGTGTTTCTCCGGAGTAGGAAACGGGGAGGGAAAACTAATGAAACCAACTCTGACAAGTGTGGAAGGCTTGGAGGAGGCGTTTGCTCTCGCAGGGAAGATACAACGCCTCTCTGCCTTCAAGAGTAATTCTCAGTGTTGTATTTCTTTGTAGTATTTTAATTGGGAACATCTTAACTGTCCAATGAGAGGGGATTAGGTAAATAAATTATGGTGTATCTATCTATATGATGAGGTATTAAGCAGCCAATCAGAATCATGTTACAAAGAAATCTATATGGGAGAAATTATGTAACAGACTGTCAGATGAAAAACAGCAGGCCACAAATTTACAATATGAATTTTTAAAAAACAAGCTTGCGCGCGTGTATGTGTGTGTGTGTGTGTACACTTAGCGAAAAGTCTGAGGGAGTTATACTCAAATGCAGTTCCCTACGTGGGGAGGTTATGGGTGATTTTCCCCTTTTAATGTCTCTTTCGTTTTTCCAAATGTTAAACCTTGAATCCTTTTTGCTTTGTAATTAGAAAGTAAAAAAGAAAAAAAAGCAATTGTTTTTAAGAATGGAAATAGCAAAAATCTTAAAATACCTGCGTGGTGTTGGTCATCAAGTACATTTGCCAAAGGGAGCCAGGTTTGAACTTGAGAGGGCAAACCCCGCTGTACCTCACAGTTGTGGTGGCAGTGAGGTGGCCCTTCGGCCAGTGTCACCCTGCTCACTCTCACAGAAGTGACCCAGGACACCATCCAGGACAGCTCGTGAGCACCGAGAAGTTTAGCCTAGGGCCTTTGAGCTGCCCTTGGTGGCCCAGTGTTAGCTGGGGACCCGCCTGCTTGTTAGCATGGTTGCTCTGTGTGAGCCCTTGTGGGGTCCCAGCTGCTTCTCCCAGCCTTCCTGGATGGCTCTTCTGTCCACATCTAGACCTCCCTCCTTCAGCACAGTGTCCCTCAGGTGCACTGATTGGCACCACCTCTGCTTGAGTCTGGAGAGCACCCTGGCTGAGGGAAGGATGTGCTGGGAAAGCTTCCTGGGGAGGGGGCTATACAATTGCTCAGAGAATGGAAGTGAACAGAGATGTCCCAGATGCAATTGCAACCCAGGGTCCAGCTGTACCCGCTCTTGGTGGGGGTGGGGGGCTGCCCTGCCCAACCATCTCCCACCTGCAACTTTAGGTCAGGCCTTCTTCCCATCGGCCCCACTCTATCCACCAGTTAGTGATTAGGCACAGATACAGGGGAAGGGGTGGTAGCGGGAGGGGACATGGCCTCCACTGAGGGCAGTTCTGGGTGAGCCTTCAGCCCTGCACTGGGACTGGGCATCATTCCACATGTTCCCTGATGTCACTTCTCCTTCCAAGAAGCTCTTGAGCAGCACAGCCAGCTGGGAACTCAGTTCCTCCTGCACTCTGCTTCCTGCCCTTCCTATACCACCCCACCCCTTCGCCTGTGGGTGCTGTTTTCTGTTGAATTTCACCTACCTTATTCTCCTGGCCTCTCTGGTGACACTGCTGCCAGGATGAGACCCTTCTGGTGCAATGACAGACTTAGAAAATCAATGCAGTGACCATGGACACAGACCCAGCTTTGCCCTGCCTTCTGCAGTCCTATATCTCAGCCCAGGTCAAGCTGCACATTCTCTTCCTGGAAGACTGCTTTTGATTAGCGGCATTCCTCTGCAGTGATCCTCCTCTGCCTCTCGTAGCCATGTGACCTGGGGCCACGCTTTACCTCCCCAAGTCTCAGTTTCCTCTTCTGTAAGAAGGGCTTAATACTGCATGTCCTGCTGTGTAGTTGTGAGGAGTGACAGGACAGGGATGAAGAACTTTAACCCTGAGAAAAGCCCTTTGGTGTGGCACCATGGTGACACTAGTATCACCTACCCGGCATAATACCTGGCTTCTAATAGCAGCAGGCTCCTGCTCATCCTCTGTGCCTCTGGACAGCAAGGGGGAAGACAGAGCCCAGCAATAAGAAGAGAAGCAAGCAGCACTGAGCACCCTTGAGTTCTCAGTGAGCATGTATGGAAAACTAAAGCAGCAAATTTACAGCCAGACAGGGCCAATCTTGATTGGCCCAAATTAACAGGGGATGCTCTGAGCCTCAGCCTGTGTGAACTGGCTTCAGGAAGACACAACAGTGAAAGAGTAGAGCTGTCTTTACCAGGAGATTTCCCCTTTATTCCATCTCACTTTTTCTCTCCTACATGAGAATGTGAGGGGCCATTTTTCTATTGTTCCTGCCTTCTATTTATCTGACAAAATGCCACAACTCACTGCACCACCAAGCCTGATTAATAGCGCCTGGGACAGTGGGCGCTGTGACTCAAATTTAAACTTCATTTTCTAAAGGTATAAGCTGTCATGGATATGTGTTTGGGCATGGGTGTCTTTTGGAAGTTTCAGATACAGGAAATTAGAGCAATTTTCCTATTAAATGTATTTTATTTATTCAGCAATGATTTATTGACTATCTGCTGTATGGCAGGCACTGCTCCAGCTGTTTCAGACATACAGTAAGCAAAACGGAAGATAATGTCAGCCCTCAAGGAGCTCCTAGGACACCCAGGGGGCATGGCCAGGCCTGACTTCTGCTCCCACATGCAGCTGACACAGCTCCCCAAAAGCATGCCCCTTGCCAATCTGGCATGGCAAGCTCTTCTGTTTTCTTCAGCATAACTTACAGATCTGTTTGGGGAGATAAATGTGGGTTCTAAGGGCTTGTTGAAGGGAGAGGATATGCCTGGTAGTCATTTCTTTTTTAATTAAGAGTTGACTGTAGTGTCATACGATTTTTATAGTACTACGGCAAACAGAAACACCAAAACAGCACCTTGGATTTGGAGGCAGATTTATTTCCATCAACGGGCACTGATCAGGATCATTCCCAGAATATCAGACCTTGATCTCTGGCGATCTAGGGCTTGTATGGAACAGGCAAGCAGGAAGTGCAGAGGCAGAATGGCTTGTCAGTTGGGGATTGGTTCTTATAATGTGCGTCATAGTGACCCGTATGCAACACAGTGACCAGCCATTTCGAAGAGAAAGAAGCAACCAGATCTGGAACAAGAACTGTTACCTGGGCAACTAACAAACTGAAGTGTACTGGTGGGGGAGGGCCATCTGCTACAATAGTAGATTTTTAAATTTGAAATTTAAAAAGACTTAGCAGAATAAAGGGGGAAAAACAGAAATAAATACTAATACCATTTTGTTGGAAAACACAAGAAAAATGTACTTGCAGAACAGAAGAATTGGGTCACATGTCAGGAGCCAGGAAAGGACCCTGCCTCATACCTTGGTGGCTCTGAATCTGGCTGTGCCTCAGAATTGTAGGCGGAGCTTTAAATGCAGACTGTCCAGCTCACTCTCCAGTGCCAGTCTCTGGAAGTGGAGCCTGGAACCTCAGCCCTTGACGGTACAGGAGAAAGGCCAGTGCCAACCCCAGATGCACTTTCCTCACTGTGCTCTGCAGAAGTGCCAGAGAAGGACACTTTTAAGAAAATGCGTGCATGAATCACACGTTAGATATTTTTTCAGCTCTTTAATTAGTTTACATTTTAGCAATAATGATAGCAACCATGTTCATAAACACACATTTTGACAGCCTGCTCTGTGTGTTTTTCCCCCTTGTTCTGCTGACTACCCAGCTAGTTATATAGAGCTGACATTATGTCCTACATAACCAGCATACAGAGCATTTGTCCATTGCAAATCAACACCTGGATAGTTGCAAGATAGAATTCAAAGTAAAATAAGTTATCTCTACTCTGGGCCTTGAAATCTGCGCCCTGCCCCCCATCTGCTTTAAATTGGACAATCTGGAAGACAGTAGGGCTCTTCCAGCAAGGGGCAAGCTGATGTTGGAGAGGCAGGAGGTAAGAAACAACCTGTGCAGTGTTCTTACCGAGATGGCTGCCCTGTGGCTGAGATATCCAGAAGTGGGGACAGTCTCTTTGTGTTAATAATTCTTAAGGCGGTCTCCCTCTTAACTGCAGGAAGGGACACCCTGTTCCTAACTGCACCCTTACTCCCAGGCAACTGAGAAAAATAAATTCCCAACCAGCTAAGACCATTACTTTTAATGCAGTACTAGTTTGCTGTGGTTGGCTTTGGACCACTGATGCTCTGTGTGAAATACAGTATTGGAGGAGGAGAAAGGCAGTAAATACTTACTGTGCAACTGCTCTGTGTCCGGTGGTGTGCTGAAAGTTCAAGGACAGTGTTTCTGTGATACTCCTCAGCATCCT
Source organism: Chinchilla lanigera (assembly GCF_000276665.1). Classification (NCBI taxonomy): domain Eukaryota; kingdom Metazoa; phylum Chordata; class Mammalia; order Rodentia; family Chinchillidae; genus Chinchilla; species Chinchilla lanigera. The sequence goes on from NW_004955464.1 coordinate 2,576,485, forward strand.
AGAGAGCAATGCAGGTCACGAGTTTTACAGTTGTCCAGCTTTCCCAAGCTCTGCTACACCCAAAAAACATTATACTGCAATTTAAATGCAGTGCCTTCTGAGTCCAAAGGGCTGGTAGTAGAGCCCTCACTAACAGTGTGGCCTTCTCCAGTGACTTTAATACTTTCCTGGGACTCACTTCCTTTCACTGCTGTGGTGGATTAACCAATCAGCAACTTGGAACAGCCAGCTGAACTGAGTCAGCATGGTTCTGGGTGTGGAGGGCCCACCTGGGGATTGTTGCCAACATCATAAAAGGAGAACTGGAAGGGAAGATGGTGCACTGTTGATTCTCCTGGAGAGAAGCTTTTCTTGCTGGCTTTCCTGATATGAACTTGGCTGTTACCATGGAGGAGCTTGGGTGCTCACTCTCACTAAAGATGGCTGCGGTGCTCTTTAGAGGAGCTGTGGTCCTTACCTTGAGTGTCACTTCCTGGTTCCAGTGCAGATCCCTCAGCTTGCTGGCACAGATCCTTTGTCCCACTAATGCAGACTTTCTAGCTCCCACCACTGGCCTTTGGGCCTTCCCTTGGTACAGACTTGCAGGAGACATTGTTGTGGGCGCTAGGCCTCCAGCTGAATTTGTGGAGAACATTGCCATGGGATCCAGGCCCTCAGTTGGATTCTATGGGTCTCTAGTGCATGGACAGATCTCTTGCACTGCTCTACATTTGACTTTTTGGGTGAATATTATAAAATAATCCTATAAATTATGTGTCTTCTATTAAATCTATTCCTTTGCAAACCCTGACCACAACACCCTCTGAGTGTATTGAAGTCCTTGCCATCAAAGTCAATGTGACATTTCAATATGACAGTCTTTAAAAACAGGACAAATGTGCTCATTCTAAGGTGCCATCTACCTTTGCACAACTCTTTCCTAATTCTGGCTTCACTGCTAATCACTGAATATTTTTGTCTCCGCAATATTCATATATTGAATCCCTGTCTCTCCATATGATAACGTTTGAGGCAGGGCCTTTAGCTGATAAAGGGCCTTTAGCTTTAGATGGGGACATGAGGGTGGGGTCCTTATGTTGGGATCAAGTAGCCTTCTAAGTAGAGGGAGACCCAGAGCTCACAAGTGCTCGCTGGCTTGTGAACTTGCTCTCTTTTATTTTCTCTCTTCCTCTTTTGCCCCATGCCCATATGCACAAAAAAGAGATCTTGGGAGCACACAGTAAAATAGTGGTCCTCACCAGGAGCAAGACTGCCATCACCTTGGCCTTGGGCTTCTGCTTCCCATTCTGCAGAACCAGGAGAAATAACTGTTATTCAAGCCACCTTTGCAAACTATGGTATTTTATCATAGAAGACTGAACTGGCAAGACCCTTCCTTCGATGTTTAAGTGTCCAGGGCACAGACATGAGTACTCAGCTGGGTATAAGATGTGTGTAGGAGTTGACCTCTACAGCGCAGGGAAATACTGTAACTGTCAAAAATCAGAAGAATTCACAGCCAGACTGACCACGTGGGGAAAAAGGATACTTAAATTGGCTCTTATGTGGGTTTCTGCAGCTGTGCTCATTATAACCTGTGATGAGCAGGGGACATAAAGAGAGAACAGTCTTGGGTGTGAAATGTCTTTTATTTGGCTATTAACAGTCTTTAGCGGCAGCCTGGAGTGGGAGGCTATTTATGACTCCAGTGGATTCTGTGGGCAGCCTGCTCATGTCATAAAACATGCTGACTACCTGTGCCTCCTTCAGATCTGGGCTTGGAGTAGAGGTGCTTGTGTGTGTGGAAGCTTCTGCAAGGTGCTCTCCAGTGTGATCTCCACATGGGCAGTGCCTGCTGCTCCAGAGAAGAGTAGTGTTCTTCCTGGTGGCATCTGGGAGGCCTGCTTCCTCAGTGCTGGAGAGGTTGGCGTGATTTACATTCAGAAGAGAGCCATTTTGCCCATTAGGAGGTGAGCAAGCTGTGAGAAGTTTGAGAGATGTTTTTCCTAGTGGCATGAAGCAAAGTCAACATTGCAGTGATTATGGGTCTGACACTTACTTTGTCTCATTGGGGATTTTATTCCTTGAAGACTAAGTAAATTACACAGGATGGATGAAGTAGAGTCTGAGAAAAGGGTTTTTAGTGACCATTTAGAAGCTTTCCCCACAGTGATCCTGGCTCCTGGAACCCACTGGCTGCCTTTTTTTTTTTTTTTTTTTTTTT